>NC_140630.1:2528272-3025772 GCF_057382275.1 Copadichromis virginalis | reverse complement strand
AGAGCGAAAACAAATGGGTGTGCGCAGTCAGTGTGTGGGCTCAGCTGGCACGAAGACAACACAATGCAACCCAATTTAACCGGATACCGCCATATACGTAGGCGGAGCTCCTCTCACCTCACCGGAGAGTCCTTTTATGGAGACAGGGGGACCGGAATTCCGAAAAATGGAACATCTTTTCTTCCCCCTTTATATGAAACCAAAACAACGCAAAGCACGTGCGCATGATAGTGATAACATGCTGAAATTGAGCAGTAAATTTTAAATCCACTCTTGAAGTTTTGCGAATGAACTGAACATCATTTATTTGGTCCGTGTTTCGTCACGGGAAGCTCCTATTTCTGGAGTTCCCTCTCCTTTTTTATTATTATTCTTATTTTTAAACCCGACTCCATATTTGGTGAATGACGCAACGGGACACCGGGAGATTCCCTTTATAACCCCGCCGCGCCTCCGCGGAGTGGTTAACGAAGGATGAGAGGCGGACCGGAGAAAATGAGGGAAGACACCGAACACGTCTGAGAGTCGGTGAACATGAGCGCTAAGACGGCGGCTGAAGTCTCGGCGTCTCTCGGCAGCATCCCAGACGGTGCTCCCAAAGATGTGTGCGCAGAAACGGGGATGGTGTTCAAGGAGGAGGCCGTGGGGCCGGAGGGAGCTGAAGGGCGGGACGGTGGTGGGGATGGAGGCGGTAAGCGTTCGTGTGTTTCAAACACTCGAGGATGTGGACGGACAAGTTAGATGGAGGTACTGAGCTTGTTCCTGTGAATGTGTCTGACTGCGCTCTTCTCTGTGTTGCAGGTGATCTCGGCTCACCTGAGCTCTCTCTCCAGGGCCACTTGGCGCAGTACGTGGCCACTTTACGCACGCAGCCGGTGGCGTTTAGCGGCAGGTTCTCCCTGGACTCCAGGAGCGAGGGGCCAGGCTGGGCGCAGGGGGACGTGATCAACGTGGTCAGTGCGGACATCGCCCCCCCGGGACCGGCACAGGGGTCCGGATCAGCATCACCCAACATTTACGCGGGAGAAGCAGCAGGCGGAGGACGAGGAGGAGCGGGAGACGGGAACATGGCGCACGGCCAGCCGGATATCAGCCACATGTACGCGCCCCCCCACCCACACTCACACCCCCACCCGCCCCAGTCCTACTCCTGCAGCGGGGACGTGTACCAGGACCAGGGTTACCTGTCCACCTCCACCTGCGCGGTGTCCTACCACCCGCCTCCCGCCTACAGCTCTGCGCCCAAACCGGCCGCTGATGGCGCGCTGCTCTCCATCGTGCCGGAGTACGGAGGCTTCTACCCGCAGAGCTGCCAGAGGGACATGCACGCCGGCTTCCCGGAGAGGAAGGCCCTCCCGTACCCGCTGGACTCGTTGCGGGTGCCTCCGCCGCTCACGCCTCTCAACACCATCAGGAACTTTACGCTCAGCGCGCCCGAAGGCCCGGCGGCCGCCCCCTTCCCCGGCCACCAGAATCTCCCCCTCAGGCCCATCTTAAGACCCCGGAAGTACCCGAATCGCCCGAGCAAGACCCCCGTGCACCAGAGACCGTATCCGTGCCCGGCGGAGAGCTGCGACCGCCGGTTCTCCCGGTCGGACGAGCTGAGCCGGCACCTGCGCATCCACACTGGCCACAAGCCGTTCCAGTGCCGCATCTGCATGCGCAACTTCAGCCGGAGCGACCACCTGACCACGCACATCCGCACGCACACCGGAGAGAAGCCGTTCACCTGCGACCAGTGTGGGAGGAAGTTCGCACGCAGCGATGAGAGGAGGCGGCACATGAAGATTCACCTGCGGCAGAAGGAGAAGAAGACCCCCGCGTCCTAATCCGAGCCCTCCGAGCCCAAACGGTGCCCCGTAGTCTAAGTTAACCTCAGAAATAGCCGCAAGTCTCTTTAGAAGCCATATCATGAAGAAGAAATCAGGGAGAGCCAGAAACCCGGTCCCCAGGTGTGTTACTATGACTACAAAAGCCACACGAGCGGAGCTGGCCGTGCTAGGATTAAATTAACCTCCAAGAACAACATCTCACAACCTGCTTTTAGTGAACACTTTGTCTGCTGTCTATGCTTCAAGCTCTCAGGGATTCAGTCACGTGCCGGGCAGCACAGGTGCGACAGGTGAGTCAGGTGAGAGGGTTACTGCTGCTCCAGCTTTCATTTGGAGTTAAATGCACAAAAACACTCCGTATAAACGCAGAGAGTCACGGAGGCATCACATATGACTTCCGGAGGAGGACTGTGAGGAACCGTTAGTGAAATTCTCTCGGATAACGCGACACCAGCCTTTTCTATATTTGTAAGAAAAATCCTTTAACAACCTTCAGTCCAAGTTCAAGGCTGAGTGTCTTCAGACTGTTGGCACTCAAACGTTCCTCTGCACCATATTTGAAAAGAATGAAAGTCCAACACTTTACAGTTTTTAGGAGAAACCAATGAACGTCAGAGTGAGACACGTGGATGCCGTGGCTCAGGGGGTCTGCGTTTGGCTTCTGACGTTTCTGTATGAAATAAACTCATTTTGCGCTGCTTTGTTGTGCGACAGGAAACAACAGGCCACAGACAGAAGGTTGTTTTATGACATTTTATAGTCGTAAATGAGTAAAATGACTGGCGTGAAGTTAGGATAAACAAAAATAACATTTTATTCAAATACATCAGAGAGAAGCTGATCATGTTATTGTGTTAAACAGCCTGAAACTACTTAAATTATTTCAATATTTTCAAAGTAAAAATCCTTTTTTGGGGAGGGGGGATCAGGACTAAAATAATTTTAAATGATTTTTCAAGATAAAAGCCTTTAATTAGTTGTCTAGACGTTATCAAGGTAATTTATTTCTGTGAGAATGTCAAAATAAGAGACCTTTTTTTGATTGTGTGAAACAAGTTACGTTCGCTTATTTCAAAATAAAAGCCTCCATTAGTTATTGGAAGTTACCACATTTTCTACATTTAATCCTCTAGTTAGTTGGGAATTCATTGAGATTATTTAAGATGACGGTTGTTGTTTTTTTTGTTTTTGTTTTTTAGTTAAAAAAAAAAATCTATTCAGTTACTGGAACTTGTCTATTTTGCTAGATTTTCAAAATAAAACAATATAATTTGTTAGAAAGCTTTCATGATGCTCAGAAAGACCTCAGATTGTGTGAAGTTAGTCAAGTGTATTTATCATAGCAGGTTTCCAAAATAAAAGCTCCTGTTTTTCCGGGCTTTTTCACATAAACCTCTAAAATTTGCTGCTTTTGCTCACTTGAGTCAGCCATCTTTATTTTATATTTTTAACCTTCTGAGATACGAGACAAATGTTTTGGTTAAAAAAAACTATTTAACTGACCTAAATAAGTGTCCCATAGCACATATAGCACACCGAACATCGGCTGAAAGGTCAGCGAGAGATCAGCCCTGTGTTTCCACACACACGCATGTATTTGGAGCAGCATGGCAGCCACGGCGTCACGTGAACTAATGCAGTATGTAGGTGTATATGTGTGATGCAGCATCAGAGCACACTGAGGGGATACGGTGATGTCACAGCTTGAGGCTGGGGTACGCTGTGAATGGGATGTATTGATTGTAGCCTGATAATCTGTTATTTCCTGTTTTTGTTTTTGGATTTCTTGCCAGTCAATGTGAGACAAAGAGACACAGAGTAAGTGGGCAAAAAGTAAAAGTTTGTTTTTGTGTGTTTTACTATTTTATGCAAACGAGAGAAAGCACTAAAGCTTTTATTCTGAAGAATTGATGCTTCTTGTCAATGCAAATAAACGTGGAACTGTTCAGTCGCTGCTGCCTCTTTTTTCTTTTCAATGAAAGTACACACAGGTTAGCTTTGCACGATTCTTACTTCAGACTAATCCAACTTTGTCTCACACTCAGGCCTCGAGAAACAAGGAAAAGCATAAAACGGTCGCCTTCAGGAGCAATGTTCCCTCTAAGCTGCGCGGGTGCGCAATTGCGCACTGCTGGCACGGTCTCTGCGCACAGAAAATCTGTGTTGCGCACAAAAAAAATCTAACCTGAATTGAAATGAAAATAAATACGTTAACATTTCTGTTCTGCAGTGTTAGTCAGTGAGTGACTGGCTGCTCCCGTATGGGATCAGAACGATGCCACCTTATCCCACAGTCCA
This sequence comes from Copadichromis virginalis, assembly GCF_057382275.1. Taxonomy (NCBI): domain Eukaryota; kingdom Metazoa; phylum Chordata; class Actinopteri; order Cichliformes; family Cichlidae; genus Copadichromis; species Copadichromis virginalis. The sequence continues at coordinate 3,021,642 of NC_140630.1, read as the reverse complement.
GCCAATGATGGGATTCACATTCTATACACAGCTAATCCACGTGGTTGACAGGCTGTGACAGCGTCCTTATGTGCCGACACCGGTGTTGATGCGGAGTGAAGCCACGTTAATGACAACGTGTACAACCATTGGAGATGTGAGCAGGACAGACGGAACAACTGACGGAAACAGTGTGGACTTTATACCAGTTTTTAAATTGTGTTGATCGGCCACGTAAAACCAGAGTTATGATAAAAAAATATCTGCAGTGTTTGGTTTCCTTCCTGAATACTGTCGTTGTTTATATTTACTGCAGGAAGAAACGGTAAAAACGGCGTTTTATAAGGAAAACGCTCGAAATCACTCCGCCTGTGAACAAAGACAGCCCCCCTCCAGCCTTTCCTATTGGTGGAAAAATGTACCATGTGGACCAATCAAAAAATGATATGGCAACATGGCATTTAGATGTTTAGGGAGGGGGAAGTTTTAGGAGTGACGGTGTGTTTGAGATGTGAGAGATTTGCGACGTTCAGCACAAATCTTGTGTAGTTAGTGTGTAGTTAGTGTGTAGTGTAGTCAGTAGTTTTGTTGTGTGTGTTAGAACAATGAGGCGACTGCTGAGTGTTACAGGTGTTACAGCAGTGACACATCTGCTGCTGTCAGGCCTGCAGGTATCAGGCTGTAGTTCTCGTTTATCTCACAGTGAACAGAAATTATTTTTTGGAGCGGCACAAATAATTTGTGTGGCATCAGATTTGATGCAGAACAGCTGATTGTTCTGTAAATACTTTGAAATGTTTGTTTAAAAAAACGCCTTGGCTGCATTTTTAGGTAAACAGCTGCAAAAAACTTTGTTTGCATAACTCAGTTACTTTTTTGAAGAAGTAACTATATAATTAATTTCCCAACATTGGTCATTATTTACTGTATTTTGCAGACAGAGAGTTACAGACTCTCTCCCAGACTCAGACTCATCATACAAGTCAGAGCTTTATTGGAGTTCAGGTTATTTTTTAAGATTTGTTTACATTTTCATTGTAAGTGGGCTAAAGCAGTTAATTAAAAGTCGTCTAACATAAATGTAAATGCTGTAATTTGATTATTTTAGTAAACCATGTAACTTGGATGGATTCGACACTGGCGTGACCAAAGTGCACACGTCTGCTGTCGCTCACAGTGGACCAAGGGACGCTCAGGGAGTTTGTGTGTTCGCTCAGACACATGGAAAATTAGAGGGAACATTGGTTCAGGTGTATATGACAGATTCTGCCCCAGCTTCCTCATATATGGAGAACTGACGCTGTCAAAATCAAAAATATATGGACAAAAACGTGAATCAGTAAATGGTCTGTCACTAAATTGCTATGTGGGCATGAAAGGTACCTATTCCAAAATTTACTAAAGCTAGGAGCGGACTGTGAGGATACACCCGCAACTTTATGTTCAAATCATCTGTTTATTGTGTCCAAAAAATATCAACTAAAGCTGAAATATGGCCAGGCTGCACATCCATGTAATACCAGTTTCTACCACCAGATGGTGCAGCGACGCAGGGTTACCTTTATTTAACCAAGAGAGATAGTAAGAGCACATTTCCTGTGTGAGGACAAAGATGCTATAAAACACCCATCAACAACCACAGCGGGGGAACACCGCCCCCTGGTGGTTCATTTAACTTTGAAACAGACAAATCTCTGCTTTTATTTGCTCTCGTGTTTCTTGCATTTGTGTGGGAATCAAATCCAAATTTCTAAAATGTTCTCATTTGATCTTTCAAGTTATTTTCTCATTTATGCATAAATGTATTACATACTGTATTTACATGATATTATCAGTGGTATGGAGGACTCTAAGTGCCAAAATCATAACACAATAAGGAAGTTATATGAATAACAATTAAATAAAAATTAATTACAAATAAATTCCGGCGCTAATCAAACTTAAGGATGAACAGATTTCTTTTCTCTTTATTTTGTAATCACATGGACATTTTCTGACATTTCTCTTAAAGACACTTTGTGCTGATAAACTCGATTTAGTGCACATCTTTCAATCGGAGATACAAACATGAACACAGTCCTGAGGAGTCTCTCAGAAAGGAGAAGAAGAAGAAAAGGCGGCGACGGCGTAAAGAGTCCTAACACGAGAAAATCTGCAGCTTTACGAGATTTCAGTCTTCAAAAGAGACCCGAAGCTCTGACGTCACAAAGCCTGAAGCAGGAAGACGAGTAAAGAGACATCAGCAGGGTCCTGCAGTGGTCCTTCAGTGCTGCTTTCAAGGAGCAGCCAGGAGCCTGGGACGTTTTTGCTTCCCCTCATGCGGAGAGTAATACATAGTAGCGGCTGGGTACACGTGTACGGAGAACCAGAGAAGCCAAAAATATAAATTACATTATGGTATTATACATTTGCTAATAAAGCCATCAAAGTGAATATTAATGCTACATGGACATAAATGAACTGATTTCTATTTATTACTGTATTTATTTCAATTAGCAGTACTTATTTATTTTAAAGTACATTACCCCCCAATTCATTTTTCATTTTATTTCTGCGTTGGGCAAAAGTATAAATGTTTACCACTGATATGTTCATTTGTGATTTAGGCAGTTTTACAGTTTTATTATTTGTATGTTTCAGATGGTTTAGCTGAAGCAGAACAGTAGAAAAAAAATAAAGTAAAAATAAAAGATATTTGGGGAAATAAATCAGGTGACAAGAGGAAAGGAAAATATTTAAAGTTGGTTAATAAAGAAAACCAAAGTGAACATAATTAAGTTCATAAAAGTGTAATTAATGCTTGCATTTGTTTCCAATATGGTTTTGTTCCTAATAAGTAATTATTTCAGCAGTTACAGTCCTCTGTAGTTGTTCCTGTACCTGAAACCTTCTTTTGAATAAACACCGCAAGTCACTCATTACCAGTGAGGTCCTCAGACTGAAGGACATGAAGTACTGACGTGTATTAAAACATCCCAATTATTATTGTTATTGTTAGTATTATTGAAAAATTCAGTCAAAATGAAAGCAGAAAATTCCAGACTTTTCTCAAACGCAGCATTATCAACTTTCAGGTGTGAAATAAAAACACCTGGTCTGATTTTAGCTTTGAAAATCAGTCCAGATGTGACTGTAACGAAACAGCTGTCGGTCAGATTCAGATTCAACACTTTATGGAAGACTGAAGCCGCCAAAAACACAAATTTGTGCAGTTAACCTCTTTCTGTCCTTTTTAAATTCATTTTCTATTTTGGCATCAATCCACCGAAATCAAAAAGTTAACATCACAAACATTTTGATTTTACAAAAACAAAATTTGGAAACAAAGAAAAGAAAATGATTAACAAAATAATAAGAAAACAAAAACTGTCACTTTATAGAATAAATATTTAAATTTAAATTATTTATCCACCACCTGCTCATTTATAAATTAATAGATAATTAAAATACTAACATGTATTATTGGGTCATTTAATACTTTCACAGCTAAGTTGCTTCTGCATTATTTTACTTTATTTTTTATATTTCTTTTTATGTTTTCCTTCATAGTCAAACCTTTGGCCTAGAATCTCTTTAATCCCTTATTTATCTATACATTCTTTGAAGAGTTAGCAATGCATACAAACAACATGGAGTTTTCTGATGCTCATATTCCTACATATTTAATGGCGAATCACAAATTAGCGTATTACCTAGAACTCTATACCAATTTTAAATCATTTTAAACACTTTTATAAACGAATAACTGGGAAGGTAACGAAATGGGAGAATTATTTTATTATACAGCAGTAAATTAAATTTTATGAATCCAATATTCATCTATGCCCATGGACTATTAATAAACTTATTGATGCATTAAGGCTTATTGGCTGGATTTCACTGTGGTCGTTTCAGTCCTGCACATCTATTTTTCCCCCATTTTGACAGCCTGGAAACAAGAAAACTGTCGATTCAACAATGGATTTGTGTGTGATTTGGGCAGCTGGGGTCCTCCATACAGGTTAGTGTCACTGAGCAGAGTAAATATAAATTCCGAGAGAGGTTTATGAGCTTCAGTCAGGTTTCAGGACAGACTCTGGCTTAACTGGAGTCTCTGTAGAGTAAAGAGCCTCAGTTTTTAAAAATAAAACTACTTCCTGAAAGTCAGCACATCAACAGAATGATTCAGATGTGGGTTCCTGACCGTCACATCCACGGGGATCACAGCACAGGCAGGAAGTCGTTTACTGTTGCCTGAGGCTCCGATGTTTGTCCAACTGAAGCAGAAGCTGGGGTGAATAAAATTCACGCTCCAGAGTGTGTGCTGCAGGGCTGATGCATCATTTCTACCTTTTACCACAATTTAATCCCACATTTGGCCCTTTACTCTGCGCCTGCTGGCGGCTCTGATGATGACTGTGGAGATCCTTTGTGGATCCAGCCAGGCTGCAGGGCTCCGGGAGGGTGGAGGGGGGATCAGAGGCACACCTCCGGGCCCGGGTACGGCTCCCCTCCGCACCAGAATTCCGGAGGCTGCGAGATCTCCATGAGCCAGACCTCCTTCTCCGTCTGCTCCGAGTCTTTGACCCCGTCCCCGGGCAGCACCTTGTAGTAGTGACAGTCCCTGCCGTCGTCCGGGTCGTACGGCGGGGCTAAGATGTCCATGAAAGCTGTGGGCCCATCCACGGTGTCAATCTGGTGGAGGTTGTCCCGGTCGGGGGAGAGGACGCAGGGTCCACTCTCCTCCGTGTACTCCCCGGTGGAGCGAAGCACGTAGCGCCGCAGAGCGCCCATCTCCGCCCGGGGCAGCGCGTCCCCGCCCCCGCCCGGTCGCTCGAGCCGGTCGAAGCAGCTTATCCGGACCTTCCCGTACATGACTTTGAGCACGCCGTGCATGCCCGGGTGGTCGTGCAGCGGGATAGAGGCCCCGCTCTTCAGCAGGAACACCCCCATGCTGAACTGGTCCGTCTCACAGATGTGCATGTAGGTGACCGGGGGCGCACCGCGGTGATACGGGTGCTGAGCAGGGGGCGCGTCGCCGTCCTCGGCTCTCCGCGGGACGAGCTTCAGGTCGGCAGCCCGCACTTCCGACATCAGGCTCCGGAGCTTGCCGTGGTTCTCCAGGAAGGACTTGGAAGCCTCGTCGCCCACCGCGGGTGTGTTCCTGAAGGTGACGAGAGCCTGCCGAGCTATCCTCTGAACCAGGGAGGCCATACTGCTGTCACCGGGCATCATACCGAAGCGAGGAGCCGCCGCTCGGTCCGCTGGTCCCCGTTAGCTGTAGCTGTGTGTAGCTAGCGCCGAAGATCGTGTGACCACGAGAGGACTCACTCCTCAGGGGCTCGGCTCACTGGTTTCTGCCCTCACGAAGATCAAAGCCTAAAAAAGAAACTGCAGAAACAAAAACGACGAAATTAAATATCATAAACCGAATAACGAGAAACAGCAGGGCTGGTATTCATCCTTCGGGTGTCCTCCCACAGAGTCTGCGACGGTTTACAGCGCCGCCATCAGTGCAAACGTAACTCCGCTGTGTGAAGCCACGGAGGACCGAAGCGGCCAAAATTGCAAACTTCACAAATAAACAAACTAATTTGTTATTAAATTAAGTTTTAGATAATTTCTCGGCTCCTTTCATTATTACTTTCAATTTTGACGTCCATCAACCAAAACCTTAAAAATGTGACCTCATGAAAACACTTTGAATTTGCAAAAGGAAACAAATACAGAGGACGGCAAAGTAAAAAAAAAAACGTTAATAAAAAATGATTATTTTAACAAAAAAAACCCAAAACAAATAAAAGTGAGTAGGTAAATCAATTCAGAAACAATTTGTCACATATTTTTAGGATAATTATTTTAATTAGTTCCATTTATTTGTTGCATATTTCAACAACCCTCTGTGCATAATCACATACGGTGTATGCTACCGTTTATTATCTTATTTATTTTGTATTTGTTTGTATTTTTCTTCTGCTATCTCTACCTGAGTCGAGGTAATGCACACATTTCCCCGTGTGGGATCAATAAAGTCTTATCTTATCTTAACTGTAATTAATCCATACAAGGTGACTCAGGGAGCCGTTTCCCTTGTTACTGGGTTTCAAAAATGGCAGTTTAATTTTCGGGAATGAGACGCTCTCGTGACTCATCGAGTGACACCACTGAGCAGCCAATCGGTGGCATGCGGTCTGATGACATCACATTTCAGTACCTGCTCAGATAGCTTTGTAGCCCAGCGAGCAGGTACTATTTTAGCACCTGTTCAGGAAAAACCCTGAAAACAATGATTGTTTTGGGTCCCACTGAAAAAAGCATCAAGTGTATTTGATGAATCTCGTGGTGCGTTTTAGAATGCATGCACTCTTATATTGTACATGTATTTATTACTCTCAGATTTAGCCATTCTTATATTTTTGCGTGTTTTATGTTATTTGTATTTTTGCACAACTCTGTTGCTTGCGAAGCTCACACACAAGAATTTCACTCGCATGTACTGTACCCGTGTACCTGCACATGTGATGTGACAATACAAGTGATTTGATTTTAAATTATGATGCCCGGACTCGAACCCGCTGGGGCCTCTCTGCGAGGTGTCTCTAAACTGGTGACCTGTCCAGGTGTGCTGCAAGTGTGTCTGAAGCTTCAGTGGAAAAAGTGTTGCATTCACACAAACATGACGTCATGGATCATAATCATTAACCCGACATGAACTGAAAGAAATCCCACCAAACAGCTGATTTTAAAGCTAAAATCAAAAACACAACGCATACGTCACCGGTGCGATCACCACAACAACACGTGGCACGTTGACCGCCGTTAGTCTGGTTTTGTGCATTTTTCTTTGGACGGAATGATTTCCGGTGTCCGGAAACGGCAGCAGAGTGAGACCTCACCTGCTTCCCTGCGCTCACCTTTTTCACAGCCTGCTGTCCTCATTCATTCCCGTTTTTGTCGATCAGCGCGTGAGGCTCCGCGAGCAGCACACAGCTAAAGAGGCAAACGGACACAAAGCAGGAGGAGTCGGAGAAGCTCGGGGAGCTTCGGGGTGTCTGGAGGCCTTCGTCACACTCCGCCGCGGTCACTCTTATCTGCTCCGCTGCCCCATTTTTGAATTACTGTCAAACACGTCCGCACCGCGCAGCGTTTCACGGGTTCACACCTGGTGCATTGTGGGAAACGAAGTCTGTCGGGCCTCTCGCGTGGACGTCCACGACACCAAATCAGATTGAAGTCAAACGGGGACAAAATGAGCTTCGTATTTAGGTCCCTCTCCTCCAGGGTCAGCACACTGCGAACATTGTCGCTTTATCCGCGAGCTTAAGGTCAAGCGAATATCTAGTAGCACTACATTACCCAGCATGCCTCTGAATATTTACTTCTTAATGCTCTTTGCCCCCAGTCATTACTGAGTTACAAACAGTCGACAGGAGTAACCCAGCAGCGGGCCAACATCGGGATAAATATAGAGTGCATCAACTGTCTGAAGCATATTAGTCTGAAAGATGAAGCCTCGTTTCCTGGAACGCTTTATTCCAAAGAAAACACTCCACGGTTCACCGTGGGAGCATTAATGTGGCACTTTACACTCGGACGGCCTCGAGTTTCACATTTATCACATCTTGTTTATTAAAGATGTCAAAAAGCAGCGTTCTGGTGATTAATGTGGACATAAGTGTCATATATGCTTTTACTTATAATAATTCACCGCTCCAGCTGGATTTGAACCCTCAGCCTTCAGGTTATTATCAACAGAAACGCCATTTACAACCACATTAGCCTCGTTTCAGCCTGTCTTTATCAGGGAGCAGCACAAAAACATTGATCTCATGACCCGATTAAGCTATCAGCTATTTTCCATCAGTTCTTGGCAGCAGACGCAGCATGAAGTAAACATAAAACACAAAAACATGTCAAAAACGTGAGATAAACCAATACAGGCAGAGCTTAAAAACTGCAAAATGCTCCGGCGTCATCCTTCCCCCAAGACATTTTGAGGCTGACGCACTTCTTCATGAACTTAACAAACATTAAATATTCACAGTGTCAAAGAGACAGATGGCCAATAATATAATAAAAATAGTGAAATGGCAAAAGGGACCACATATCCTCAAAAAAGAGAAAAAGAAACATGATAAACGAGACAGCTCATCATACTCAGAACAACAAGCTGGGAAGTTCTCTCTTCTTCTAAACAGCTGCAGATTTTAGAGATCGTCACATCACGCAGTCGTACCGAAGTCTAAGTTCTTTAGATGTGTCACCACCGAGCTCTGGAAGGAAGGAAGTGGGTTAGGATCTCCAGGAACAACCTGGAACAGCCAAGGCTGAAGCCCGCCACAGTGAAGCTCATTTTACAACATCATGGACAGGAAGGAGCCCCGGCACCAAAATCAACACCTTCAAGCTCAGCTGGAATTCACAGCTGCCCAAATGGATGAGCCAAAAAGACGAAGACTGAGCTGTTTGGCCACAAGGACAAGAGGCATGTTTGAGGGAGGGACGGTGAGAACACAGCACCGAGCATGGTGGTGGTAGCATCAGGATCTGGGACTGTGTTGCTGCTACACCGTTTTCAGCTTTTATGGAACACATTAAAGTTGAAACCTGGTTGTTTTGTGTCTACATTGAGTGTTTGGTGCATTTTTCATAAGGTTTGTAGTTCATTTGTGCCTCTTTTCACTCATTTTGCAACATTTTGTGTTTGTTGGGTCATTTTTGCACATTTTGGTGTTATATGTGATATGTTGTAGTTTTTTGTGCTTCTGTAATTGTTTTACATCTTTTCTGTCATTTGAAGTTGTGTTCTGCTTGTTTTGTGTTCATTTTCCGTCTGTTTTTGGTGCTTTGGGGTCCCTTTATGCCTTTTTGTGACTTTTTGGTCCCTTTTGTGATCATTTTTGCATTTTTCCTGAGTTCTTTAGTGTTCCCCTGCAGGCATTTTGCATGATTGTGGGCTTTGTGGACATTTTTGCCTTTCTGTAGACATTTGAAGTATTTTTATGTTAATAGTAGTCACACGGCATCATGTCTGGTCATTTTTAATCATTCTATGTCTTTTTTGTGATTTTAAAGGTGTTTCCTGTCTGATTTGTGTCTTTACGGTCATTTCCCTCCACCTTTGGCCGTTTGGAGTTTGCGGCTGTCTCGTCCCCTTTTTGTCACTGCAGGATCGCTGGACCTCTATAATAACCCCACTCACGAGAGGGTGTCAGCTGTATTCATCATATTTTGGGATAAAGCTCTTCAGCTGTTTGGGGTCCGTCACTCTGCTCCAAACGGAAGAGGACACTTTAATGAAATTATAACATCTTTGTGGGTAAAAAACACACTTTAGTCCTGAAACTCTAACAGTGACTCATCTGTAAGCGTGACTCACTAGCTGAGTTTGGCATTTCATGATAAAGACGTAGGCAGCCCATTTGGGCATCTTTCTGCTGGGAAACACCCACCCACACACACACAGCCTACTTTATGGAAATTCACCCTGATAAAGGCATTCGTTTGGCTGATTTGTGTTCACTGCTGACATCAAACCAGAGAGAAACAGGATGTGGGCGATCCTCCTCAGGATGTGTTATCCTGTTAGGGTGCTCACAGTCCACAGCCAACTGATTTGTACCTGTTTTAAATATGTCAGGTACAGTTTTACAGATTTAGGGTTGAAATGGAGAGTTTACAGAGGTTCATCCAGGACTGTAAATCTGAAAAACAAGCTGACACAAACCAAACTGCATGTTTCGATGCTCTAAAAGGATTCGTAAAGTTCACAAACACCAGGCATGCTGTTTGCTGTGCGTTCACTTAAATGCCCATACGTGCAGTTTGTGCCAAGCTAAACAAACACTTTGTGTTTGTTGGAGTTTGTTTTTAGGTCATTTTGTATATTTGGGAGTTTCTCTGTGGTTGTGTTATTATTTTACGGCCACTGTGTTTTGTTGTGTGGCAGTTTTGAGACATTTGTTACCTTTTCTCACAATTTTGAGATTGTTTTGAATTATATTGTGTTCATTTTAATTTTTTTGGTGTGTTTGTGTTTCGATGCTGTTTGCACGGAATTTGCAGCATTTTGTAGTTTTTTGGGGAGTTTTGTTTTTCACCTATTTGTGAGCATTTGATCTTCTTTGGCGTCTCTTTGTACTTTACTGCATTACTGTAGATATTTCTGACAATCTTTTGTGGGTTTTTCTATTTTGATGTTGTTGTGGGGTTTTGGATGAGATGCTGGCTCTTTGGGAGAATTTATTTCTGTTACTTTCCATCTTTTTTGTCATAATTTTGCACGTTTCTTATTTTGGGGGTCTGTTGTGCTCATTCTGAGTTGATGTGGACCCTTTTGTGGTAATTTTGTACCATATTTTAATTTTACATGCATTATTTTGTGTCTTTTTAGGGCCATTTTTCATTACTTTGTGAACCTTTTTAGATTAGATTAGATTAGATTAGATAGAACTTTATTAATCCCTCGGGTGGGTTCCTCTGGGAAATTCGATTTCCAAAAAAGCACAGCACCGACAGAAGTTACAGAGTTATACACACACACATATATATAAATACAGAGACAATATAAATAAAATATACGCAGGGGATAAATATAATAAATAGGAATAAAAATAAAAATAAAAATAAAAAATTGTAGTCATTTAGGCTTTTTTGGTGGGTCCTGTATCAGCTGTTTCCATTAAACCTTTGCAGAGTGCATCAGTCGAGTTTCGCAGTGACTTTTGTAGAGTTTTCCAGTTGTAATCAGATCATTGATGACATAATGTGGACAGGATCTGGAGCCACCATCATGCTGACTCTTTAACACCTCAGTAATACTGTAGTGTGCACTCGGGCTGTGAGCGAACTAGTCACAGAGATCTCCCTCCACCCTGGAGATGTCACCCGCTCCCACACAGATCACCTCCTCACTTCCCTTCAGTCTGTAAAAACTTCTCCTGACACCCACCCACTCACAATGTGACACAGAGGCCTCGCTTCCACACCAGAAATACTGCCGAGCATGTGTGCGGTCAGCGTGTGACGCCACAGTTCTCCTGAAGCGACGTGCTGTTTTTATTAGCAGGAAGCGAAGGCCTGCTGAAAATAGACGGCGTGATGCAGAGCTCGGACGCTTTTAGCCCTGATGGAGAGCCAGATTGTGGAAGCCCCGCGTAGGCTGTCCTCCAAATCAAATAAACAGTTTAAATTATTCTGCAACAGGCGGCCGCTGTGCAGCCAGCACACACACACAAACACACACACACGGCCAGCCTTGTATATTTATAACAGGACAGTAAACAGCAGAGGCTGTGCATGTTGTGTGTAGACTGCAGACTCTTTTGAGGTTTGCTGTCCTGTGCTTACTGCACCAGTTCACAGCTTCATTCTGCTCCTGGACACTGAAGATCCTCCCATGATGCACTGCATTAACTCGATATCTTCCAAGATCACATTTACTTTAGTCTACAATCCAAGATTATTTTTTGCTACTATATCTGCACATCCAATCACAAATTGTCAACTCAAGTCAAGTGGCTTTTATTGTCCTTTCAGCCATGTGCAGTGGGACAGTGCAGAGTGAAACGAGACAGCGTTCCTCTGAGACCCTGGTGCTGCATATGACATAACAGACGATCAACACAGAAATACATAAAGTGTGTGTGTGTGTGATACTGCAGATAAGTGCTCGGCAGTGATGTGTATGCAGCTGTGTGTGTCACTGAGTGTTCAGGAGTCTGACGGCTTGGGGGAAGAAACTGTTCCTCAGTCGGGCAGTGAGCACCTGGATGCTCTGGTACTTCTTGCCAGAAGGCAGCAGGGTGAAGAGTGTGTGTGAGGGGTGTGTGGGGTCCTCCACAATGCTGGTGGCTTTGCGGATGGAGCGGGTGCGATAGCTGTCTGTTATGGAGGGAAGAGAGGCTCCAATGATCTTCTCAGCTGCTCTCACTATCAGGTCTTGCAATCCGATACAGTGCAGTTACCATACCAGACAGGGATGCAGCTGCTCAGGACGCTCTGGATAGTCCAACTGTAGAACGTAGCAACACATCATTCTGAGCATCAAACCGTGCGTTCAGCGCATCTGGTAGGGATGCGTGGTCACAGATGTGTACTAAGTTGGTGCGGTCAACATTTGTTGCAGCCTCCCTAAACATGTCCCAGTCAGTGTGCACAAGAGTCCTGAAGGGCGCTGAGAGCTCCTGCAGGCCAAATTCTCACCTGTCTCAGAACCAGTTTGCAGCGTCTGACGAGTCTGTTAGCAAAACAGACAAGTGGTGCGAGTGTCCGAGGTGTGGGCGGGGCTCCTCTCTGTATGCGCAGACCTTGTCCTTCAAATGTAGAAATTTGTGATCAAACTTTAGTCTCAAACTAGTTTGTGAACTATTTTCAGGATGTCAGTGAGCTCGAAGTTTGGGGCAAATTTTTAAAATACAGTATTTTGGATTGTGCAGGACGCGGGTGGCTGAGTTCATCCTCGAAATCTCACAAAGTCCAACAAAAACTTTATCTCCATTTTATTCTGATAAAATGGAGATAAAGCTGAGGAGACGAGGCTGAGATGGTTTGGACCTGTGCAGAGGAGGGAGGGCGGATACACTGGAGCTCTCAGGCAGGAGGGAAGAAAGGAAGACCTCGGAGAAGATTGATGGATGGAATGCAGGAGGACATGCAGAGGGTTGGTGTGACAGAGGAGGATGCTGAGGTAGAGGGAACTGGAAGCAGACGGTCTAATGTGGAGACAGCGAAACGGAGCAGTCGAAAGAATAATTATCGGAAAGTCAAAGAAGAGAGAAACATGAAAATAAAATTATTTATTTTAGTCTCGAGAGTCCTGGATTCATAACTGCAAAACGTCATTTTCCACACAGCGGTTGATGACAGCTTCAGACACTAAGACACAATAAAATCCCAACTCAGAAGAAGTGAAGACGATTCAGGAGAATCCCCCAACCCCTCTAAACAAATAAACAAAAACAAACAAACACGACTCATGACAAAAACATGCTTCGTGTTTTTGTTTCCTGCCTCTTTGTGGTCATTTTTTAAATTATTAAATTGTTTGTTTGGTTTTTCCATGGAAGTTATTATTGTCCCTTTTATTGTTCGAATCAGTTTTTATTTGTTTGTGTTTTTTTAGTTTCTGTGTCTTTATTTTGCATCTATCCCTGACACTGAAACTCACAACGAAAAGCACTTTGAAGGGACTGTTGTGAATCCATGCTGCATAAATAAAACTGAAGATCAAAGTTATTTGTGCTTTTAGTATCTGTGTGTGTGCGTGTGTGTGTGTGTGAGTGTGTGTGTGTGTGTGTGTGCGTGCGCGTGTGTGTGCGTGTGTGTGTGTGTGCGTGCGCGTGTGTGCGTGCGCGTGTGTGCGAGTGTGTGTGTGAGTGTTGGTAATTTCACAGGTGGATATCTTATGAAAATGTTTTCTAAGACAAATTTCACATTAAAAAAAAATCCAATATGTTTCCATTTTTTTTCTCTGCAGCTTCCTTCTCTCACCCCAACCAATCGCAGCACATGGCCCCGCCCCTCCCTGAGCCTGGTTCTGCTGGAGGTTTCTTCCTGTTAAAAGGGAGTTTTTCCTTCCCACTGTCACCAAAGTGCTGCTCATAGGGGGTCATATGATTGTTGGGTTTTTCTCTGCATGTATTACTGTAGGGTCTACCTTACACTTGGTGCTGTCAATGTTAATCTCGTTAAAATGACGTTAACGTCATTACCGCATTAACGCGGTAAATCTCCGTTAGCAAGGTAACACTGATCGCCAACATTAACGCTGACAGCGCTACTTACAACATAAAGCACCTTGAGGCGAGTGTTGTGATGATTTGGAGCTGTATGAACAAAACTGAATTCAGCTGATGTGTCTCTGACATTTACAAAGTTTTTGTGCTTCGACGTCACTTCATGAACACATCAGTCAGTTTACTGCATGTTTGTAATTAGCATAACTGACCAATAGATGTGTATTGACTGTAATTTACTGTATTTTTAGTTACATTCAGCTCAGCTGTGCAGTCGTTATACTTTTTATTATTTGTATTATTATAGTGATAATTAGCGTGATGCTAGCTCGCACACAGAGCAGCTCTACAGTTCCCTTCATGCTTTTCCGAGGTAACACGGAGCTCCTTGAAATTGGAATTTGAGCTTTGCGTAACAATTTCTCTTTTTAACTTTTGCCAGCATTGGCAGCAGAGCTCTGTGTGACATTTCCAAGACTAACTGGCTGAGGGAGCTGTCGTCCCGGGGGTATCGTATAAATGTCGCTCTCGGGATGACAACTACTTTGCCCTTTCAGGATGTGTGCTGCGCTCTGATCGGGAATCTGCATTTCTAAAGGAGCCCAAACGGAGCTAAGTTTAGGTTTGCGTGCCGTTGTTCCTCAGACACTTCAGCTTGAGTGGATCCAAATGTGTTTTCTGACAGACTTTGGTCCACAGGGTATAGACAGGAAGCTGGATCTGAAGGCAAAAGAATCCCACAGAGAACCTTCACATGCACATGACTCTGGGATTCACTCTGTAAGTAAATGATGGTGGTATTTAGCCCAGAAACAAACTATCTTGATGGACCTTTCTATTTTGGGGGTGATATATGTAATAATATTAACATTACTGTCCTTTTAGGTTCATATCAGTTTTTCATGACTTCTCCTTAGACTCTCGGGATCTGGACCTGATGAAGTTTCATGTTATTTCTGTCTGGAGGATTCGCATGGACTCGTTTCTGCCTTATTTTGTGCTTCGGCCCATTTTTGGATGGTCATTGTCTTTATGGTGGGTCAGCTTATGTTGTTAAAACGTTCCTGCAGAGGATATACACACACAAAATCATTTTTCTTTTAACGGTGTCGACTATGTAGCGAACATCAATGATGTTTGTCCACTTCACAACCATTAGCTACAGTTGCAAGTGCTAAAAAAAGCTACACTCAGAGTGTTGGCTGGAAACCTGGCACCAAATGTTGGTGAAAAGGAGACCTTTCACATGCTCGAACGTGTTCTGAGCAGCCACCTACCCCACATGGTAATAAAATGTAATTCTTGAAGTTTTATCTGGCGATTTCTCAGAAAACAGATCAAAGATCTGAGGCACCAAAGCCTGTTTCTGTTCCTCTACATCACACATGTTAACCTGATGCAGTTTATTCAGACTAATAGATCATAGATCATCGTGCTGAAGCTCAGACTTAGTGAGATTCCTGAATCTGTTTTTTAAGCACTGAAAAACATCAAGAGCACCTCGCGTGAAAGACCACATGGTCTGGAACGATGCTCAGGTTGGTGCTGCACGTTAGAAAACATCCACATGGATGGCAGGACCCAAGGTTTCCCAGCAGGACATGGCCCAAAGTATCACACTACTTCTGGGGTCCAGTTTGGATGCTAAGGGGCTCATTGGTGGTGCAGTTCAAACACCATGAACTGTAATGATCTGTGTATACTGACACCTTTCCGTCAGAATCAGCGTTACCTGCACCAAGTATGAACACACAAAGCTACAACACTTAATAGTACTGTTTATTTCTTTTGAAATAATAAAAATAAGGTCTAGTATTCATCACTTTTCTTTTAAAATGCTCCAAAGATCTGAAAAAGTACAACATTACCTCCTTTTAAATAGCTTAAAAGAACTTATTTAAAACACTCAATCAAAAAACACAAAGCTTTCGTTTACAGGTAGTATTAAAGTACTGAGACGTATAATTCAGACTGATTCCTAAATGCTGGGAAGTGACACCGTCGGTCAGAGGCTGTATTATGAATGCTGCCTCTGAAGTCAGCCTCACGCATGTCTCCTTTGTATCAGAGCAACAACAACAACTGTGCTGTGTGTCTGTGCTCCCAGAAACCTGTTATCTGCAGCCCACACGGCCCAGGCGCCACGGTTACAATCTGTAGATGCCTCCGGCGATACGCCGACCGGCCGCTTCACACGGCGTCCTTTTTCTCTACGTCAAAGCCACGATTTCACGGCGGAGCGCAGAGGACTGAGAGGGCCGTGCGAGCCTCCGCGGTGACGTCAAAGTGCCGTGTTATTGTGTTTACTCTCTCCATGAAAGATCAACACCAGCCTGCAGTATTTACTGACAGGCTGGAGCGCAGTTAGGAACCATAACATAACAAGACATTTAACATTCTGCCGTGGCCTCAGGATCGACAGCCGGATGGTTTTTCCCAACACGCAGATGGTGCTGATGTAGGTCAAAAACCAGGAGAAGAAGCAGAAATAGAAACAAATGCTTCATGTGAAGAATTTCTGTTCAGATGGGAGGAAAACAGACATGTGGTGGACACGATGATCCAAGTATTTACTATTTATTAAGCAAAGTGACAGAATAGTGACTCTGTCAATATACATCTTTATTCAACTTTGAAGTGGCTGCTTAATCAAATTGTGAGCTCTGCACTGATTTATGTCAAACTGTCTTCACACCATCAGATGCTGTCAGGGGGCTGCGAATTCTGAATTCTCTCTGCTTATTAAACATTAAGAAAATGTTACATTTTTGTTATTATTACTTTGTTTTAGTTGAGTTTTGGTCTAGTTTATGTTTTTTCTGTCTCCTGAGTCGTTTCCTGTCCTCTGTGCAGTCTTACATGTTGTCTTGTCCACATTCTTTTAAGTTTCCTGTTTTACTTTGAAGGGTCTGCTGTTCCATGTTCAGTGTTCCCTGCTGTTCAGGTTCATTTGTGTCAGCTGTGTTTCTTCAGGTGTTCTCACTTCCCTCATTGCCCTCCTGTGTATCGTCTTCTGTCTTCCTCTGTTCAGCATCGTGTTCTTCAATTCGCAGGATTATTTTCAAGCTTCGGTTCAGGTTCATGTCATCGTTTGCTTATCCGAGTTCTTGTTATAGTTCACCTTTGCTTTTTGTGTTTCTCATGAGCCTGAATAAATGGCTCGCTTTTTAACTTTCGTCCTGTCCTTTGTGTGTCTGATTTTGGGTCCACACCTTAAACACACCGGCCATCCTGGCCATAACAGATGGTTTACTTCAGCAGCTGTTGGATCATATATGGTTTATAAAACGTGGACATAAACACTTTCTCCAGTTCTTTGAGTCTCACCGTTAGTGTTTTGTCCTCTCCAGTTCTGTGTTTTCTGATTTTTAAGTGATTATATTTGCTGTAAATCTAATTTGGGGTCGCTGATGTCATAAATAACACCCGTTGCAGATGTGACACAAGTAAACACGATCGCGAAGCTTTCATCTGCGAATGCTTCACTTATTTTGGTTTGAAACCAGAAAACCAAGACGACCTATGACACCTGATTCAGTGTGTTGGGCGTGTGTGGATAACTTGATGGTCATGTTTTGCCTCCAGATGCACATTATTCTGGTGATGAAGACTTTGAAGATCCATCCCCTTGGAGCTCATCAGTTACTCACTTAGCCAGAGTTAAATGACTGAGTATGAGATCTGCCAGAGGAAGCAGCTGTCGGCTCAGTGAGAGTAACCTCCTGCCTCCAGGAGCCAAATTTGCTTTTTACAGGCATCACAAGACCGATCTTAATCCAGTGTTTGAAATGCACGATGACCTTGTGTGTGTTGTTGTTGTTGAAGGTCTTTGGGGTGCGCTGGGCTGTGAGAGTGATGCAGATGAGTGGAAACTGTTCGCTGACAGCTCAGAAGCCTAAAATATGTCCTGCTGCAGTGACTATGAAACTATGCAAACTATAACAATACACAATACACGCTGATGGACCGTTTACACGACTGAATACATTTACTGGCATTTTTAAACTCAGCGTAATTGAATTTGGACATGTCGGATATTCTATTAGGGAACTTAATTTTTTTTAAATGCAGAGTGATGAATTAGTTATAACACTGATGCTCCAATGAGTGCATCAGGAACAACTCTGGGTTTGGTATACTGCCTAAGGAAACTTAGACCAAAGCAGCCAGGAATTGAACCTGCAACCTTCCAATTAGATGATTTGCTCAGCCTCCCCTAATTGGACTATTAATCAGGCAAAGAAAATCCTTAAATCTCAAACTAGAGCACAGGTTTCTGTTAATGCAGTAAAGCACACGGAAAACCGAAGTACTGGATTAAAAGTCTCCAAAAGTACAGACCAGAGGTCCAGTTACTGTAGCTGGGGGACTGGCTCGCTTTTTGGAGCCTCATGTGGACACTAGAGGAACTACAGTTTATGAAGCTTCATGTTTCGGGCCCACGCATCGATGCTTTTACTCACGGCACACCGATCACGTTTACTGTTGTTCACAGTCCACCCTCACGTGAAGCCAGCATCTTCACTACGATTCCGTCTGTTTTCAGAGTTTTGGATGGACGTGAGAAACAGGACAGCGTTTTAGCCTCACAGAGTATTTCTGTGCTCTGCCTCCGGCTTCTTTGGACATCTTGGACTTGAGAAACAATCATCAGAAAGATGAAAAAAGAAACAGAGCTGTCATCTTAATCATGTTCATATGTCCTCACAGACAGAGAGGCGGGCAGACGAGCCCCCCAGAGTCCAGGGGGGTTGGAATGAGCTGTGGCTAACCGCTGGTTTCTTCCATCCCGACCACTGTGCAAGTTCCCACCATGCCCTGTTCACACACATCACACGATCACAGGAACAACAAAAATATGTCTGAATATAAAAAGTTACAATTTATCACTTCATACCTGCAGAAATTCATAAACAGATTTTTCTTCTACCGTTTCATCTTTTTTAAAAGGATTTCTTTCAAGTTAAAAACATTTCCTGGAGTCATCATGTCAGCACCATCATATGGAAGAAGCTCCCTCTAACAGATCTTCATTTACACTGATCTATAAATCTGACAAGACACTGACAAACTGAAATGTCTAAACCACGGATGAGGCTCATTCAGCCCAATTTGACCTTAAACTCCACTTTTCTGTCTCAGATATCGTGATAGAAGAAAAAAAAAGTGAAATCCCAACAATACATCTCAGTTCTTCGATATGATAAAGAAATACTGTTGCAGTAAATGGATGAAATCTGTCAGCCTGATGTTTCTGGATTAAATGTTAAAAAATAAATGTGCAAAATTCCTGAAAAATGGTTCAAATTCCCAGATTCTCCTTAAATAATAAAGCAAAGGAAAAAGTCTTTTCTATGAAAAATATTACTTTTTTTCAGAGAGTAAAAAAGAAGGAACTTTTTACAATCATTTAAATTTTTATCCATTACCTAAAAACTTTAATGAAAATATTGAAAGTATTTTACTACCACTTATTTTAAAATCTGTGCCCTCCCTTCCAGAGCCACGCAGTGGGCCGGGCTGGACTCTTAGCGGTCCAATTCTGGCCCTCGGGCCATAGGTTCAGAACCCCTGGGCTTGTTTTTAATGAAGGAATCTTGACTTATTCCTAACAAAACACCGTAAAGACATTAAACCTGTTTACAGACTTTACGCCACTCTCTCGTTTCATTTCTGTGACTCTGCTGCACGTATGAGTCGCCTGTTTCTAAGCAGTTTGTAATGATTTATGGTGTTTACAGGACATAACCTGTAACGCAACGATGAGCGGGCGTGACAGAGCTTTAGAAACGTCTCCCGTCATCTACTGCGAGGATAACAGCCTGAACATTCACAGAAGGCATTCTGGGAAATGCAAGAATAGCAACCAAAGAAGTAGCGAAGGTGCCACACCTGTATTTATGTGAGAAGAGTGACACCAAGTGGCCAGATACGAGTACTACCATAAAAGAGTTGGATAACTACAGGTCGGTTACTTTGGTTAACTCGAACAGAGACTTGGGAGAAGTTTTCCAACAGTCAGAAGACTTTCATGTTGGAAACGTTACATTCAAAAACACACAAATCTGCTTGTTTTCATCTTTTCCCAGCGTTTTCAGGCTTGCTTGAAATTTATTCTGAATGTGTGCATCTGGATGTTGGGGATCTGTAGGCCATGCTAGCTTTGCACTTACCTCTTCTTTTCGCAGGTACACTGTTATTAGGTCACACCTCATAATCTTTGAATGCAGGCGTTCCCAGTCCCATTGCCACAGGTGCACCATGGTCCACAGCTGCAATAAGTCAGCTCAACGAATTTCCTCCCTGATACGCTGTAAGTGGTTCAGTTGCAAAGCTGAAGTACAGCAGCTCAGCCAGTAAGTGTCAGACTAGAGTTACAGAGTGAGGTCACCGATTGCTGAGGTGCGTAAAAGTGACCAACCCTGGCTGACTCAGTAACTCCGCAGCTGCAGAACTCCTCCGGCTTTAACATCAGCACAAAATCTGTGTTTCAGGAGCTTCATGACACGAGTCGTCTTAATATTAATGGGTTAGTTTTGCAATAAACTTTGGACAATTTAATGCTTCCAACATCTCTGCGACATCATGGCCGTGACAAAGCGAGGCTCATACAGGCTTGTTTGGTGAGGAAGAACTTGCACAGTGGGAGGTCATAAACCTGCAGGCGTACCACAAACAGCCAGCGGTTGGTAATGCACCCCTCGCTGCTTTTTTTAAATGTTCTAGAAATGTTGTCTCCTCGTATCGAGGGGCTCATTCATCATTATCACTTCTAATGTAGCAATAACTTCATTATGTCATTAATCACTCATTAAACTTGCACAGCATGAACATGAAGCATGAAACTGACCCCCTTTTTAAGACTTCTGTTGAATGATCTTTTATAAAAGAAAAACAGACAAAACAGCAGATCTTGTCTTGGCGTCATATTTGTTCTTTAATCTTCGATGGCTATCACACATACCGACCGACGGGATTCAACATAAAGTGTTCCAGATCTTCACAGTATTGCATTTTTGCACAGTGTTTTTTTTTTTAAGTTTGTTTTTTTACAGAGTACAGAGTTCTTGAGTGAAGGCACAAACCTAGAGATTACTTATGCAAATGAAATCCCTACGGACAAAAGTTGAGAAATCAAGAATATCAAACAGAACGCTGCTGCTAGAAGTTTTACGCAAACAGAAAAGCTAACGTCACCTCTACCACCTTACTGCAAGAAAGGCAGAGAGTCATATTCAAACAAACAATACATCAGGTACAATACTTTTCTTTTCTTGCACACTTGAACCGCCTCTTGCACATCGATCACCCCAAACATTTCAAAACTCTTTCAAACCTGTGCACGAACCCTGCTGATTGTCCGTTATACATCCCTCTTCCCATCGAAAGACATCCAACAGTGCCAAGCGAAGCTCTCTTGGATGGTTTAGTGCAACTCTCCTTCAAATACCATTAAAATAGACCTCGCTCTGCTACAAAAGTACACATGGTAGTTCAAGATAACAGTATTTTATAGGATTTTTTTGCTACATATGAAGCATGCTTTCACAGTAACACAATAGCTACATATGTAGTAGTAGTAGTGGTAGTAGTAGTAGTAGGGCTGCTTCATGCATCTTCTTCCATTTTCCAAATACAAAACAGGAAGCAGTTCAGAGTCGAACCCAACGCCCACACACTTCCAAGAGATCTGCTGTTGTCTGAATAAAAAAACCCAAAACTTAAAGCTGGTACGTCATCCCTGACCGGCAGAGTAAACTGGCATCCACACAGGAAGAGGAAGTCGCCAGAAACCTCGAGAAACTTCATGAAATTCAGCAACTTGTAGGTGGAGGAACCGCACGTGCACAGAGCCACTGAATGTTTACCAACGGGAGTGAAAAACCACTTATTGACTGTCACATGACCGTACAGCAGCAAATCATGAGCTACAAAGCCGTAATGTCTCCCAAGAATACCGTTATGTTTCATATCCAGAGACCTGCCAGACACCATGCAGCAAGCTTCTACCAGGATATGAACACATTACCAGATGGCAGACAGAGGATGACGTTGAACTGTTCATGATGAAGGTCTCCGATGGCCAGAGACAGATGGCAACTTACGGCAGGAAAAAGATGCTAAAAAAATGAGGCAAACTTCAGCCGAGAGAACATCTGAGAAGATCCGTCCACAGCATGAGGTTAGTCATTAGTGTGGTGCTGGATGGTTTGGATCACTCCCCGATTCTAAGCTTAATGCCCATCAAGAGACGGGGTTTTTATGTCAACAACAGCAGTGCTCAGTGGTCAGTTTATCCAAACCTATCAGCATCAGGTTTCTCCAAGCGGCGAAATTCAAGAATACCGTTTCAGGGACACGAATCCAATTTTTGGCCACAGGACATTAATATCAAAGATATACTCTACATTACTACCAAACGTCTCACATCTCAGTTTGATTCCAATGAAAACACAAACATATAATTGGCTTTAAATATATTCTAGTAAATCTGAAATTCAAAAAGGGTGCCTGGAAGCTCAATTCTCGAAGATCTGACAAGGTCAATCGAAAGTCAAATTCACACCGACTAACTGGAAAGAAAGAGAGAATAATAGATAATACAGATTTCATGCTGTAGCGCCTCAGCAGCAGCAGGGTAATATGCTTCCATAATTACATATTTCCAAGACGAATTTGCATGACATAATTTAGGAAATACTGAAATGTTTCCAGAACCTGCACCCTGTTAGACATAAAATGATTTCTATTTGCAAGTCATACAAAAGTCCTGTCAAGTTATAGTACTGTAGGACCACCACCTCCACTTGATGACATGTAACAGCTCTGTATATAAAATATCAACACCATCAACAAAACCTAAACCGACGACAGCAAAGATACAGTTTACACCAAATACTGCCTTTTTTACATTTACATTCTAACATTAGATGAGTGCAGAAATGTAAACGGATCGAGGAATGATTCTGTTAAACAAGCCGTCGTGAGTCGTTAAGAATACTGCAAATGGACTGTACGCATTCACGGCACTGTTAAGTCACTTTGGATGAAAGCGCTGACGCGACGTCATTCGTGTGTGATTGGAGAATCTCCACCCGTTTAGACGTGAAGGAGCGCGAGCTAAAGCCCGAAACGTCGGGACTTGAAGCACGGCGTCGCTTCACTGTGAGCTATAAATTAACTCATACATTCGTTAAGTGTGTGGCGTCCTCCAGACCTGGGCCAAAGCGCTCCTTCATGTACCTGGACAGCTATATTCAAAAAAGCAAGCCTCTCCAAATGCATCTGCACTTGTTGGGGACTATTTTCAATCGTCTCCACTAAAGGGCGTCGGCTACGCCAACAAGCCTTCGGGTCTTTTTTCAGTTCAGATTGTCTGAAATGGGACAAACCGTCCAAAAAGTTGTGCTGTTTTAGTTTTTCTAAGTCCGCCACACCACTGATGAAATCCTGCTTTGGCAGCAGGTCGGTAAGTTTCTCACCGATGGATAGCATGACAGCTCCTTAGAAGTGAAGTTAAAACATCTTAGCAATGGGCGTCATCGTCTAGGACATGTGACATCATCTACAGACGTCGCAGTAATGACTCAGAACACGATATCGAGGTCCCGCATTTTGCCCTGCCCTCGGTGTTATGATAAGAGACAGGCAACCGAGCAGCTACAGATCATTTTACTCCAACAAGTGTCCACACCCAGAGTCCAGTGGGGTGGAGTCGAGATGGTGGCGGCAGCGTGTCAGCACCACATCAAACCCACCGCTAAAATATCATCGCCCATTTCTGCAACATTTCGTCCTTATTTGAGTAGTGTAGAAGGAAGCGGTTTCCTCCATGTTTACTTATCACCTGTTGTCATCTTTCCTCTCTATGCATCAAAAGCAGATCGATCTTCGAAGGAAACTCCTCTCAGCTACATGCTGAACAGATTTGACCCGGGTCTGGCATCATCGAACTTGTGCCTGTGCTTTAAAAACCAAATCAGTGCTGACAAGGAGGCGTTACTGAAAATCAACTTCACTCAGAGCGTGTCCGAGGCTGGTGCCAAAAACCGCAGAAAGAAAGACGTTGTATGCTCAATAAAGGACAGTTCAAGCACAACCCAGTCGAGTGTGTGGGTCCTGTGTTACAGGACCATCCTAATTGCTCAAACCACCTCAGCCGATTCCTCTTTGTACAAACTAAACTGGTGGTCATCAACAGCTTACTGCAATCAACCACATCACCCTCAGTCTTATTATCACTTTACTCGGGAATGGGATTCTCAGATATACATTTTCCCAGATACGTTCACTGAAGAATCACCTCATTATGCTGGTGAAGAGGGCTGTGTGCCTCTGTGATCCTGGGAACATCACTGTTTGAGAAAAAAAACCCTGCTAGAGTTTTCCAAGGCGAACAGGTCCCGGGTGTGTTTGGTTTTCTTTTCTGAGTAACCTCAATAAAAACTGACAACTAGAAGTGATAAACGTTGCCCAGAAGCTATCAAAGCCAAACCAGGGGTAATGGTGATGGGTGGAGCCCGAAAGAGCTGCAGTTGGGTATCACCTGAAATAGCCACGACTACAATGGCACTGAATTTGGTTCCATCAAGCAAAGAAAAAGGACTGTGGCTATGCAAACCCTTTACATACCAGGATCCTCCCTTGGAGAGGAATAGCCCAGACTATGAGCGGAAAAGGATTTAAACCAGACCTTTGAAGCAGCCTTGAAACATGGAACCAGTTGGGCACAGCCCAAAACAGTCAATGCTAGAAAGGATAGACAATAGAGTTGGGTGCACCATGCAAAGGCAAGGACCCAGGATTTCTCTTGGAATAGTAAGAATTTAGCTCCTTGTACCTCCTCCTTCAGCAGAAAGCCAAAGTTTCACTCGTGATGGGCTGTTAAGATGTGATTGAACAATAACAGACTAAACAAATCTTAAACTATCGAGATGGTCCCGGGTGATGATTTGGCTTAGAAAGCACAGGCAGAGACACGATAACTTGACTGATCAGGAGTTTTCGAGCAAACCAGGCCAGGATGTGAAGGTCTGACCAGAGGAGAGGACGTGTCATCAGGCGTCAAATTCAAATTCTGTGATCAGACGGGCATTAAATCATAAATCAACAGACGAATAGAAAGCACACCTTTGTACCTGAAGATAAAATGAACTATTATACTTAACAGACAGAATTCAGTTCTATGTTTCAATATCGAAGGTTTACCCAGTCATACATCCAAAGGAAAAAGAACCAAGTGTAACAGTTTACACTTCCACTCCAGTTTAATAATCTATGGAAAAGTACCAAAATTACAGCAATCAATTAAAAGTGGAATGTGTCTGATGCAAAGAGCTCATGGAGTCATATTTGTTATTGCTTTATGTTGTAAACCCTGTTCGGAGGAAGCAGCCATGATAATCTGTTATCTTCAGAATTATTTTATCCAATAGATTTTATGTAAAAGCTGGATGCACTGGGTCAAAAACCAAGTAAGCAGAACCTTTAATGGTGACATAGCCTTCTTCTTGTCATCAGACTCCGCCCCCTGCTGGCCATTAGAAAGAATGCAGGTTTAAGGCACTTCCACACTGGCACCACTTCTCAGACCTGGAAGCTACGTCCATCTTTTATATATAGTTTTCCCTCCATTATTATTAGAGACCACGGGTCATTTATGGAGTTTTCAGGAGGAGAAGCACTAAAGTATAAATAATTAAATATTTTTAAATAATCTGCCAGATACAAAAAATCCTTTTTAAAATCATTTTAGAAAATTTGGTCTAAATTTGCAATGACAAAAATATTCATGCCAAATTTATTACTGTTTAGTATTTGAATACTTAACTTTTGGACTCCTGGGAGTCAGACTAACAAATCCAGCTTTAAGATGAGAAGTGGTGTAAAAGAAGTCTGATGTTGATGGGAGCTACTTTTCCATAGGTTAACGTACTGGAATGAAGTCACCGTGTGATAAAGTCTTGCCCCCTGACACCCCTCCCTCTGGTCTTTCTCTGCTGGTCTAGTCCTCGTACCCAGCGGACCGGCGCCGCTGATGGTTCCAGATGTCGTCTCTGTGTTCAGGCCGGCAGAACAGCCGGGATGACTGAGCTAGGCGCTCCCGGTGTTCCCGCTCCCGATCTCGGTCTCCGCCTGGTTTGGAGAACGGAGGACGTCCGCCGAACTGGGACGAGGACTGAGTTCTGCTGTCAGCGAGACCAGACGAGGACAGCTGACCTCCTGCTGACCTGGAGACGAAACTCAGACATGAACGAACAAACAAACAAGAGAAGGAAGCTGTCATTTTAACTTCATATGATGGAAACACTCACGCCTCAATTACATTTTACACAGTAGGAGCGGGTAGCCAGTCACACTGATGATAAACCAGAACTGTCCCTGGTTGGTGTCCAGCCTGGAGACCATCAGCACCTCAAATGCTGCCTTTTCACCTGCATCACCGATGATCTCTTTAAGCTCAACAAATCCTTATGAGTTTGACACGAAACAAGAAAGAAAAATGCACCAAACATCCTTTTATGTTCAGCAACTTTACATCGAAGACACAAGAGTAACCCGATCAGGTAAGACATGAAAACTTTCAAAAATGACAAACTTCCATCTAACTGCAAAAACAGACAGAACCTGCTGTGCAACATTAGTCGGTTTTTACGGACACGCTGGACCGAACAGCTGGTCTCACACGACGAACAAAGTTCAACAAGAACCTTTGAAGATAAACAGCATCTGACCTGAGCGCACACAGAGAGAGTGTGGTAATCCCTCTGCAGTCACTGAGCGAAAGCACAAAGCATCCCATGTCGAGCCATGAATTAAACATGAGAACACCACAGAGAAACCCGACAGATGACACGAGAAAGCTCCTGGATGATTTTGACTTTGATTTAGACCAACAGCAGCAGATTACCTGCTCTGTCAGAGGCCAGTTCCTGCTGAGCAACAAACCTTTTTACACCTACACCCCATCGGTTATTGACGACTTTCCTCCCTCTCAGCTCAAATTCAAATGATTTGCAATAAAAAGCCAAGAGGAAAAGGAAACAGCTGCTGTAATGCTGCACTTTCAGAGGAACAAATATGGATTCAAATCTACTTTATTTATATAGCACAAATTCACAACAACAGTCACCTGAGGGCACTTTATGATGTAATTATACAGAGAAAACCGCAACAATCAGACAAACCTGTATGAGAAAACACTTGGTGACAGTGGGAAGGAAAAACTCTTTTTTAACAGGAAGAAACCTCCAGTAGAACCAGGCTCAGAGAAGGGCGGCCAGAGTTTAATACGATTTTAAATCCTACATTTTTTAGCAGTATTTAATAATATAAGTATAAGGTTCAACCTGTTTGTGTCCAGTTAACACTTTAATATTTCTCCTTGATTTCAGTCTGAAAATTTGCTAATACTGTTTATTCAAAGTAACGATGGACTCACCTGCTCTTAGTTATTCTGTGAGGGCCGTTATCAGTTTTCTGCTGGTGCTGCTGAGGTCATAAAAATCACAAGAATCAGGCCTTCATCAGAGCAATAACCCACCACAGTAAAACATCATAACTGGAAAAGTCAGGATCAATTCAGTCTGTCAGTGTAAAAGTTATTTAAAAGCAGCTGAAAAAACAAACATAAAATGACATAAAGAAACACAAAGACTTACAAAACAACTAGAATAAATAAATGAATGAATAAAAACAACCAAAGACAGTACCTTGTAGTGGTTGCACTGTGGCGGACTACCGTTGACCTGGTAATACTCCACCAGCCTCTCAGCCAGAGCGATACGTCTCAGCAGATTCTCGATGAAATGCTGGATTCGAACTTTGCCGCACGTCTCCTGGCGAACCGCCGCCTCCAGAAACTTCTGGATGGTTAACACTTCCCTGCAAAGCAAAAATCACCCAATTCATAACTTAAATATACCATTCACCCCCAGCTATGCAAGAGAGGCAAAAGGGAAATAACGGGCTGCACCTTCAGATCCTGTCCATGAATATCATAAACAGGATCAGAGACAAGGAGCAACCCTGGAGTCCAGCACCATCCACCTGGCACATCCTCCAGACCAGCGGTCCCCAACCTTTTTTGCGCCACGGACCGTTTTATGGTCGACAATATTTTAACGGACCGGCGTTTAAGGTGTCGCGCATAAATACAACAAAATAAAACCAGTACTGGTACCAAAAAAAAGGAAGATTTATTCTTAACAAACAAAAGAATAAATCCCTGAAAACATAAATTTCACCCCCGAACCTCAACTCTCGCGGCCCAGTACCAAACGACTCCGGTCCGTGGCCCGGGGGTTGGGGACCGCTGCTCCAGACCACATCAGTGAGATCCTGCCCGCCTCACCTCTCTCGCCGCTCCAGCTCATTCTCTGAGGCGTTGAGCTGCTCCCTCAACGCGGCAATAACCATCACAGCCACATCCACCTGTCGGCTAAGCGACCTCTCCTTGTCTGCAACTTCCTGCCTCTCCTGGGCCAGATGCTGTGAGTGAGCACGCTCACACAGGAGCTCCGTGTCGGTATGAGCCAGCTCGGTGCTCACCCTGGCCAGCCGGCGCTGCATGGTGCTATCGGCCGCCCTCAGAATGCTGGCCAGCCGCTGCCGCACTGCAGCCGAGGCTGCTGCCGTCTCCAAACCGGAGTAGGAGTTATGCTCTGGTAGGTGCAAACAAGACGAGACGTTACTGCAAAAAACAGATGTATTCTGATACTGCAACACTCTGCTCCAGAAACCCACCAGTCAGATCCAGATCCAGGTCCAGATCTGGGTCCGGTGGAGGGCCAAGTGGGGGGAACAGTATGTGATGGTGGTTGATGTGGTGATGGTCTGACTTTTTTGAGGAAGTTTTCAAATCCTCCTCATTTCTGCTTCCACTTCTCTCTTCACCCTCATCGTCCTCATCCTCCTCGTCTTCTTCCACATCTTCGTCTTCTGTCCCCACATCGATTTCCTCGTCCTCCTCCTCCTCCGCCTGCGTCCCTACCCCAACGCTCTGGGTGCGCCTCCTCGCAGACCCATATGAGTGGAGGTATCCGCTGTCTCTGCTGTCGCTGAGAGAGCGGACATGAGGTGGCCTCCCTGTACTTTGCTGCCCCCTACGCGTCGGGAGGCTCATGTCGTGCCACGGGATAGCTGCCGTCAGCGGGTCGGGGAGCTTCCCGGTAATGCTGAACCCTTCAGTGACCATGTCTGGTGAGCGATACGAGTGGCGGTACTCGAGGTGAGCGCGGAGGGAAGCCAAACTGTGGAAACGCTCTTGCTCGCCACAGCGGGGACAGCGGAAGGGGAGGTCACAGGGAGTGACAGTGTCCACAATTGCGCCGCAGGCCTGGCCGTTCCTCTCTAAAAGGAAGGATCCAGAACCTCGGGAACACAACTTCTGCTGCATCACCTTACACCTGAGAAGTACGGAGGGGATTAGTGCTGAAAGACTGAAGACCCTAATTTACTGACTACAAAAGCTGCATTAGCTCAAACACCCACTCCATAGACTCCCAGGTTAGAATGTCCAACTTTACAGCAGACACAAACTTGGTAACCTTTAGGGTGTCTAGAGATAACCCTGCCTGACCTCATCTGTCCATCACCACTGCAGACAACAAGGGGCTCAGATCAGACCCCTGATGTAAACCCACCTGTCAGCCCTTCACACACCCCACCTCATACATATCCTGCACCACCTTCACATACTTGACAGTCTATCATATGGTTTCTGTAGATCCACAAAGACACAGTGCAACATCACATCCTCGTTTCAATTCAGTTATTTAATTTATTTAAATGTGCAGTGCATTTCTTTTTTACAATAAAAAGACAAAAAAGATTATTATGGGCGATGAAAGCCTCATTTTACACAGCTTATTTGTTTTGTTTTGGGGGTTTTAAACACATATACATAGTCATGTACACCTGGGCTAATGTTAAGTTTCTGTTACCTTGGAGGATTATTGTGTTTGTAGTTAATATAGACCGAAAATATGTGATTTTAAGTGAGCTCGGACCGGCTGAGCACAAACGGAGAGGACTTCCCCCTCGGTTCCCCCTCAGAGTCTGTTTGATCCCGAGTCTGAACAACAGGTACCTGTCGTTATCACAAAGCTGCACCGTTAGCTTTACCTGGCTGCAGCTGCTAGCCTAGCCTAGCCAAGCGGGTTAGCAGAGACCGAAACAATCGCTGAATCACGGCGGAAGGATTTAAACTCTCTTACCGCGCGCAGCTTTAACGGCTGCCTTCAGATGACACTCCCAGATGACCCGTTACTGTCTGAAGGAGTCCGCTCGCAGCCCGACGCAAACAGCAGCCTGCATGATGTCATTCATTCAGGACACATAGGACCAGACAGCAAGCTAGCAGCGCCGCTGACCAGCCACATCCGGGAAAACGTTTCAAAATAAGATCAAATGCGTCACTTCCGTCCAGGGTGCGGGCGAAACTGTTGGTTTTGTTCATTTATTCATATTCAAGGTTTTTATTCTTTCTTTCTTTTTCCGTTTTAAACGTATTTATTAGAAGTTTTCCTCTTTTTTTTACTTTTACTGCTGTCATATGACTGCTCAGGAAAAACCTGAAAGCTGGGATGGCGATGCATCACCACCAACAATGAGACTGACATGCACTGTGAAAACTAGTGCAGTAATCGGTGCATGAACAACTGGGAACTTTTTCCAGCAAGTTGTAAGACTGTTGAACTCTGGCACTGCTCTGGAGCCTCTGAAATGTTCACTCTCTGCCTGAACATTTTCTTGTTTATAATAATAATAATAATAAAAGATTTTCTTATGTATACTAAATAAGACTGTAAATGTGTTTTCTGTTCTGTTGCTTTTGTGTCTTCACTCTTTTTGGTTTTCAGGTCTCGCTGGACTTGGGTGCAAATGTTCGTTTCATGTGAATACATGTGTAAGAATGACCAAAAAGAAAAGGCATTGAATCTGTCTTATTTAAAATGTTACTTATTTTTACTTTTTGTTATGTTTTATTTGTACCATTTCGAGCAATCTTTTATTTTTTACAAAAATAGCTTTTTATTATTTTATAACATTTTATATGAAGCTATTTTATTAGCTTCGTTTTGGCTACTGTAACACAATATCTTAACTTCTGGGGATAGATATCATTTTTATTTCTTTTTAGATACTTTGTTTATCTCAAAAGTGGAAAATTCCTTTGTAACAGCAGTTACTTTCAACACAACATTAAACAAACAGCTTAAAGGTTCAGTATGTAGAATTTTTCACCACTAGATGTCAGTAGATTGCAGGTTGCAATCAGCTGAATTCTGTTTTCTTACTTCTCCCAATTTAAGTGTATTATTCCAGCTATGGTGGCTGTTATAGGACAAACAGGGTTTTGTCAGCCATAGATAAAAAACATTACCATCAGATTTTATCCCTTACCAGCCACAGCTGGCTGTATATTTCTACTACAGTTTGTTTAAGAAATACTTTTCATACAAATTACATTTGAACATATTTGAATAATATCATCACTTAGCAAAAGATCAGGAAATACAAAAATGAACAGTTTGTTGGATAATTTAATTACACACTGTTCCATGGACATTTATGGATACAGTATGCTTTTAAAAAAAAGACAAAATAGCCAGAAAAAGTACTGACTGTACCTTAAATTAAGATTGAAAAGCTAAACTTTTGAGATTTAAGATTAAAGTCATCCAACTTCCTCAAAACATTCAGATGTCCCCCGAGAGTAAACTTTAAAATTGTTTCATCATAAAAAACCCGACAGAGTCAAGACAAAAGAGATCTATTGTTTATTGCAATGATATCTTCCAGCGATGTGCTGTTTGTAGTAATGTACATGTAACTCAAAATGTGACTGTTTTACAGTATTGTTTGATTGCCACAGAATCAGCCACAGGAGTGTTTCCTGAACTGCACCATCATGGTTCCAGGTAGCTGCCGTTCGAACGAGTGTGCTCATTTGATTTGAATCATCAGGAGTACACCAAACATCTCTCACTTTATCTACTTTATGTGATTTAAAGGAAACAAAAAGCGGTTTTAATTTGAGTTAGTTTTCCTTATTTCCTGGTCTAATGATGGATGTTCATATTAAACTTGACCAGAGTTTTAAATAATGAGATACAATAATCCCTGTCAGTCAAAAGCTCCGGTTGCAGACTGCTATAAACACTCAGTTTGTGACAGTTTTTTCTACTCTTGGATCTGTATGATGTCAAAAAGAGGTCATCTGAGGCACAGGAGCCCCACCCCCATCTGATGTTCAAATTGAGAAGTGGGTGGTGCATATATTGCTTGAATACTGGTGCTGTGAATAATGCAAAGTTACTCCAGTCCAAGGATAGAAATATGGAGCTGGAAATGAGCAGAATAGGTTCTAATCACAACACAATCAGACTTCGGTTGAAACTACATTTGCATATTGGGGTTAAAATGCTTGAATCATGAGATCGGTTTTCCCTCTTTCTATCCCTTTTTTTCTGCTTGTTTTACTTGAGATTTTAACAGTGGGTCTTTGGCTGTGAACTGAGCCTCATCCACTAATTTAAGTTTAACAATATTAAAGGTAAACCCACATAAAGATGCCTTTTCCCAAAGCTCTCCTGTGTCTTCCTCCTACTGACAGTGTGCTTGATAGTTAAGTTTGGCTCCTATCTTTGTTCCTGCCAGACGTTTGTTGAAGACCTCGTCCATCTCTCGGCTCTGCTCTGGTGTGAAATGGTTCTTCCAGTCTCCAACCTCACCTTTGCAGGGACACAAACATCACAAAGTGAAACAGCTGCATTTGGATTCCACCTGAGGATTGATAAGATGTTGGCTAAGTATCACAGTATGCATTTCTCGTTTTCTAGGCTACTTTCTGGGCACCTTTCCTGAAGAAGACATTCCCCATATTGCCGTGGGAGCTGCTGGAGCTTTCCTTCATGGCTTTGAAGGTGCTCGCATCTGCGATCTGCTGCACCTGAGCCTCTGTCAGGCTGAAGCCGTAGAAGCTGGAGATCCTACGGATGTTCTCGCTCAGGTCCTACGGGAAACAGAAGAATCATTACCGCACATTACCGCAAACCCCTGCGGTGTCTAACTGTTCTATGTCAAATGCAGCTTTACCTGTTTCAGCTCTTCATATGTAACGACCATGACATTGGGGTCGTCCATCTTCTTCTCCCAACCTAAGGCGTGGTCAAAGTAAGACCCCCAGGGAACTACACACAAACAATGACAAAAAATTAATGAATCACCAGGTCAGAAGATGGCCCCCAAAATCGAAGCCACTCTTTCCCATGCTTAGTTAGAAATGCTTCTGTAATTCTAGTCTTCAGATTTAAAATCAAATTTTATAGATTTTTTTAATCTGAATAAATTATATATATCATATCAGAATATCTCAATTTGAGACGTGTAATTTCCAGGTCTAGGTTCAAATGAATTAATCAAAAACGATTTGAATCTATGAAGTCATTTTTTCACAAAAACATATTGTCAGGGTTCTTCCCAGTATTGACGATGGCTTGATTTCCAAATCAATAATCTCATTCATTCTAATGCTTCAGAAACAGTTTTTTCAGAAGCTCTGAAGTAATTTTTAGGACCTAAAGGTAACCAAATTATTGCTTAACCCATTCTTAACGCCTAAATTTGACCAAGATATTTTTAGCATCCAAAGCTAAACTAAATAGTTTTTATGTCTGTGAAGGTTCTCAGTCATCGTAGTCTGAGGAGCTCGGAAAGAAAAGCGTCATCCAAGAAGCTTCTTCAGTTATAAAAGCAACTGGTGGAGAGTCCCAGATTTTAAGGCCTATGGGAGTGTCCCCACGAGGGTCATGGTCCCCAGTCGCCCACTCACATCCTGGGCCATCTGACCTCAGGAAATCACACGACAGGGTGGGGCCAGGTTTCACAATGAGCTCACCCTTGGCTGATTGTGACCCACACCCGTTTTCACACCTTGGCTCAGGCGATTAGAGGATCATCAGGGGTCCTTTTGTCCCTCTGTGGGGGGAAACTCCCACTAGGTTTAAATCTGGGACTCTCCACCATTTGACCTTAGAACTGAAGAAGCTTCTTGGATGAGAGGTGAAACGTCTTCAAGCAACTTAAAGAAGTCCAGACGCTTTTCTTTCCAAGCTCCTTTGACTAAATCGTTTTTCACACCTAAAGCTGAGTAATTTTAGCAAACCAAGTACTGTCTAGTGATAAACCTGATGGAATAATCTCTGGTGTCTCAAGCTAACCAAGGCCTTTTTTTAATACACTCTTGGCAGTAACTTCTGTGCCACTCGTTGATAGTTTTCTTTACAGTCAGAAGAATTTATTTTAAATAATTTTTGCTCTTTTTAAATCCAATTTCAGAATCACAGAAACTCACAGTCTTGGACCGAGTATTTCTTCTGTACTTTTTCTCTTTTAATAGACATTATAAATCTCTTACTTACAGGTTATGGTATCTGTGTTTATTATACTCTGACAAGCATCTCTCTGTGCTCAGTCCAGGCCTGATAAGCAACTAAACTAACTGTTTTATTGCAGTGCTTCATAGCAAACTCACTAAGTGGGGCCACAGCAGCTCTTTGCCCCACTTGGACCAATCCAACATTTCCACCGTGACCCTGCTGAGTCAGCACTATGTGCTATTTGTGAGGCCACAAGTGCAGCAAAGCTCAGGATTATGAAGCCAAATCAAAGAGTGAAACAAAAGCTGGTATTTTTATGGACAAGGTTTGGACCACAGTGTGTCCAGCGTTCCTCACATTAATAAGTATTATGCTCGGTTTGTTTGCTCACCTTCTCCACTCATGAACTGGGAGTAAAAGGTGTCCCAGGACTTTGCGGATGGGAGCGCTGGGTTGCTGTTGGAGAAATGATAGAAGGAGACCATTGTGTCTTTCGGGTTTCTGAAGACCACCAGAATCTGTGCAAGAAAAACCACACAAATGAGATTTTATTGACCTGGAGAGACGAGAGAAAGGATACAAGAACAGAAAGACGGGAACAACAGTTACAACTACTCTGAACATTGGCCACATTTTTCCTCAAAGCAGGGTCCATGCGTCGGTCTGTTCTTTTTCTTACAGAGTTTCCACTGTCATCAACCAAGCATCTAAATCCTGGGGTTACATTTGGAAAAGCTGCAGTTCGTTGTGGGAATGAGAGCTTGAGTTTTACACAGATGCTTGTGGCAGCAGTATGCAGCTGAACGTCTCCTGCAGAGCTCGTGAAACTCACCTTAGTCTTCTTTTCGTAGAAGGAAGCAGGAATGTTGTCGGGGTGAAGGTGAGACCCCAGAAGTCTTGGAGAAGGAGCTTCTTCCATGTTCTGAGGGTGGACAAAACATACCATATTTACCCAACATTTTGTGACATGCACTTAGAGTCTTGTTGTGGTGAAAGCAGGGAAGGCGTTGCTTGTGCAAACACTTTGGCCCAGGGTGTGGCTTTTCAGGAACCCAGTGTACCAAAGGTCTGCAGCTTCACATTCTCTGGGTCGATTCAGTCTGCTTAAAGCAAATTTGCAGAATTTCCAGACTTTGCTTTTAAGGATTTTGCTTCCTGTGCTGTAATTTGTCAGGGTTGTAATGCTACAGGGTTCGACTCACGATGAATTACTGTCTGCACGTTTGTGACTGAACAGCTGCAACACGTCCAGATGTGCCTTTTCTTTCAAACAGGAAGTGAAAAAGCACCTTCAGGGAATCACATCTGCTCCTCAGTGAGCCAATCGGCTGCTTTTCCCAGAGTCAAACCACAAAAATGCTGAACTCTGTTGACTTTGTTGACTGCTATAATCTTATGTGCAGCACTTTGTGATTCTGTCTTGAAAGGTGCTACATAAATACAAATTTATTTTTTTATTTTTTTATTTTTTAAGTATCTTTGATTTATTTCCAGCTAAACCGAATTTAAGTTTTGGAAAATTATGAGGAAAATGCTGTGAATCCAAACAGGAACAAACAAAGCAGCTGCTTCACATGATTACGTCACACCTGGAAGTGATTTCAGCTGCAGTCAAGCTGTAAACACAAACGTTTAAACGTAGTTTCAGGATTTATTCTTTTAAAATATTCACTACACAAACTGTTTGATTACAGTTAAGTTGGCGTGCTTGAATCCAACCTTTCACCTAATATGACTTCATACAAATATATTAGTTCTTCTACTTTAGGCAGGCACGTGTGATCTAACTGTACTTTTTAACTTGCAGTTATTAAACACAGGTTTTACTGGTTTTTCTTCCTCAGGCGACTCTGGGATCAAATCAGTGCTGTCAAAAGAAACTGAGGAAAAGGCCTCCATACTCTAAACATGAACTGTGTAGGAATCAGCCTATTAAATGACTTCCACATGGGAGCAGACAAACCAACTTCCTGAAGAAAGCAAAGACTGAAAAGACATTTTGCTCTGTTTTTACATAGATGTGATCTTCATCTCGGGGTCTGATTTAAACCTTTTATCTCATAAAATGTTGAAGCAGCTCACAGACGTTCAGTGACTGAACGCTGAGGAGAAGCCTGACAGGAATCCAGATGTGGATCAGGGACCTCGTCAGTACTGTGCTGTAAAATAACATCCACACAGCTCCTCATCAATGTGTGCTCCGGGGTTCCAGTACAACGAGCCCTCCTTCTTTAATTTATTTGATGTGTTTTGGTTTAAAATTGTAACGATGAGAAAACGGACAGCCTTCTCCCGGTCACATAGAACTGAGAGAGTCCGAATAATTGCTAATTACTTTATGTTTATATTTTTTAATTGTTAAATTTAATGAACAAGGCTCGGCCAGTAGCAGCAGCTGATGAAATATTGTCTTATTTTAGTGCATATTTTACAAACATCAGTGTTCAGACTGTTAAATTAGTAATCTGGGTTAGGGTTTTAGCCCACAGTCGGCCCAGTACAATATAAATGCAGATTATTCTGAAGCGAATCATGCAAAGCCACTGTAGTGGAGCCTAACAGTAAAAATGAGCTCACATTAAAGAAAAATGCATGAGGGGAAAATGCACTTCTGTGGTTTCTGGGTTTGAATGACATCTTTATTTTCATCAGAAGGTAACGGCTATAAACTGTACTGAGAGACACGAACGCTGCAGACAGTGAATGTGCCTCCCCTGGAGCAAAGCCTTCCAGTTTCTTAAACCATGCCTGTTTATCATATACAGTGGGGCAAAAAAGTATTTAGTCAGCCACCGATTGTGCAAGTTCCCCCACCTAAAATGATGACAGAGGTCAGTAATTTGCACCAGAGGTACACTTCAACTGTGAGAGACAGAATGTGAAAAAAAAATCCATGACTCCACATGGTAGGATTTGTAAAGAATTTATTCGTAAATCAGGGTGGAAAATAAGTATTTGGTCAATAACAAAAATACAACTCAATACTTTGTAACATAACCTTTGTTGGCAATAACAGAGGTCAAACGTTTACTATAGGTCTTTACCAGGTTTGCACACACAGTAGCTGGTATTTTGGCCCATTCCTCCATGCAGATCTTCTCGAGAGCAGTGATGTTTTGGGGCTGTCGCCGAGCAAAACGGACTTTCAACTCCCGCCACAGATTTTCTATGGGGTTGAGGTCTGGAGACTGGCTAGGCCACTCCAGGACTTTCAAATGCTTTTTACGGAACCACTCCTTTGTTGCCCGGGCGGTGTGTTTTGGATCATTGTCACGTTGGAAGACCCAGCCTCGTTTCATCTTCAAAGTTCTCACTGATGGAAGGAGGTTTTGGCTCAAAATCTCACGATACATGGCCCCATTCATTCTGTCCTTAACACGGATCAGTCGTCCTGTCCCCTTGGCAGAAAAACAGCCCCATAGCATGATGTTTCCACCCCCATGCTTCACAGTAGGTATGGTGTTCTTGGGATGCAACTCAGTATTCTTCTTCCTCCAAACACGACGAGTTGAGTTTATACCAAAAAGTTCTACTTTGGTTTCATCTGACCACATGACATTCTCTCAATCCTCTGCTGTATCATCCATGTGCTCTCTGGCAAACTTCAGACGGGCCTGGACATGCACTGGCTTCAGCAGCGGAACACGTCTGGCACTGCGGGATTTGATTCCCTGCCGTTGTAGTGTGTTACTGATGGTGACCTTTGTTACTTTGGTCCCAGCTCTCTGCAGGTCATTCACCAGGTCCCCCCGTGTGGTTCTGGGATCTTTGCTCACCGTTCTCATGATCATTTTGACCCCACGGGATGAGATCTTGCGTGGAGCCCCAGATCGAGGGAGATTATCAGTGGTCTTGTATGTCTTCCATTTTCTGATGATTGCTCCCACAGTTGATTTTTTCACACCAAGCTGCTTGCCTATTGTAGATTCACTCTTCCCAGTCTGGTGCAGCTCTACAATACTTTTCCTGGTGTCCTTCGAAAGCTCTTTGGTCTTGGCCATGGCGGAGTTTGGAGTCTGACTGTTTGAGGCTGTGGACAGGTGTCTTTTATACAGATGATGAGTTCAAACAGGTGCCATTCATACAGGTAACGAGTGGGGGACAGAAAAGCTTCTTACAGAAGACGTTACAGGTCTGTGAGAGCCAGAGATTTTCCTTGTTTGAGGTGACCAAATACTTATTTTCCACCCTGATTTACGAATAAATTCTTTACAAATCCTACCATGTGGATTCATGGATTTTTTTTTCACATTCTGTCTCTCACAGTTGAAGTGTACCTCTGGTGCAAATCACTGACCTCTGTCATCATTTTAAGTGGGGGAACTTGCACAATCGGTGGCTGACTAAATACTTTTTTGCCCCACTGTAGCTAAAAGCACCACACACACAAGTGCTTCAGACGTGTCGCCGCGCCCGCGCTGTTAGATGGTATCTGTGTTTGCACAGGAGCAGGTGTGTCACGCAAACACAGAGGCGCTCTGCACGGCTCAACCTTTCACCTGTACAGCACACCTGCAGACAGGAGGCCGGTTTCTAACAATAACTGTAATAATAATGACTGATTTTTAGTGTCTCATATACATTATACAACACACACACACACACACACACACACACACACACACACACACACAACCTTTAAATTTTCTGGTCCATGAAACTCGATCAGCGGTGGGAGTTTGCTTTCCGACTTCACGCCTGTAGCCGCTGTGATGATCTTCTTTATCACCCCGACCATCCAGTTGAAACCTGCACACACACACACACACACACACACGTGCGGTTGTGCTATCATTGCAGAGATTACACAGATATAAGGCCTATAACCCTTTCGTGCTCTCTTTGGTCGTTTCTGTGCAGATCTGTTTGCTTATATTTGCGTGACGCTGGCTTTGGTGGAGCATTAGCCAAAGAGCCGCACGCTCACTGGCTTGTCAATCATCAGCTGTTAGTCAATGAGAATATATTGGATAATCCTTTCTGACACTTCAATGACCAAAAATGTACATTTTACTAACTGAGCTAAAACCTTTTATTCAATATGACCTGAAATAAGCAGCCAAGAGCATGAAGTCATCAGGAGAGTGTTTTTAAGAGGTCCCAGCAGAGGGCAGACTCAGCTACCATCCACTGACGGCCTTTAAAAAGTTTCTCCAACAGAAAACAAGTTTCAACTTTTGCTGTAACCTGGTAGATTTGATATGAAGTGGTGGTGAATGTTCACATTAAACATGTTTCTAATGCTGAGCTCAGTGTTTCCCTGTGAGACTAAAGCTCACACAGCTTTTATACTCTCAGATCTGCATGATGTCACAGAGAGGGGTATCCCTTTGCTCGTCTGAGGAAAAGGATCAGTGTTGAGCTGTTAGTCATGCACAGCTGTCTAAGAACAAAATAAGGAAGTAAAAATGAGCCGAGCAGGTCCCGAACTTCAACTGTGGCGGCTTCCCCGTTTTTCCCTGATACTCGTCTGTTTGTTTTTTGTGCTCTCATTTCAGACTCGTCACTTCCTGGTTTCACGTGTTTCCCGCTGTTGTAATCTTTGCCCTGCCCCTAAAGTTGACCTCCTCTCTGTCTTTGTTTTACAGCTGGTTTCCCTGTTGGATTTGTTTGCCTGCTCTGATTAATATCCGGCGTGTGAACCTTTTCCTCGCCTTTTAAATCATCTCTGAGTAGTCGGCTCATGATTGATTGCACATTGTCGTGCACTCTTGAGGGAGTCTGGCTGCTGCAGAGTGAAGAGTTCAGGGATTGCACCTAGAAAGCTCATAGGTCAGAGGTCACACCGTCTGATGGAGTTTAAACACGACTAAAAACATGTTGGCGTTTTTAAATGAAAGGCTCTCATCTTCAGCTCATTAACAGATCTTTTTGACTCGATCAGCATTACTCACCACATTTGGGGTAAGCCACCAGCATGATGTCGTCCTCTCTGGCCTGCATCTTCTCCAGACACTTTAAATGCTCCTTGGGAGACAGGAGGGTCGAGTACAGCACACCATTGTATCTGTACACCTTCTCCTCGTTGCTCATCTCCTTCGCCTTCAGCATCTTGGCCTGCAGCGGGCCCATCGGTCCCTCGCCGCTCATCCTGACTTACGCACGGAGCAGAGACTCAAAGAGGAAGGAAACTCGGG
Source organism: Copadichromis virginalis (assembly GCF_057382275.1). Taxonomy (NCBI): domain Eukaryota; kingdom Metazoa; phylum Chordata; class Actinopteri; order Cichliformes; family Cichlidae; genus Copadichromis; species Copadichromis virginalis. The sequence goes on along the minus strand of NC_140630.1, from coordinate 2,981,427 downwards.
AGAAGCTGCAGACGCTGCTGGAGCTGAAAGTGAGAAAGCAGAACTGAGACACAGAGGAAAAAGGGTGTGTGTGTAAAGTAGGAACAACGGGAGGAGGAGGAGGAGGCATCAAGCACCTCCCCCTCCACACACACACACACAAATATGCAGAAAACCCTGGATTCATGGAGGCGTGGCTGAAGGCTGAATGGAGATCTCTGGACAAGGTTCACCATATGGAGGTGCCAGACTGACTCACACGCACGCACGCACACACACACACACACACACACACACACACACACACACACAAGCGTTACAGATGAGCTTCCTGTGCTCCTTTCTGGTCGGTGAATTGTAAACAGCTTCCTGAAGCGATCCTCTAAATGTGAACTATTAGCCGACAATGACGAGTGGCACAGGAAGCTTTTTAAACTGCTGCTTTAGTGAAACACATTTAAGCATTCGTGTCTTTTTTGTCATGTATTTGTCTCTTATGACCAACTCAGCCCATCACTGCACTCCTGCTGCACAGAACTAACCAGTTGTGGGGTTTCATAACCTGACACCTGAATACAAGTGAAGCTTTTATTTAAGCCTGTGTCTAATTCCCGGACACCGAAAAAGTTAAGAAAACTTGTTTCATGGCCAAAACGAGAGCCAGGCTCCAAGAGCAGAGCGTGCTATAAGTGGGCGGGGCTAATCCTCATTCATTTATCATACAAACCTCAGGAAGCTATTATGTGTCAGTCTCTTAGAAAGAGGCCTCAGTGGCTGCACTGAGGGCATACACAGCTACATTCCTCCAGAGGAAAAGCGCCCTGCTCAGCCCCGGTCCATGCGGGTCCCTGTGGGTGAGGCTGTGAGTTATCTAACAGTCCCCCACACGCGATTCACTCGTCTGCCTTCGTGTCAGCAGTATAGCAAAAGCTGTACTGGCCTACTTGGGAAAATAAATCTGTTGGGTATTTTTCTTGTCCTTCAGACAATAACTGTGATTGCTGCAGAGCCGGACGGGAGATAAAAAGATAAACGTGTAGAAAATTCATTTATTCACAGAAAATGTCCTTGTACTTGTCATGAATCGCTGTGTGGCAGGCAGGAATTGGACCCAAAATGCAGGCTCTTAGACACAAGGGGTGAACTCAAAACCACAGCTTTATTTGCTGGCTGGGAAAAGCATACAAAAGCAAACCAAACTGAAGAATGACACCATAAACTCACAGGGAGATCCACACAGCATGAGGGACGACACAACACTGACTCAGAGAAACACAGGGTTTAAATACACTGGGAAGTAACGAGTGGAATGAGACACAGAAGGAGGGCACAGCTGGGAGAAATCAGGACTGACGAGACAAGCAAAGCAGGACGCATTCACATAAGACACGGACCATCAAAGTAAAACAGGAAGTATGACACAGAGACGCAAACTTGACACAGTGGAGACAGCAACTAAGAAACACAGAGACACAAACCATAAGGCAGAGGACTCTAAGAATCGAGAGACACAGAGGGGAACTCAAACATGCAGACACAGACTACACAGAACAGAGGGGACACAGAGAAACATGAAGGGCAAGGGATCGAAACTAGAAACCATAGAACAACTCACACAAGTACAATAATACAAAAATCACAAAGAACTAAACATGCTGGGTGGGGAGACCCAGGACTCTGACAGCACTGTTGTATGGGTGGCAATGAGTGGTGGGAGTCTTTATCAACAGGGAAAACTACAGAACTTTAACATCTGTCCACTAAAGCTGTCCAGTGGGCTCACACCTGAGTCACAGTGTGACGACAAAATAGACGTCTGACGTCTGAAAAGAATGAAGAACAGCAATCGACAAACTGTATAATAATTACCATCAAATACACCCTTTATTTAAGAGTATTGAACACTGTAAACAGGTCATCATCAAAATGTTTTCAGGTCTTCAGGTGGAGTTATCCTGAGACTCACAAGGTCACCATTTACTCATAACATGTTCTAGGTCGTGTTTTATTCGTCCCTTTTCTGCTTGGTCTCCTTGCTTGTGTTTGCATGTGTGCGTTATTTGCATTATCAACACACATAAGCCCCTCGTCACTTAGCAGCTGCACATGAGGACCGACTCTCTGTGGCAGGATCGCTCTGAGCCAACTCTGACGTATGTTGTCTGTGAAGGTTCTCAGTCATCCAGGTCATCGTAGTCAAAGGAGCTTGGAAAGAAAAGCGTCTGGACTTCTTTAAGTTGCTTGAAGACGTTTCACCTCTCATCCAAGAAGCTTCTTCAGTTCTAAGGTCAAATGGTGGAGAGTCCCAGATATAAACCTAGTGGGAGTTTCCCTTTGAGATCCCTTCCCAGACGCCTTAACGCCCACTCACATCCTGGGCCATCTGATCTCAGGAATTCGCATGATAAGGTGGGGCCAGGTTTCACAATGAACACACCCGAAACTCTGGCTGATTGGGACCCACACCCAGTTTCCCACCTTGGCTCAGGCGATTAGAGGATCATCAGGGGGTCCTTTTGTCCCTCTGTGGGGGGAAACTCCCACTAGGTTTAAATCTGGGACTCTCCACCATTTGACCTTAGAACAGAAGAAGCTTCTCGGATGAAGGTGAAACGTCTTCAAGCAACTTAAAGAAGTCCAGACGCTTTTCTTTCCAAGCGCCTTTGACTCTGACGTATGTTAAAAATATTATTGTTACACTGCTGCTCGTGGTCTTTGCTCACAGGCTCACAGTTTGTTGGTTGGTGAAAAGGGGGCGGAGCCTTTCAGTCTGTGGCACCAAGGCTGTGGAACAGTTTCCCACCACAACTACGTTTGTTGACTCTGTGGAATCCTTTAACAAGCAGTTAAAACGTGTTTGTTTAAACAGGCCTTCAGTTAATCAACACTTTTGAATTGTTTTGAATTTGCATTGTTTATATTGTCTGTTTTATTACTTAATGTTTTCTTTATTTTAACCTTTGTTGCCTGTCTACGAAAAGCGCTTAATAAATAAACCTGACCTTATTTTATAATATCCTAACATGCAATGTTAATGCCATCTGTATGCAGATACTGCTTTCATTCATAAATGTCAGTTTTCTAAAAAAATTACAGATGATTTTGATGTTTTTGTCTTTTAAATTTGTAAACCTTTAAAATAAAAATCAAACTTTTCCATTTTTATTGATCTCGGGTGTTTTTCCATCATCTGCGTGTTTGTGTCTTTTTCTCTGTAAATTTAGATGAAACATTTCATCTCATAAGTTCTGAGCCGGCTGGTTTTACTCGCAACCTTTTTCTCTTCGGGTCACGTAGAGCAGAAAAATCAGGAGAGAGACTGAAGATGGAACTCAGTGATGCTACGTCTTAGTTTGATTTGCACCAAAATCTAAAAGCTCAAACAATCAGCAGCATCCCTGCTGCACCGGGGCACTTTAGTTCTGAAGGTTAGCAGATGTATCAGAAGCAGATCCTTTTTCAGGGCTCTGAGATGAAGCCGGACGGAGAAAAATACCTTTGGTCTAAAAACAAAAGAATCTGCCAGTCTCAATCGCTCGCTTGTTCTTCTGGTCCCTCACCCTTCCTCTTTGCTGTCCTCAGATAACTCCCCTCCCCCTCCCCTCTTCACCCGCTGTCTTACATCCTGGCTCTCCGCCCGGGGCCCCTCTCGGCCACAGCGGCGATCGGGGCCTCACGGTGTCATTTGCAAACTGTCCCAAACAAAAAACTCCATTCAGCTCCACGCAAAGGAGCAACCACAGATTCCACACACACACACACACACACACACACACACACACACACACACACACACACACACACACACACACACACACATTTCCACGCCTGAATCCGTCACGCTTCCTCATCTTTCTCTTAAAGTGTTTAATTAATGAATGATTTTACACCCTGCTGACTTTTCCTGCTGGCGTTTCAAACACCTACAAAGACGCGTCTGTTTCTGCTGGGAATGATTTCACTTCATCAGAATGATGCCAGGCCTGTTCCCGAGTTTCACTGATCGCCATAATCACGATTAGAAAGTAAATAAAAGGTAGCAGAGGTTTGAGTAAAATGGAAGAACACAGATTAGTGACAGAAAAGGTGTTGGCTGACGTTTATCAAGTATGAACATATCTCAGTTTACTATTTCTTTATATCAAAATTCTCAAAAAGTTGTAAGTTCGCATGACATGTGAGTAAAAACAGAATGCATTGATTTTATTCACAATAGAAGACAAAACAAATGAAATGTTCAAACTGACATGTTTTATTATTTCATGGCAACAAGACGTTGTTAGCTGGAGGCAGATTTTACAGGTGACTGCATCTATTCCAGCAGCACGGCTTCGTAGAAGAAAAGCCGCTGAACCGGCCCGCCATCTGGAACATCTGGAGCATCACGAGGAAAAACAGGATGAAGCTGAGCAGCTGGAATCCTCCATCAGACTATCACAGACTGATGTTAGAGAAGAGGACGCTGCTCAGTGGCAACATGGACAAAAATATTTACATCTAGTAAAACTTTTTTAAAATATTAGCCACTTTATACTATTAATATTTTTGGCATAAATTTTATGAGAAAGAGAAATCAGTAGAATTTCTGTCTTGTGAAAACTGACGTTAGCTAAAGTTAAATATCAAGATTTTAAAGATGAAATTATTTCAACATCCGGCTGTGACCTCACGGTGACCCTGAGCTGGATAAGGAGAAGATAAAACACCTACTGTCAAGGTTTTAGTTAGGTTTTGCAAAGGGTAATCAGGCAAACAGAGAAAGCTGAATCACAAATGTGCCTCGGCACGTTTGTTCAGGAGCTTCACTCACTAAATAAGCCGCACACAGCGCAGTGATCAGGCTCTATCAATCTGGTTTTTAAGTGCAAAATATCAGTATTCTGCTGAACTGCCTGTGAGACCTGAATGCACGGTGGCCCTCAGAGGCCAAACGAACTGCAAATAGAAAACTCTGCAAAAGCACATAAAACACAACAGAAATGGGAAAACAATGCAAAAGGAAAAAGAAAAAAATCTGGAAAGAAATCAGAAGTGTTTCTGGGAAAGTGATTTGATGGAAGTGTGGCGGTGGATAAGTTTTTAAATGGCCGACAGCCAAAGAGTAAACTTCTAAAAGTGTGTACTGCGTTTAATCTCACTGATTTATGTAGAGATACAAATGTTGGCAAAGTCACGTGACATTAGTGATCTCAGTGCAGCTCAGGTTCCACTTGTTTTTAAAGCCTTTATGACGCACGGCGTTCACAGACTGACATCAACCTCACAGAGCGGTTACGATGTTATAGATAAATAATGGCAGAATATCCCAAAACGGAACATGTGACACCCACACACATGCTGGGAACACTCAGCTGAATTTCACTTTTACAGTGATGCACAAACATCAGGGTCGATTACACTAAGCTGGTTCTGCTAGTGGTGTCGAGCTAAACCGACGTTTGTTTTAAGGAGAAACGAGTTTATTCACAGGAGCCAGACGCTTGGCCAGTGGGGGAACATGTAGCTCTCATCTTATTTAGTAGCCCTAATACTAACACAAACAGGAAGTACTCCTTGTGCTGTTTCTGTAGTTCTGTACACCACCTGAGCCCGTCACCTCTCTGTCTGTCCTTCACGTTCCCCTTCTCTCTTTCTCTTTCTTCTTTTTTTTTATACAGGTAAGCTTTCAGACAAATGTAGGGGTACCATATATTAAAAGAACAATATTTATCTCTTTCATAGATAATGCATCCTTATATATCAATCAATCAATCTTTATTTATAAAGCACTTTTCATACAAAAAATGTAGCACAAAGTGCTTTACATAGTTAAAAGCAGCCCACCCCACCCTCCAACTCACTCCCTGCACTCTCATTAACATAAATGATGTGAATACACACATATCTCCCCCCCACCCCCCCACCCACACACACGCACACTTAAAGAGTAAAAATTGGGCTGGGTTCACATGAGCCAAGTGAGGAAACACTATCACAGGGAGCCGTCTGCACCGAGAGCCGGTCACAGACTGCAGCCTCCAGGCCGGGCACACAGCAGGAGGGAGGCAAAGGAGGCCCCCAGCCAGGCTGAGAGGACCCCCAGAGACCCAGCAGCCACGGTCGATCACAGCCCCGGTGCAGAGAGCGCCCTCCGAGGAAACACTGGAGATATGACACAATAGGATATATACAGGGTAAAATGATAAAATAAATAAGAACGGGATACAATATAAATATAAATAGAGTAAGAAGATTAAAAAATGGATAAGAATAAAATCAATAAATATTAGGTAAAGCCTAAATTAATAATAGAATAACAGGATAGAATAAATAAGCATAAAATAAATAAACGCTAAGTAAAAGCTAAATTAAAAAGGTGGTCTTGAGCCTGTTCTTAAAAACATGTACGTTCTCTGCGGCCCTGAGCTCCTCCGGCAGGCTGTTCCACAGACGAGGACCATACCACTGAAAAGCTGCCTCTCCGTGAGTATGTGTCCTGACTTTAGGGACAATCAAAAGGCCAGCACCAGAGGACCTCAGGGTCCGCGAGGGTTCGTATGGTAAAAGCAGATCTGAGAGATAAGAAGGCCCAAGACCATTAAGACATTTAAAAACCAATAAAAGAACTTTAAAATCGATCCTGAAACACACGGGGAGCCAGTGCAGCGATTCTAAAACCGGTGTAATGTGGGCCCGCCCTCTGGTCTTCGTCAGCACACGAGCTGCAGAGTTTTGTAAGTTGTAAAGTTGAAATATTCTTCTTAGGGAGACCAGAGAGCAGGGCATTACAGTAATCAATGCGACTGGTAATAAAAGCATGCATCAGCATCTCCGTGTTGACCCAAGAGAGAATAGGGCGGACTCTGGCTATATTTTTTAGATGATAAAATCCAATTTTGGTCACATGTTTAATATGTGGGATAAAACCAAGCTCAGAGTCAAAAATAACACCCAGGTTTTTCACTTGTAGCGAAGGACATAGTGAAAATGCCTCTAATTTAGACAAGAGTCTCTCTCTCTGAGCCTCGGGACCAATGATTAAAACTTCAGTGTAAAGGATATTTGTCTTTGAGATGAACAAGATACAAAGTGATAGGAAATAGAAATAACTGCACCTCAAATGGTATTTGAAACAGGTTTAAATTTTCTAATTGAATTCATCTAATTTAATACAATAAATGTAATGTCTGACATATTATATGTACATTAAATTACCAAAGTGTGATAGACAATGGTCTCATGAAGTATATTAGCTTGTTGTTTTTAACTAGCTAATCTTAAAATGACTGTCTCTCCGCCTCAGATATATCACATACCAATGTGAAATCAGTCAAAATAAGATGATAAAATGTTTCCAGCGGCTAATGTCTTGGTTGCTAGGTAAACTGGGCAGCGCATCGTGGGCTAAACTGTCCCATTTCACAACCTCTCTGGGAAGGCAGTCTTCAAACTCTTTGAAGACTGGGAACCCGACCGGCACCGAAATGTATGAAGGACCACACTGAGTTTGCTGTTTACTGTTAGCTTGTCACTTCCGCATCCGGTCCGTCAAGTTACTATGTCGCCAGATATATATATATATATATATATATATATATATATATATATATATATATATATATATATATATTTTTTTTTTTTAACCAAAAATTGTTGTATTTTGTGCACTTTTGCAGCGTGTTTCTATTTGCCTGTGTTTTCTTAAGTTGCTGTCCCTACCCTCACCTCTACACTCGAGCTTTTCCTTCGTCATGCTCCATTTGTAACATGTTTGATTTGGCGCAGGATGCCCTGTCTTTCAGTTTCTCGGGACTTGGAGCAAACACTAACAGTTTTTAAATTCTAATTTTTCAATTTTTCAATTATATGTAAAAAAAAAGCCTTAGCCCAAATGGTCTTCCATAGATTGATCTGTAAACGTTCAGCGCTTCCGCTGATTGGTGGAGTGGCGCATGCGCGGCGCAACCAAAAGAAAGAACAGACTGATGGGAACAGGAAGTCCAAAATGGCGATGGACGGAATGATGTCCACGTCCTCGGGTCTATCTTATCACAATGCCGGGGACTTTTACCCGAGAAAGTTCGGCCCGAAGCCGGACGTGGTGCCGTCCGGGGTGACGGAGAGGAAGGTGGGGCCGCTGGATAAACCGGACATGGTGTCGGTGGATGTCCTCAACATCAAGGATTCAGGTTTGTTATGCTAGCAGGCTAATGGCTAACAACACGTATTCAATCAGCTGCTCCGGAGTTTACCGACTAGTTACCGGCTGAAACGACACTAGCACCGTGGCTAACGGCCGGTTTGAGTCAGTTAGACCTGTCGTCTTTTTTTGGTGAGGGCTGTATCCGGATAATCAGTTCGTAGAAAGCAGTTTAACGTTTAAACGGCGTATTTGCACTCCTCCACCATTCCTGCTTCCTCTCCTTTAATGGAAAAGGGTGAAGCAGGAGTCCTCCACCGGCTCCCGTGTTGCTGCTAAATAATCAGCCTAACGTGACTCTTTTGGTCCTTCTTGGTGGATCCAGCAACAACCAGCACAGCTGTAAAAGCGACAGGCTCACACTCCAGGGTTAGGGCCATCTTTCTGCTGGAGTCAGCAGAACCTGATGGTAACTGCTCCATTTCATCTTATTGTTAAAGAAAGACTCACTAATATCTGATCGCTACACCTGTGAAGTATGTGTGCAGGTATTTTATAGGAAACTAGTTCCTTTTAGATGGAGAAGCTGGAGGAGACAGTGGATGGAAGAATCTTTTCATGTCCTGCTGTCTCGTGGTTGATGTGAGATCAGCTGAAACATGCTCAGTGTGTTAATATCGGTTTGGACCTCTTATGAATAATCAGATAAATCTTTAAAATTGTCAACCACTTGGATCAAAAACACCCTTTTGCCGAACAATGGAAGGGATCTGATCTGTGGAAAGCCCTGGTTAGATTGCTGACCTGACTGTCTCTTTGCTACAAGATGAAGGATCAGCACCTGCAGCAGGTGGAGAACTGGTTTATATGCAGCTCTGATGAGTTAACGGAGGCTGCAAAGCAGAAAAATGTGCTCCAGCTTTAAATGTAGTTCTTCTGAGAACTAGTGATGGTGCATGGCATCGAGGACCACATCAGCTGTGACCCAGTCAATCAAAAGCTGGAAACCTGGAAAACCTGAGACGGGACAAACGTTTCTGTCCTATAAGGCTGTAATCACACTTTTAAGTCCTTCTGTAGTTGTGCTGTAACACACTGACTGATTTTTGTCGTCCACAGACGTCCCGATGCACAGGAAGAAGCACGAGCACGACACCTACGTCCTGGTGAGTTTCCTCAGGTTTCACAGTCATAGTTTCTCTCTTATGTCTCCAATGGTCCACGTGGGCTCAAACACAGTCACACTCCGAGGAGTGGAGGGTTGGCCACAGAGAGAGAGAGAAATTCTCTCCAGTGTGACACTGGAACAAAGGATTTGTAGAAAGAAGGCAGGCAAAGCTTTAATTAAGGCTTTCATGTGTGATGCAAAACAGTCATTTGTCAGAAAAATGCAGATATTAAATATTTAAATGAACATACTCTTTGGGGTAAAGTTTCTGCAGTGTTGTTTTTCTGGGTTTCAGCTGTTTTTAAGCACACGCTTGGGTTTTACAGAGTTATTAGTCGTCATCTGACGACATCAAAAAGCTGAAAACTGTTAGACTCAATTTGGTGTCACCTCAAAACATTTCTGTCTTCTTTAAAATCCGCAGAATTTTAGCTGAAACCCTGGTCTGATCGTTCTCAGTGCCTCTAATGTGAGTGCTGCTTTGGCCAGGCAGTCATCGTGTGCTGCTGTGACACTTTCCCTGCATGAATCTGTCAGCCCGTCTCTGCACATTTCCCTGGAAAAGGTCTCCAAGCTTTGGAAAATGTAAAGGAGGGCGTCTGAACTTTGAACTGTATTTTCAGGCGTTTTGCTGCTTTCCTGCTGATAAAGAGCTCATGGCTGATTCATACTGCACCAAAGTGACCGATAAACAATTAAATGTTAGAATTAACATTTTACAGAAAGACATTTTTCCATTTTCTACAGCAAATCTGTGTCTCATGAAGAAAAGCTGAGATGTGTGATTTTTGTTTTATTAACATGTAGCAGGGATTTTAAATGTGTAATTAAACTTGTTTACACTGACAGAAGGCAAAGTTTCACTCGTCCAGCCCATGAAGATCAGAGTGGGCTTCGTGGATCTGACCCAGGATGGAAAACTGAGCCGACTTCACTGTGATTTATTTTCCTTCAGTGTTACAAACTTAGAATAAAGTTGTTCTTGAGGTTATCGGGAAGCTGAAATAAATGTGCTACAACACGCAACCACATGGTGGCGGTGTAGGTCAATGTTTGCCTGCCGCTCTTCTGGACCTGATCGTAGTTTAATTTCACTGACAGCCGGACCGAGGGCTTTTATTTTGCTTCTCATGGCTCTTCCTCGTGTGCTTTGAATTTTCAGGGGACTATTCACCCGTTCAGGAAGACGCACAGATCCATCTTTGGGAAGCTTCTGCAGGAGTTCAGGCTGGTGTCCTCAGACAGACGAGTAAGTGATGAAACATGTCGTGTCCTCTCCGGGCTTTGGTTGTTCGGCCTCCTCTCGTTTTCACTGAGCGGCGATCATCTGAAGGATCCCGATAAGCTGGTTAGACGCTGTGTGTCATACGCCGAGCCCAGCCCAAACACCTCCTGTAATCCTGTTTTCCTGAAAGGTCACCGTGTTCCAGCAGGGATGAAACCCTCAGAGGAAAACACTGTCATTCGTGAGCTGATTTCACGTTCTTTAGCTCGTTAAAGGTCCTCGGAGCGCCGGCAGAGCCTCCGCTCATCTGCTTCCTGCTGTCATCTGTTTTGCTGCTGCTTTTTGGTTAAAGTTTAGAATATTCCCTCTGATTGGAAGATTAAACCGAGCAGAATTTAGGATTTTAGTAGCAAACCTTTCCCTTAAACTTTGATGAGTCAACCTGTGACTCTGTGCAGTTTCAAAATCACCAAAATCTGTTCAGAAACCAGCTTTTATTATTTGTTCCACACTAGATGAGCCGTGGCAGGTACAAACAGCCCTGTGGTGAGCTCTGCATGATTAACAGCTCAGAATAATTTTTCTTATACGGCACCCTCAGTTCATCCAGTGTGAGACAAGCTGCTTTAGCTCCTCCTTCCTCCAAAGACTTTCTTCTGATTGGCTGCTTTTGGAAAAATAAGGTTTGAAAAGCAGGTGGGTGGGGCTTCTGCACATGAGTCTCTCTCTCTGACATCATAAAGACCTGTAGATTAAAAAAAAAAGACTGAAAGTTGTTTTATATGAACATGCAGCGCTGGGTGTTTTAACTGCAATGGTAAAAACTCACTGGGAATACCACACACACCTTATCGCAGATCAGGCTTACTTTGAGTGTAAGGTTTCATTTCTATGAACACACAGAAGCGAGATTTTTGGCAGTGAAACCTTTGAGTTTGTGTTTGTGCTCCGTCTGAGTGATATTTACTTCAGCTGTGGCTGATGTAGGTGAACAGTCTGTGTGAAAAAGAGGGAGATCCATGTGGACTTCCCAAAGTCTGCATGTATGTGCTGAATTGAGTGAAGAGGTCATCAGATTAAAGGATGTGTGGATATATTATGTGTTTTTAATTTAAAGTCTCCTGTGTCACTCCTACTCGCCCTCGAATGACCAAATCACAGGCTGTAAAAGCAAATGGCACGCACTCACCAGGATCACCCACACCAAGAGGCGGCTAGTCTCTGTGGGTGATCGTCGTCAGCCTGTCACTTCATTTGGTCGATGTCCACGCTCGGTCTGGATCCAGATAATCCTTTAACATCAAACTCCAGGCCTTTAAAACAACCCTCCATCAACCCCGTGAGGTTTCCACCACCTCTGACTTATTAGCGGCGTTTCCAGCAGAGATCGCTGCTCGGTGACCAAATCTGGGCACATTTAACTCTGAAGTTTCCTTTCAGTTCTGCTTGAAACGGGAGGTGCTGTGGAGCTAAAAGAATAAAAGATGAAGTGAATAAACAGTCATTAGAACTCGTGCGGTTTAAAAGCCAGAGAATAAAAAGGGAAAGAAAGACTGAGCAGAAATGGGAACACGCTTTTATCACGCTCAGGTTTGGGTTTCTTTCTCTGGGTCTACCCCGAGGTTTCCTCCCAGCTGGATGTCCTCAGAAAACCTCCAAAGGGAGGCGCTCTGGATGCATCCAAAGCAGACGCCTGAGCAGCCTCAGCTGGCTCGCTTTCAACACGAAGGAGCAACGGATCTATTTTTAACTCCTCCGCTTATCTCTAAGGCCAGGCTGGGCTCGTAGGTGAGCATTTAGCGTCCGGGCCTGTATCATCATCACGACCTGAAAACTTGGATCCACGGAAAAGGTGAGGACTTGGCCCCGGTATTATTTTAACACACACATCAGATCAGTGCTCGGGGTCAACCGATTCCCAAAGCTGCAGTATCGGAGGAGAACGGGAAAAAGTTGGATCAGTCCATCACAAAATGTGAAAACATCTCCAGCTGTAACAAGCAGAATAATCCCAGTGTATAAAACAAACAAACAAACAAAAAACAAAACGGTGACATGGAATAAATATACTGAGTGTCCTTTGGTTAACTCTCCTTCCTCACTTAACTCTCACTGAAACCCAGCTGTCCTCGCTCAGAGCTCAGATCGTCTGAAAGTTCCTAAATCTGAGCAGCTTGAATTAAATGCTGGTAGGAGCTGTGTAGTGCAAATGTTAGTGCTTCAGACATCGCACACGAGGCTTGTGTTCATGCCTGGTTTTCCTGCTTCTGGCTCCTGCTGCAGCCTCCGGTTCAGCCGCCTGCTGTAGGCGTCTCGTCAGCATCTCTCGCCCTTCCTGCAACACGACTTTAAATCCCAGGGAGGGTTCTTCTTCTGCGATTTCCCCCTGTACACATAAATTAAATATTCAACAACAACATAAAAACAAGGAGCAGAAGCAGAGTTTGTACTGATTCCTGCTTATAAATAAAAATACAATTACAGTGCATTAAAAAATAAGGTAGAGCCAAAACAAAACAGGCACAGATGTGGAGCTAAAAATGTTTCAGAACAGGACAAAAAAAAGCAAAAACACTGAAGGCATGGTAATGAATGTGAAAGGATTAAATGTGTGTGTGTGTGTGTGTGTGTGTGTGTGTGTGTGTGTGTGTGTGTGTGTGTTATTGTGCTATAATCCACTTTGGTGATGCACTAGCAGGGGGTCCAGCCTCCCCGTAGAGCCCGGGATTGGATTACGCAGTGTCGTACACGGCTTAGCGACCAAACGCGATTCAAAGCAGCAAAAGTTGAGACGTGCTTCCTCAGCGCCTCGCCTCCAGTCTCCGCTTACATCTCCTGTTTGTGCAATAAAGCTCGTCAACATCTGATTTGAGGTTTTATCAGCACGATGCAGATATTTTTACTGATCGCTGAAATCTGCAGGTTTCATGCCATAAATGCTGACATTAGGTCTGTGAAACGAAGTCGGCGTCAGACTCTCGCTGCCTAAATGTGCCTCAAAATGAACACGCGTCCTGCGCCAGCTGGGGGATGGCCTTTGTTTCCTAATGTCAGCCAAGCGGTCACATAAAGGTGGTTACCAACTGGAAAAGTCAGCACGGGCTCTCCCAGTCTGACTACGAGTTCGTGTGAAAGAGGCACAAACGGCGAGCTGTGTGTGATGATGGAAAAAGAGTAGTATGTAGACCAGGGGTGGACCTCTCCAGGCCTGAAGGGCCAGTGTCCTGCAGGTTTTAGATCTCACCCTGGGTCAACACACCTATATCAAATGATTAGTTCATTACCAGGCCTCTGGAGAACTTCAAGACATGTTGAGGAGGTCATTTAGCCATTTGAATCAGCTGCGTTGGATCAAGGACACAACTGCGAGTGGCTGCTTTGATGTCTTTTCGGTTGGTGGTGCACCTCTTGGTTGAAGACGCGAGTGTACGATCGTGTCACCTTTGACCAGCGTGTTAATGACACATCCATTCAGAAGCTCACAGATTCAGATTTTTATAGACCGACATGCTGCAGATGTTCAAAAAGATGAAACATTCTGTTAAAAATAAAAACACTTTTTAATGGCTTTGCTTCTAGTTTCGAATCTTCCTTTCATATGTGTGGTGGATCGTCTGAGTGGCGACACCTGTTGCTCAGGAGAATACTGCAGCAGCTACCTGCGGCTTCACGGTCTACAGAAACGGATGTGACTGTGTGATTATGTTACTGTCAGACTTCCAGCTGTATGTTCTGCTCGCAGCCATTTCTTTTAGTTCCTGACATCAGACAAACTGAGCGTTAAAAACGGCCCCATTCAGCGATCAGTGCGGCTCTCCTCCCAGCTGTTACGTTAAAACAAGGATTTACAAGGAGCAGAACTTAAAGGAGTGCTGCCTGAAGGATTTCTAAAACGATGGAGGAAAATCAGCAGCACTGAAGTCAGGCTAGTTCAAATGTAATGGCAGTTGGCCAGAGAGATGGTGCAGTCCTGATCAAAAGTTTAAAACCACTTTAAAAATGACAACAACAAAAAAAAAAAATTATATTTTGCATTTTTGGATCTCAACAAGGTTCCAAGTAGAGCTTCAACATGCAACAAGAAGAAATGTGAGTGAGACAGAAACTTTTTTCGAGCAATTTATTGAAAACAACACTTAAATCGAAACAGGTGATCAAAGGTTTAGGACCACGTGTCTTTAAATCGGTGCAAAAATGTGGATTCATTGTCATGTTCTGTCAGGTAGTCCTGATGGCAAAGGTAAACAAACCCTGAACGTGGTCGTGTTGCATAAACAGGGACGCAGTGAGACGGTCATTTGGAATTTCTTAAAGGATCCTGAGGGTTATGGAACAAAAGAATCAAGCGGAAGACCCCAAAAAATGTCACCAGCACTGAGCCGGAGGATCTGATTGGCTGTCTTTTGAGACACCGGACGATCCTCGACCCAAACTAAGGCCGTTACTGGTGCTGACTGCAGCCCCATAACCGTCGGACGGCATCTGAGACTGAAGGGCTTCAAAACCAAAAAAAAATTCTTCAGAACTTCCTCAAGACAAACGACATCACGTGGCAGGAAGAAAACACTGAAAACGAACCAAAAGTCAGCTGAGGGGGGTTGGGCCAATCCCAGCTGACACAGGGCGGGACAGGGGCGGGTACACCTGGACAGGTCGCTGGTCCATCACAGGTCTAACAAAGAGAGATGGACAACCAGTCACATTCACACCTACAGACAATTTAGAATCACAAGTTTAGCTGAACGTGCATGTGTTCAGACCGAATTCAAACCCTGGACTGTCAGAGAGATAATCCCATACAGCTTATGACAAAATTTGATCCGAAGTGATTGATGGCCCTAATCACGACCTTTTGACCTCCCGCCCCTCCCCTCCGTGGGAAACCCCCCGCGTGACGAATCGTATCCGGAGAAAGGGGGGCGAACCCCCCGCGTGACGAATCGTATCCGGAGAAAGGGGGGGGCGAACCCCGGAAGCGCGCCATCTGTTGCTAACCGTAACGAATTGCACCCCGAGAAAGGAGGGGGGAACCTCCGGAAGCGCGCCATCTGTTGGAGGGGAATAAAAAAGCAGAGAGGTGGAGCCCCGTCACAATTTCTAAGGCACAGACACAAGATGGATTTCCTTCTGCAGCCCCGCAGCGTTCCTGTGTCCGATGAGATCTGCTCTCCCAAAGAAGAAGGCTTTGAATATGACATATTCAAATACAGCATATTTACTATGGAAGACATCGATCCGGACCTTATGACCCTACCGGAAATACTCCGGAAGTGTCTAGTCATTTTCAGACCTGTTGCGTCATGTTCCCTAAGCACAGCGGTGATGCAGCAGCTGATTCTGTGATGTATAGAGAGACAGAGCGGATGTAATTTTACTTTCTTAAGCTGCACCGGCGTTTGTAATGGAAATAAAGAGTGACTTCCTGTAGAGATTTCAATAGTAATTTTATTTTCCTATAATACAGACGCTGTAAAAAAACCTTTAAGATACACCATAGCTTGTGATGAAAAGAAGAACTTTCTATCCGCTTGTAACCTACAGGCTGCCTATGTGTAAAAACGGATAACTGTCCCTTAGTGAATACTACTTTTCCTTTTGAGAGACTGAAAAACAAACCAGCGACAGGCGATCTTGTTTCACACACACACACACACACACACACACACACACACACACACACACACACACACCCCGCGGGACCAAGGAGGAGTTTTTTTTCTTCAATACTTTAACAATAAGTTTTCTCAATAGATAGAAAATGATGACGCTGAGGAGTCAACATCCGATATTATCATTGCTTGTAACCCGGTAAATAATTTCGTACATCTCCCCATAAAACAAGTCTTAGTGGAAAAAAGCTCATATTCGAATAAGTTTATTCCCCTCTGTGGGAAAGAGTTTTTTTCTCAGAGTCAACCATGAGGCGAGTTTTGTCAACAGTAAGAACAAGGTCAGACAACTGTTGCCCATTTGGTAAAACAAATACCCGTCTCAAAGTCATATTTTACCGTTGCAGAATGTGGAAAACAGACGGCGTTCGCAAGAAGGCAATCAAAAAAAAAAAAAAAAAAAAACAACCCTCTCTAACTATTGGTATTGTCAAGAGAAAGATGCGAAAAACAGATGCTTCGCTAGACTAGGATAAAATGAGAGAAGAAACGGGAGGGGAGTCGATATCTACTCAGCCCCTACTGTGACAGTTCTACCAATCGCGAGGAAGAATCCGTGAATATTATGTCAGCATTCCGTTCAAACAACGCCGCCGATCACACACACACACACACACACACACACACACACACACACACACACACACACACACACACACACTCACTCACTGCGGGTCAAGGAGGAGTGAGACGGCAGAATAGTTTTTTTCTTCATTACTTTTACAATGGGATTTCTCAATAGATAGAAAATGATGACGCTGAGGAGTCAACATCCGATATTATCGTTGCTTGTAACCCGGTAAATAATTTCGTACATCTCCCCATAAAACAAGTCTTAGCGGGGAAAAAAGCTCATATTCGAATAAGTTTATTCCCCTCTGTGGGAAAGAGTTTTTTTTTCTCAGAGTCAAGTTTTGTCAACAACTGTTGCCCATAAAGTAAAACAAATATCCGCCTCTAAGTCGTATTTTACCGTTGCAGAATGTGGAAAACAGACAGCCCTCACAGGAGGCACCATAGTTAAAATATTTAAATTTCAACTAAATTTGTAGTAATGATCGGATTTCCTCACTTATCTACACCACACTCCTTGTCCTTGATTTCTTATCGTTCCTCTGTCCCTTAATAGAAACCACATATATAGAAACTATCCTCCCTTTCAGTTGTCTTTTGCACTTCCATATCGCAAAGCAGTTACTGTAGGTTATTTTCTGCTTATGCATTAATGTAATTAATTAACTTATTTATCCTTAAGTAAGGTAATGACTTGAGTTCTAATGCTTTTTGTCTCTTGAGTTAGCTGTCAATGTGGGATTTTTTTTCCCCTTTTGTCCAGTTAAAGCTGCCTTTCATTCTTCAACACAGCTTAAACTCTAATAGGTAAGCTTTCTTGTAATTTCTTAGTTCTGCAGGCTTCTTGAAAGACATCCGAGACTCTTCTTTGGATGCTGGCTGCCTTTTGTTTTGTTTTCTGTCAAGATGATCCCACACCGCTTCGATCATCTTGAGGTTCGAACCCTGGAGAGATCAATCCATGACTGATGCGTTGTTTCATCCAGGCATACTTTGACTACATTGGCAGTATGTTTGCGATCATTGTCGTACTGAAAAATGAAGTTGAAGCCAATCAGACACTACGTGGTAATACATGGTCGATCAAAATCTGGTGGAACTTTTCTACATTCATAATTTGATTAATTTGGATAAGAGCTCCAACAACACTGGCTGAAATCCAGCCTCAAAGCACGGTAGAGTATCCACGCTGTGTTAAAGACGGCTATAGACATTCACTGTTGTATCTCTCTTCGGACCTCTTCCATGCATATTTCAAATTTGGATTCATTACTCCATAAGACATATTACAGCTGATTTCTTTTTCCAGTCAATTTCTTGTGTAATTTGGCACACCTCAGCCTTATTTTTCTCTGTTCTCCTTCCTTAAGAATGGCTTATTAACAGCCACCCTTCCAACTCAGATAAATTTTGATGAGGTTTCATGAAATGTTTACAGCACTTGAGTTACTCGCCACGGCCATCCTAAATGCTAAAAACACTAAACTTTAATTCTAAATTACGTAATTAACGTTAACCAGAAAAAACAAGCCAAAGTCGAAATGTTGCTGAGCTGACCTGTGGTATGCTAGGTCTTCTAAAGCACGTATAATGTAAACAGAACTGGTCTTTGCACAGAAGCCTGTGGAGCTTCATAATTAACCTCAGTGTGTGAAGAGGACTCTCCATTTAATAATAGCTGTAATAAAATGTTATGGCCGACGGTGTTAAACGCTGCACTTGGGTCTAGCAGGGAAGATTTCAACTTTTCAATACGAATGAAGGCTGCAAACTGATTAGATTAATGTCTGATGATCTTTTCTGTGCTTCTTCAAGTTTGTAACACCAAACATATTAAAGGATGATGTAAGGCTCACAGGAAGAGTTTAATTAGACACACATTTACTATTTTTCTTTATACTCTTTCTTTCTTGACATGTTTAATATGATTACTATCAGAGGAGAAAATGAACCTTGTGTAGTCTAAAAACTTTTTTATTTAATCAAACTGTAATGTTGTTGAACTCTGACGGACGTGTCTTTTAATCTTGTCAACAAATCCTTAATCATCTAAATCTGCCATTTATCATCTTGTAAAATGTTCCCTCTGCTTCTGTTGCACATCTCCCCCCGACACTCTCTGCTTCACCTGTCCTGTGCAGCTGGTTCAACCCCTGCCTGCCTCCTTAAACTGGGGTGTTTAAATCTCTTTACCTCTGTTGTGAACTTCACACAAAGTTTGTGGTAACAAAATCAAACTGACGAGGATCTCGTTTGAAAAACACACACACTCACGAGACAAAATAAAAACAGACTGCTCAAAGCAAAAGCAGAGCCCTCACAGCTGGTAGTACAAACACAGTGACAACATGCGTATTAGATACCCTCAGTGCCAAAAGCATAAATATGAAAAAATGTGATCACCAAGAATATCCTAAAAATGGCATTGAGGTGGGTGTTACAGTAAAGAAAAAAAAAAGTAGCCAAATTTTCATCGGAAAATGTTGAATTTTAGTAAAAACAATGCTCTGTAGTTTGATACTGTCGTTACAGACAAAGCAGATGTTTAAAGCCTTTGGACGCACATTTGAAACGCACTCATTCTCCTTATCAGCTGGAAACATTAAAGCCGTAAAATGACTTTTTCAAACGGATAAAAACTATTGAACAGCAGCAATGATGAGCCTGTTCCAAAATTTGAATGTACATGTGTTGAAGGTGCGGGTCTTGTTGAATTATTAAACATACTTTCTTTAATTTTTCGTGCCACAAAAACAACAACTTTTAATTTTCTTCTGCTTGAGTCTCGGCCTCGGGTAGCTCTACTTATCATTGCTCAGTCAGTCGTCTGTTTGTGCTACTTTTTTTCAAGGAGCAGTGGATTATTGGTAAGGGTGACTTTATGTGTTTAGCTACTTAAGTGGAAGTACTGTGGAAAGTTTTACCTTACATACATAGATCTACCAGTACAGCTTCTGAGGTAACTGTTTACAAAATGTTATAATCTATTCAAAGGTTCTTTGCAATTTTACATTGATAAACATTATCCTTAACACATTTGGCCCACATAAAGTACTATGGCCATCACACTGTCATTTAGAATTGTTTAAATAACTCGTGTCTTAAGTCCTTCCATCAAACAGAAAATTAAAAAAAAAAAAAAACATGGTTCACTTTTACATCACAAAATGTTAGAAATATAAGCCGTTCATAACAACCTGAAAGGTTGGGAGTTTAAAATGCAAACCGATGGAAGCAGAAGTAGAAGACTATAATGTCTCAGAGCACACGGTGTCTATTAATGTGTAGACATGTATAAATAAGAGCTTAATAAAGATGCTTAATTTCTTAAGAAATAAACAGGTGTTAGTCACTTTTGATCTTTATCAAAAGTGGATGTTGCATCTGTGGCTAAACCCCTGTACCCAAAAAAACTTTAAAAATCTACTGTGTGTGAGGCTGTGTAAGTAAAGCTTGCCCTTCACACCTGCGTGTAATAAACCATTTGTTGGGGGTTGTGGATTTGGCACCTCAGCATTGTGAAAGTGGGGAAACATGTTTCTGGCTGTGCATAAGATTTCTGCTTACAACTTAGAATCTCAGTTCTAAATGAAATTCAGATGTTTTTTTAAGTATGGCTAATGTATTATTTGACTTCTAAGGCACACACACACACACACACACACACACACACACAAGAACAACACAGAGAAGAAGAAGAGGGGGTCGTTTTACTACGCATCATAAAAACGCAATCATTCATCTTCCAACTGTATCTTTCTGTTCTGGCTTTAGAGTCATAGGTTGTTTACTGAGCCGTACTTTGGGAGTCATACTGTTGTGATACTGAGGAGAAAGGGGTAAGGTTTGATAGACTAAACCCTTACACACATAACTTGAAAAACCTAAAGAGTGTGTGAGACTGCTAGCTGTGTTGTTCAGCATTAAACTCATCTACAAATGTGTTAGTAAAGAGCGACTTGTACTTCTGTCCCATTAAGCAACGGTTTAACAAATTTCACTGCAAACTATAAAAGGAATCTGGATTTATATAGAACATAGTAGTGCAGGAAACACTAGTATAAGGTGTCTATTGAACAAATCTCCTTCAGCGTTCAAAATGACCAAAGTGAGGCCTACAGGCGTTTCTCTCGATTGGTTGTGTTCAGGGAAAAAGCAGCTAAATACACTGAGACTGCTCCCCATTGTTAGTGAGTTAACTCTGGATATCTGTAGGTTTTGTCAAACTTGGAGTGAACAAAAGCAGAAAAACAGTAAAAGATGCAGACGGTGAAAGTCTGGTTTATTTCATGAACACAATGAAACATTTTACAGTCCACAGAGCAAAGTAGCATACATGATAAATAGATACACATAACATGAGAAGTAAAACTCGTCGTCTTACCACATGTTATATTCTGTAAACTTAAAATAACCACAGAAATTAGAGTTTAGTGTTTTAAAGTCATTATTAAAAACATGAGTCAACATTACTGAAGTGACGCTTTAACGATGCGTCTTATCACCGTGTTTATGATGATATAACATGTTCTCTCGTTAGTAGTTGTCTGCGCTGTCACTTGTCATGAAAATGTCCAGAGCCAGGGTTCCTCTTTAATCACCATTGATCATTAATAGGGTCACAAAAGATTTGTCACATTATCCCCATAAACAAAATGCTTTTATAGAAATCATTGTGATACAAATATTTAGATTCTTGATTCACAATGTGCACGAACTCAAAATCTTTAGAGGTTCATATTTATAAAGTATCGCAAATAATACATTTATACCATTGTATGAGCTACTTCTTGTAAAAACTGATTGAAAAAAGCTCCTGTCGTGACCTTCCTTCTGTGAGGACACACACACACACACACAGAGAGAGAGAGGGGGAAGATCATTAGGATTGGAGGCGTTTTTGGATTTTCACTTATTGTTGGCTTTACAGTCACATAAAATTCATTCCAATTTTTTTGCCTTTGCTTCAATTAAGGTGTTTCTTTAAATCTACAGCAGCTTCCTTTTCAAAAAGTTTACTGACATAGTAAGGAAGTAGCTAGGGAACTCAGTAAGTATGAGCAACAACAGCTTAGGGACTGTTTCTACAATAAAGAGGAATTCATCATCATCTGCAGTTCATCAAAAAAAAAAAAAAAAAGTGCCATTAAAAACAATTCAGCAGATCCTCAAAGTATGGATACAATCTGTTTTCAGCTGTAGAGGTACGCTTCATGTACTTATCAACATGCAGTTTAGAGGCTTGCATTAGAGTGCTTTGGTACTTGGGTCTCTTTTATTTAGCACGGTTATACCATTGTGTATTTAGCTATATAAATATGCTCAAGAGTCTATTGTATGTTTGTCATGCAATTAAAAATTCAAAAATATAATTTTTAAATCAGTAACTTTGCAAATTTAGAGGAAATGTTTTTGGATAACAAATGTGTCACATTTTCAACAGGGTTTGAATAATCAACGTTAACACAGAGACATTTATGCGCTGGGTATAACAGACATCCTTACCTTGGAGCAGAGAAACACGGTGTATTGTTGCTTTTCTCTATTGTATAAGCAGCGCCCGACTGTCAGAAACGCTCTGTGCGGGTAGCAAAGTCGGATCTGACGCACATCCAGGAATCCGTGTGAAAGAAAGGTCTCGCTGCAGCTAGGCTCTCAGGATAGTCAGGCTTTTATTTATATTTGCATTCTGGTGCGTTAAAGCAGCCTCTGTGTCCCGCTTGGATCCTCATTCCGAAAATTCAGATATTTAAATAAAATGGTGAATTGGCTAGTGATGAGGAGCCACTTAGATCCGTAAAATGAGGTTTGATTAAATTAAACTCTTATGAACAGCTATGAACTCTACCTCTCTGCTGATGTGTTCCAAACAAGCAATGTTTTCTACACGTCCAAACTGTGTGCTAACTACCTCACACCGCTGTGTCTGGGATCCGAAAAAATAAAAAGTTAAAACGCTATACCTTGGGGGGGAATTGTGAAGTGCTGAGGAAACTACTGTGTGTCTGGTGGGGT
The DNA here is from genome assembly GCF_057382275.1 of Copadichromis virginalis. Taxonomy (NCBI): domain Eukaryota; kingdom Metazoa; phylum Chordata; class Actinopteri; order Cichliformes; family Cichlidae; genus Copadichromis; species Copadichromis virginalis. Next base: position 2,958,679 of record NC_140630.1, on the reverse strand, counting down.
GTTTTTATATAGGTGGACTTGGTTTCAGTTGGCCTCTGACATGATAAGATAAAATAAAGGAAACTGATTGTAATGGAACTACAGTGCTGGGATGCTCTTGATAAGGCAGCCTCTTTTATTGTTTTATGACTTGTTTTGCTGACTGTTGAGGGCCTAACTGTAACCAACTCTGTCTAACTGTTGCAGAGTTAAGAATCTGTAGTTTTTAGAAGTAACACAAGAAAAGTTTATTTCTAAAGGAATACCTGTTGTTTGTGGTGCTCTATTTAAAACTATTAGTGTCATGAACCGAAGTTCAGCGCACAAGCTGGACCCAGAAGCAGAGCCAACACACACAGGAGTACGAGAAAATAAACTTTATTTTAACTGAAGGTGTCCCGGGAGGGTAGAAGGAAAACACGCGTGAAACTCGAGAAACCAAGGGACCGGGAGATGAGTCGCGCAGGAACGCCGAAAACGGGACTGTGGGAGGCTGCAACAGAAAAAAGGACAAGAATTATTGGGGCGCGGGGAAATAGCAGCATACGTGGGGGAAGAGTATGAGTCTTACGGTGACAGCGGGGCCGTGGGAGCCGGAGGGAGGGGTGAGGGTCCGCGCTAAATTTGCAAAGTTACTGATTTAAAAATTATATTTTTGAATTTTTAATTGCATGACAAACATACAATAGACTCTTGAGCATATTTATATAGCTAAATACACAATGGTATAACCGTGCTAAATAAAAGAGGCCCAAGTACCAAAGCACTCTAATGCAAGCCTCTAAACTGCATGTTGATAAGTACATGAAGCGTACCTCTACAGCTGAAAACAGATTGTATCCATACTTTGAGGATCTGCTGAATTGTTTTTAATGGCACTTTTTTTTTTTTTTTTTGATGAACTGCAGATGATGATGAATTCCTCTTTATTGTAGAAACAGTCCCTAAGCTGTTGTTGCTCATACTTACTGAGTTCCCTAGCTACTTCCTTACTATGTCAGTAAACTTTTTGAAAAGGAAGCTGCTGTAGATTTAAAGAAACACCTTAATTGAAGCAAAGGCAAAAAAATTGGAATGAATTTTATGTGACTGTAAAGCCAACAATAAGTGAAAATCCAAAAACGCCTCCAATCCTAATGATCTTCCCCCTCTCTCTCTCTGTGTGTGTGTGTGTGTGTCCTCACAGAAGGAAGGTCACGACAGGAGCTTTTTTCAATCAGTTTTTACAAGAAGTAGCTCATACAATGGTATAAATGTATTATTTGCGATACTTTATAAATATGAACCTCTAAAGATTTTGAGTTCGTGCACATTGTGAATCAAGAATCTAAATATTTGTATCACAATGATTTCTATAAAAGCATTTTGTTTATGGGGATAATGTGACAAATCTTTTGTGACCCTATTAATGATCAATGGTGATTAAAGAGGAACCCTGGCTCTGGACATTTTCATGACAAGTGACAGCGCAGACAACTACTAACGAGAGAACATGTTATATCATCATAAACACGGTGATAAGACGCATCGTTAAAGCGTCACTTCAGTAATGTTGACTCATGTTTTTAATAATGACTTTAAAACACTAAACTCTAATTTCTGTGGTTATTTTAAGTTTACAGAATATAACATGTGGTAAGACGACGAGTTTTACTTCTCATGTTATGTGTATCTATTTATCATGTATGCTACTTTGCTCTGTGGACTGTAAAATGTTTCATTGTGTTCATGAAATAAACCAGACTTTCACCGTCTGCATCTTTTACTGTTTTTCTGCTTTTGTTCACTCCAAGTTTGACAAAACCTACAGATATCCAGAGTTAACTCACTAACAATGGGGAGCAGTCTCAGTGTATTTAGCTGCTTTTTCCCTGAACACAACCAATCGAGAGAAACGCCTGTAGGCCTCACTTTGGTCATTTTGAACGCTGAAGGAGATTTGTTCAATAGACACCTTATACTAGTGTTTCCTGCACTTAATCCATCACTACTATGTTCTATATAAATCCAGATTCCTTTTATAGTTTGCAGTGAAATTTGTTAAACCGTTGCTTAATGGGACAGAAGTACAAGTCGCTCTTTACTAACACATTTGTAGATGAGTTTAATGCTGAACAACACAGCTAGCAGTCTCACACACTCTTTAGGTTTTTCAAGTTATGTGTGTAAGGGTTTAGTCTATCAAACCTTACCCCTTTCTCCTCAGTATCACAACAGTATGACTCCCAAAGTACGGCTCAGTAAACAACCTATGACTCTAAAGCCAGAACAGAAAGATACAGTTGGAAGATGAATGATTGCGTTTTTATGATGCGTAGTAAAACGACCCCCTCTTCTTCTTCTCTGTGTTGTTCTTGTGTGTGTGTGTGTGTGTGTGTGTGTGTGTGTGCCTTAGAAGTCAAATAATACATTAGCCATACTTAAAAAAACATCTGAATTTCATTTAGAACTGAGATTCTAAGTTGTAAGCAGAAATCTTATGCACAGCCAGAAACATGTTTCCCCACTTTCACAATGCTGAGGTGCCAAATCCACAACCCCCAACAAATGGTTTATTACACGCAGGTGTGAAGGGCAAGCTTTACTTACACAGCCTCACACACAGTAGATTTTTAAAGTTTTTTTGGGTACAGGGGTTTAGCCACAGATGCAACATCCACTTTTGATAAAGATCAAAAGTGACTAACACCTGTTTATTTCTTAAGAAATTAAGCATCTTTATTAAGCTCTTATTTATACATGTCTACACATTAATAGACACCGTGTGCTCTGAGACATTATAGTCTTCTACTTCTGCTTCCATCGGTTTGCATTTTAAACTCCCAACCTTTCAGGTTGTTATGAACGGCTTATATTTCTAACATTTTGTGATGTAAAAGTGAACCATGTTTTTTTTTTTTTTTAATTTTCTGTTTGATGGAAGGACTTAAGACACGAGTTATTTAAACAATTCTAAATGACAGTGTGATGGCCATAGTACTTTATGTGGGCCAAATGTGTTAAGGATAATGTTTATCAATGTAAAATTGCAAAGAACCTTTGAATAGATTATAACATTTTGTAAACAGTTACCTCAGAAGCTGTACTGGTAGATCTATGTATGTAAGGTAAAACTTTCCACAGTACTTCCACTTAAGTAGCTAAACACATAAAGTCACCCTTACCAATAATCCACTGCTCCTTGAAAAAAAGTAGCACAAACAGACGACTGACTGAGCAATGATAAGTAGAGCTACCCGAGGCCGAGACTCAAGCAGAAGAAAATTAAAAGTTGTTGTTTTTGTGGCACGAAAAATTAAAGAAAGTATGTTTAATAATTCAACAAGACCCGCACCTTCAACACATGTACATTCAAATTTTGGAACAGGCTCATCATTGCTGCTGTTCAATAGTTTTTATCCGTTTGAAAAAGTCATTTTACGGCTTTAATGTTTCCAGCTGATAAGGAGAATGAGTGCGTTTCAAATGTGCGTCCAAAGGCTTTAAACATCTGCTTTGTCTGTAACGACAGTATCAAACTACAGAGCATTGTTTTTACTAAAATTCAACATTTTCCGATGAAAATTTGGCTACTTTTTTTTTTCTTTACTGTAACACCCACCTCAATGCCATTTTTAGGATATTCTTGGTGATCACATTTTTTCATATTTATGCTTTTGGCACTGAGGGTATCTAATACGCATGTTGTCACTGTGTTTGTACTACCAGCTGTGAGGGCTCTGCTTTTGCTTTGAGCAGTCTGTTTTTATTTTGTCTCGTGAGTGTGTGTGTTTTTCAAACGAGATCCTCGTCAGTTTGATTTTGTTACCACAAACTTTGTGTGAAGTTCACAACAGAGGTAAAGAGATTTAAACACCCCAGTTTAAGGAGGCAGGCAGGGGTTGAACCAGCTGCACAGGACAGGTGAAGCAGAGAGTGTCGGGGGGAGATGTGCAACAGAAGCAGAGGGAACATTTTACAAGATGATAAATGGCAGATTTAGATGATTAAGGATTTGTTGACAAGATTAAAAGACACGTCCGTCAGAGTTCAACAACATTACAGTTTGATTAAATAAAAAAGTTTTTAGACTACACAAGGTTCATTTTTTCCTCTGATAGTAATCATATTAAACATGTCAAGAAAGAAAGAGTATAAAGAAAAATAGTAAATGTGTGTCTAATTAAACTCTTCCTGTGAGCCTTACATCATCCTTTAATATGTTTGGTGTTACAAACTTGAAGAAGCACAGAAAAGATCATCAGACATTAATCTAATCAGTTTGCAGCCTTCATTCGTATTGAAAAGTTGAAATCTTCCCTGCTAGACCCAAGTGCAGCGTTTAACACCGTCGGCCATAACATTTTATTACAGCTATTATTAAATGGAGAGTCCTCTTCACACACTGAGGTTAATTATGAAGCTCCACAGGCTTCTGTGCAAAGACCAGTTCTGTTTACATTATACGTGCTTTAGAAGACCTAGCATACCACAGGTCAGCTCAGCAACATTTCGACTTTGGCTTGTTTTTTCTGGTTAACGTTAATTACGTAATTTAGAATTAAAGTTTAGTGTTTTTAGCATTTAGGATGGCCGTGGCGAGTAACTCAAGTGCTGTAAACATTTCATGAAACCTCATCAAAAGTTATCTGAGTTGGAAGGGTGGCTGTTAATAAGCCATTCTTAAGGAAGGAGAACAGAGAAAAATAAGGCTGAGGTGTGCCAAATTACACAAGAAATTGACTGGAAAAAGAAATCAGCTGTAATATGTCTTATGGAGTAATGAATCCAAATTTGAAATATGCATGGAAGAGGTCCGAAGAGAGATACAACAGTGAATGTCTATAGCCGTCTTTAACACAGCGTGGATACTCTACCGTGCTTTGAGGCTGGATTTCAGCCAGTGTTGTTGGAGCTCTTATCCAAATTAATCAAATTATGAATGTAGAAAAGTTCCACCAGATTTTGATCGACCATGTATTACCACGTAGTGTCTGATTGGCTTCAACTTCATTTTTCAGTACGACAATGATCGCAAACATACTGCCAATGTAGTCAAAGTATGCCTGGATGAAACAACGCATCAGTCATGGATTGATCTCTCCAGGGTTCGAACCTCAAGATGATCGAAGCGGTGTGGGATCATCTTGACAGAAAACAAAACAAAAGGCAGCCAGCATCCAAAGAAGAGTCTCGGATGTCTTTCAAGAAGCCTGCAGAACTAAGAAATTACAAGAAAGCTTACCTATTAGAGTTTAAGCTGTGTTGAAGAATGAAAGGCAGCTTTAACTGGACAAAAGGGGAAAAAAAATCCCACATTGACAGCTAACTCAAGAGACAAAAAGCATTAGAACTCAAGTCATTACCTTACTTAAGGATAAATAAGTTAATTAATTACATTAATGCATAAGCAGAAAATAACCTACAGTAACTGCTTTGCGATATGGAAGTGCAAAAGACAACTGAAAGGGAGGATAGTTTCTATATATGTGGTTTCTATTAAGGGACAGAGGAACGATAAGAAATCAAGGACAAGGAGTGTGGTGTAGATAAGTGAGGAAATCCGATCATTACTACAAATTTAGTTGAAATTTAAATATTTTAACTATGGTGCCTCCTGTGAGGGCTGTCTGTTTTCCACATTCTGCAACGGTAAAATACGACTTAGAGGCGGATATTTGTTTTACTTTATGGGCAACAGTTGTTGACAAAACTTGACTCTGAGAAAAAAAAACTCTTTCCCACAGAGGGGAATAAACTTATTCGAATATGAGCTTTTTTCCCCGCTAAGACTTGTTTTATGGGGAGATGTACGAAATTATTTACCGGGTTACAAGCAACGATAATATCGGATGTTGACTCCTCAGCGTCATCATTTTCTATCTATTGAGAAATCCCATTGTAAAAGTAATGAAGAAAAAAACTATTCTGCCGTCTCACTCCTCCTTGACCCGCAGTGAGTGAGTGTGTGTGTGTGTGTGTGTGTGTGTGTGTGTGTGTGTGTGTGTGTGTGTGTGTGTGTGTGATCGGCGGCGTTGTTTGAACGGAATGCTGACATAATATTCACGGATTCTTCCTCGCGATTGGTAGAACTGTCACAGTAGGGGCTGAGTAGATATCGACTCCCCTCCCGTTTCTTCTCTCATTTTATCCTAGTCTAGCGAAGCATCTGTTTTTCGCATCTTTCTCTTGACAATACCAATAGTTAGAGAGGGTTGTTTTTTTTTTTTTTTTTTTTTGATTGCCTTCTTGCGAACGCCGTCTGTTTTCCACATTCTGCAACGGTAAAATATGACTTTGAGACGGGTATTTGTTTTACCAAATGGGCAACAGTTGTCTGACCTTGTTCTTACTGTTGACAAAACTCGCCTCATGGTTGACTCTGAGAAAAAAACTCTTTCCCACAGAGGGGAATAAACTTATTCGAATATGAGCTTTTTTCCACTAAGACTTGTTTTATGGGGAGATGTACGAAATTATTTACCGGGTTACAAGCAATGATAATATCGGATGTTGACTCCTCAGCGTCATCATTTTCTATCTATTGAGAAAACTTATTGTTAAAGTATTGAAGAAAAAAAACTCCTCCTTGGTCCCGCGGGGTGTGTGTGTGTGTGTGTGTGTGTGTGTGTGTGTGTGTGTGTGTGTGTGTGTGTGAAACAAGATCGCCTGTCGCTGGTTTGTTTTTCAGTCTCTCAAAAGGAAAAGTAGTATTCACTAAGGGACAGTTATCCGTTTTTACACATAGGCAGCCTGTAGGTTACAAGCGGATAGAAAGTTCTTCTTTTCATCACAAGCTATGGTGTATCTTAAAGGTTTTTTTACAGCGTCTGTATTATAGGAAAATAAAATTACTATTGAAATCTCTACAGGAAGTCACTCTTTATTTCCATTACAAACGCCGGTGCAGCTTAAGAAAGTAAAATTACATCCGCTCTGTCTCTCTATACATCACAGAATCAGCTGCTGCATCACCGCTGTGCTTAGGGAACATGACGCAACAGGTCTGAAAATGACTAGACACTTCCGGAGTATTTCCGGTAGGGTCATAAGGTCCGGATCGATGTCTTCCATAGTAAATATGCTGTATTTGAATATGTCATATTCAAAGCCTTCTTCTTTGGGAGAGCAGATCTCATCGGACACAGGAACGCTGCGGGGCTGCAGAAGGAAATCCATCTTGTGTCTGTGCCTTAGAAATTGTGACGGGGCTCCACCTCTCTGCTTTTTTATTCCCCTCCAACAGATGGCGCGCTTCCGGAGGTTCCCCCCTCCTTTCTCGGGGTGCAATTCGTTACGGTTAGCAACAGATGGCGCGCTTCCGGGGTTCGCCCCCCCCTTTCTCCGGATACGATTCGTCACGCGGGGGGTTCGCCCCCCTTTCTCCGGATACGATTCGTCACGCGGGGGGTTTCCCACGGAGGGGAGGGGCGGGAGGTCAAAAGGTCGTGATTAGGGCCATCAATCACTTCGGATCAAATTTTGTCATAAGCTGTATGGGATTATCTCTCTACTGTCTGTTGCACCGGCGCTAACCACTGGACCACTGTGCCACACAGACCTGCTGGAGAGACTGAGAATGACGCTGATGAGATCCTCCTCCAACACAGGAGGAGACTTTAGACCTGGGAAGAAGAAGTGGAAGCTTCTTGCAGTTCTCCCTCAGCACAGGGTTGGGGAGCTGCATCGACGTTTTGAAAGCAAAACGTCCCGACGAAGCTGAACGGGGACATCGGGAAGGACACGACTGCAGGGCGGCAGGGAGAGGCTGGCAGGCTTCAAACGAGCGGGAAAACTCGTCTGCAGCCGCCGCCGCTTCATTATGTAAGTGGGTTTATTTTGAGAGGAGAACACTGCCACCCTGGAGACAGCGAGGCCTGTCGGCGCGGTCTGAGCGCCACACCGAGGTCATCGGAGGTCACTCCTTGTGTTTTAATTGCCACCTAAAGCGAGCCTCGGTGGGTTTCGCCACACACAAAAAAATATCCCACAATCCCGCTCTGCACAAAGTCTCGAGACTGGTGTGAGTCACACCTCTGCTCGCCACGATGACACACATGTGCCTGGCGCTGCGTGGTGATGCCGTAATGCGCCTGGCATCAGCAGCGACTCGGGATTTTAATACAGTACCTGGTGACTGACCCTCTGTCACTCCAGTGTCACATGTAGCCTCAATATGCTGGCATGCCGTCACGCTGCCGCCGGACGGCCGGGCGAGGCCGCTGACAGACAAACGGGGGCAGCAGAGCGTCGCAATGTGGCCGCTGTGCGCGCTCCCCTGGGCGCTCTGCATACGTGGAGGGAAGCGAAGGTGGGGGGGTGTTTTGGCTCGAGTGCTGTCTCTGTGTTTGCACACACTCTCTGTCTCTCTCTCACACACACACACACACACACACACACACACACACACACACACACACACACACTGAAGGTCTCCCATGCCTGTCGCTGGCTAGTGCTGTCACCAGACGCCCCAACGCTGTCATAACACAGCACACCACAGTAATTGTAGATTTCACAGCACTCGGCGCTCCCCACCACGGCATATGACTCCAACACGAAGTGACAGGCCAGGACACAAACACACAGTCGCTCGCCCGCCTCGCTCCATTTCTCGTTTCTCTCCCCTCTGACACACACAGGCGTGCACGCACACACACAGGCGTGCACGCACACACACGTGCACACGCAGCCTGGACTCAAGGTTTTTTCTCTTCATTGAAAATTCTGCTGATTGCACATCCAGGCTGAGGGAACGGGCTGTACTCACAGTAAAAACACTGAACGTTTACCTGCGGACTCTGTTGGAGTTGTGTCACCTTTGTGTGTTTGCCCATAAAACCCACAGAGATTTAAATGCGCCTTATGTGCTTTTTAAAAAAATGCGTTTTATTAAGGTTAAGATTGAGATCTTTTACTTGTCATTGTAGGAAGACGCAGTTAAATTTCTTTTGTTGACTGTTAACTAAAGGATGTAAAACAAATTGTAACAACAAAGCTTTATGCAGACAACAGGAATGCGTCTCTTGCCTCTTCTTATTTGTGCGAGCTTCACCCTCACGTGCCGTCGAGTTCTCTTATAATAATGATGGATTGCATTTATATAGCGCTTTTCGAGACCCTCAAAGCGCTTCACAATTCCACTATTCATTCATTCTCACATTCACACACTGGTGGAGGCAGCTACAGTTGTAGCCACAGCTGCCCTGGGGCAGACTGACAGAAGCGAGGCTGCCATATCGCACCAGCGGCCCCTCTGGCCATCACCAGTAGGGTGAAGTGTCTTGCACAACGACCGACACAACGACCGAGGCCGTCCGAGCCGGGGCTCGAACCGGCGACCTTCCGATTACAAGACGAACACCCAACTCTTGAGCCACGATCGCCCCATGATCAGCTTAGATCAGCTAACCAGGCTTTTGTTTTTGTACAGCACTTTGGTCAGCTGTTCTGTTGTTAAAAGTGAACTCTTCTCGATTCAGTTTTATTTATACAGCGCCAAATCACAACAGTCGCCTCAAGGTGCTTTATACTGTAAGCTAGACCATACAGAGAAAATGTATATGACCCCTATGTGCAAGCATTTTGGCGACTGTGGGAAGGAAAAACTCCCTTTTAACAGGAAGAATCCTCCAGCAGAACCAGGCTCAGGGAGGGGCGGGGCCATCTGCTGTGATTGGTTGGGGTAAGAGAAGGAAGACATTGGTTTAATAGCAGGATTTTCTTTGAGTCAAGTTGGATGTTCCCTTAAAAAATCACAAAGGTTTCCTGTTGGGAATAACATCCAGTAATCACTAATGTCGCCTCGTTACTGGTTACCAACACAAACCACACATGAGGACAGAAGCTAACACTGGTGTAGCTTTCTCAGGTAAAGTTGAGCCACCATGACATATGGAGTTCCACAAGGGCCTGCTTTAGGGCCTATTTTATGTCTTTATAAATGCTGCGTATGGGTCTGCTGGTGCGTATCATTAAGTGCTAAGAAGCACAGCACTGTGTAAAAGTCTTGAGCCAGGCCTTCTTTATGTGTTGCTGCAGTAATAGATGCAGTAATTTATTGAAACATGCAAACATACATGGAAATACTGACAGCCGCCCTTTCACGAGACATTTCTGAGGAGGCTTCAGTCAACAGTAGACGATCAGCTGAAGGTCCAGGTCATCTCTGATCTGTTGTAAATAAAAAGGAGAAGAAGAAATTCTTCTTTTGTGCTCCATATGCCAAGTTTTCAGCAAATTCTTTTCACCTTGTTGGTGCAAAAATACTATTTTATGTCAGATTTTGGCATTTTTCATAGATTCTACTAAAGAAATGGAAACACCTGCTGGTAACAGGTGCTCAGTTGTGTGTAGACATAACACTGATTCATGCTTTGAGTTTGAAGCTATTTCTGCTTGAATGAGTCGTAGGTGGTTTAACAAACATGAAACTGCGGTGAAAATGATCAAGTACTAGGGCTGAACGATATATCGCATTTGCGATAATATCGCGACATGATCAAGTGCAATTTTCTAACCGCAAAGGCTGCGATTATACTGCGATTATATTACACAATTCATGGGCTGCATCCTCCTGAGGCCGCATTTGTAGACCGATTATGTCACAGCGACGCGCCGAAGGCTGTCCAAATTACTACCATATCCCAGAATTCATAGCGCGGCCCAGCCAAACTCCAGTTTCCAGCAATGGCGGCCGCTACTAAGTTTTAAAATTACTCATACTAATCTTACTGGGTCAAAAAATAAACTTTTAACATATTTTCAGGCGAGAAAGTAGTTGTGTAAACATCAAATATCTGCTCGGTTTATCAAGATATCCCATATTTGCAAAAGTGCTTCGACGTTTTCAGAGGCGTCTGCTACCCACCAGCTCGACAGCTAGCCGGGAGCTCGAGGGTTACTGATGCGGCCGAGAACGGCACAACTCCTGGCACATCATTTTCAGATCACCGCGGAGTTTCGCTGCTCGGGTTAAACGTAATATATAAGTCACTTAGACAACCTAAAAATGTTATTGTTGGGCTTTTTTCAGTGTTTTGTTTGTTCGTGAGTAAATCGGTTTGGCTGAGATTAAAGTTATTAGATTAGATAAAATAAAACTTTATTAATCCCCCGGGTGGGTTCCTCCTTGGTTTTCACACAGCTGACTAAACGTCAAACAGAAAACTTATTAAACAGAAGTATGAGACAGTCGAGAATTTACACCAGTGTCTGGTTATATTTTAGATAGCAAGAAGCAGACGGCCGAGTTTATTAAACTCCACCGAGACAGCGGTGACGCTAATCAGAACTAGCCTTCTGTTTCAGAAGGCTAGACCGTCCAATGTGTGTGTGTTTATACAATTGCTATTATGTTTGCACTTTATGTGTAATGTTACTGACTGCAGAGATCAGTAAGATGTGTGTATTTTTTATTTATTAGTTTTATTTATTTAATATTATTTTTTAATTGAATGACTGTCTAGTAGTTCACAGATGTCGAAAAACTGAGTGTGGTAAAGCCACTGATTTTGTTTATTTATATTTCTGCAATCTGCACATTGTACTGACTTTCATTTTAATGTTTACACCAGGGTTCCTTGTCAGCACTTTATGCTCAGATGTTTGTAAGCTAAAAATAAACTATTGTGTATGTTCAAATATACTGTTGTGATTGAAGAAGTTAAATAAAAATGTCAGTCATCAATTCATGCATCACCTCATGTCATCATAACAGAGGTCTGTCTTCCAGGAAAGAACAGTTTAAAATTAATGTAATATAGTATTGGCCATACTATATGATGTATTGCTTGTCTTTGTTTAATAATACAGAAGACAAAGACCTTAAAAAATAATCGCATATCGCATCGCAATCGCAATATTGGGGCAAAAAATCGCAATTAGATTATTTTCCATAATCGTTCAGCCCTATCAAGTACATGGACTGCACTGAAAATGAGTGAAAAAGCCGCCAATGTCCAGAGAACAACTTAAAAATACCTTCAGATAATCTGGAGAACTATTTCTCAAGACCTGTTTAAGAATTACAAGACAGCCTGGCTCCTCGAGGCAAAATCTAAAGAAATGAGGCGTGGCTCAGCGCTGTATACGCTTGGTGTTCTGCTTCGTTTATTTCTCTGTTTGGAATAAGAGGCTCGGCCCTGCAGATGTTCCTGACGGGCAGAGCTGCTCTTTGTCATCACCGAGCCCGTTTCCTGCTCTCGTGCTCTGAATGTGACCTTCCTCTGGGCTCGTGTTTCTGATTCAGACCTCAGCGAGCCTCGTTCACTCAGCTCAGAGCGGCGGGACTGCAGGTGGTAAACTCACCCTCTCCGTCCGAGAGCCAAAACCAGCAGCTCCCAATCCGATTGGAGCTCTGATTGCCTGTTAGAGGAGAGCTGTCTGTGGTGAGTGGTTGAGACGTGATTAAGCCTCAAAAAATGTATTAAAAAAAAACTCTTGTGTCACTCTGAGTTTTGTTTGGTTTACTGAGTGTCAGCTGATCAAAGCCTGACTCTGATCAGCTGACGTTGCTCCTTGCTCGCCGGATGTAAAGATGTCTGAGGAGCGCTGGTGTTCCTGCTCGCTTATGAACCTTTTTGTTATTATTGCATGTTCGAAAAAGATTTGCCTCACGTGTGCAAATAAACTTAAAATAATTGTATCTGTTCTGCTTCATATGGTTAACCACACTGATCCATCCCAGTCGGTAAAAAGCTTCAAAACAGCTTCAAAACATTTCTTCAGCACTATGAGTGAAGTAAAGTCCCTCGTGCCTCTCGTCGATGTGATGCTGATTAAAGGACTGCTTGTTGGTATGACGGGGCCTCAGCGGGGCCTCGACCCGGAGCTTGAGCCGCCGCTCTCTGACGGCTTTCTTGTTTGTTTGTTGTCGTTTGCAGTCGTGGAGGATCCTGCTGTTCGGGGTGCTCAACCTGCTGTGCACCGGCTGTCTGCTGATGTGGTGCAGCTCCACCAACAGCATGGGTGAGCACACACACACACACACACACACTCTCTCGGAGTCTCGGATGTTAACCGGCAGAGATACCTGTCGACACACCGTAAACACAGATTGACACACAGACACACACACACACACAAACACAGGCAGAATCGTCTCGCCGCAGGGGGTCAGGCTGATCCCGATGCTGCTGTGTGCGTGTGTCTGAGGCGGCGGCGGCGGGGAGGTCACCTCAGTCAAAATATTGCACTTTAAAGGGCACGTTGAAGAAACAGAGTCCTTCACAGCGTCTGCTTTCGCCCTCCGGTGCTACAACACAGAGAACACATCTGTCATATTGACAGGCGCGCTTTATTTTTTCCTCTCCAAACTCAGCAGCACAGCAGAGCCGTTCCACCTCATAGCTCTGCTCGCTGTATATGAAAGAGACAGGTTTAAATCAGTCTCAGAGCTGTGCAGATGGGAAGGAGACGTCTGCTCACAGGTCGGTGGATTCATAGATCGGTGGGAATGATGCCGAGGAGAGAAACATTTCCAAAAGCCTGAAATATCGGTTGTCGCAGCTTAAACTCGTGTGAGTGTTACGAGCTCAGGTTTGATTATTTAGTGTTTGTGCTGATGCTCCGTCTGCCTCCAGCCGCAGGGTGAGGCGGCGTGTTTATGGTCAGCGAGGCCTGTGTATGCCCACCAACATTAAATCCTCTCAGGGATCCATCGCTCTGAAAAACGCTGCCATGAAAAGAACAACATGCAACTTTATCCCCTGCTCTGCCTGCAAATACTGCGGCATCAGACACACGCACACACTGAGACACGCACACACACGGGGTGGTGGCGTCGGGTGTCGCACAGACAGGAAGCAGAGAACAGAGGTATCGAACAAACAGGGGAAGGTGACACCGCTGTCGATACTCGGCCCCGAGGAGAACAACGGGCGCAGACAGCGGGCCGGTCTCAACGCTGTCAGACAGTCCTCTGCACCGAGGAAGTCTCCTCCGACCTCAGCAGCAAACACAACTTTAACCCAGGTTACGAGGAAGTACGACACGTGCTTGTGTTTATGGATGCACCCTTTGAGAAAAAGACAGCGACGCTCACGCTGTGGCGTCTGGTACATTCGTGTTTGTTGGGCGACGTTTGTGCAGCTCATGATTCCAGTCCAGGCTCCGCCCCTTTTTCTGGCATGTAAAGACACACTCCCTAATTGTATTTAGACTGATACTGCTTACATTTAACTAAAACTGATCTAAACACAGAAACTAAGGCTACGTCCACACGTGCACGGGTATTTTTGAAAACGGAGATTTTCCGTTTTCGTTTTAAAAAATTATCCCGTCCACACGTAAATGCAAAAACGAAGTTTTCGGAAATCTCCACCCTGGCCGGAGTTTTTAGAAGAATTGCTTCTCTGAACTTTTCAGATGGAGCCACTGGAAAATCCTTCCTCCTAAAAACTCTGTTATCTGAGAGAATATGTTCTTCCTCATTCTTTCATCATCATGAGTGCAGGGGAGGGTGGAGCGGGTGGAGATGATGTTGAGCGATGATTTGAGACAGGAAGGTTTAAAGATTTCATATTGTTGTCTTTCATTTTCAGCTCATTGAGCAATTTTGTTTCATTTTTGTCAAACTATTCCGATTTATTTATGTCAATTAGTTATCAGCTGTGTGTGTGTGTGTGTGTGTGTGTGTGTGTGTGTGTGTGTGTGTGTGTGTGTGTGTGTGTGTGTGTGTGTGTGTCAGATCCAATGAGATCTCCTCCTGTCCTTAGCTGTTGGCTAATGACCCTGATGATGTGGAACGTTCACTGTTTATCTTCCACCTCATTAGTTTGAGGCCAATACACACGCACGCACGCACACACACACACACACACACACACACACACACACACACACACGTATGAGGCGTGGATGCACAGACCCTCACAGGTTCACACCTACACACTTATTTTTTAAAATTTTTGATTTCATGTGTGCAAAAAAAGATTTGCTGTGATTTTCAGAACTGGACACAGAGCTGTGATGCTGCTGTGATGCTGCAGTGATGTTGCTGTGCAGCATCACAGCAGCATCACAGGAGCCGACCAGCTCAGTTAAATCATGCCAACATTCTCAATGATGTCATGCTTGGAGACAAATCTAATGCCTCATTTACAGGCGACTTATTGGACATTTTTATGTAGTTTAACTTGGAGGCTAATTTGTTCGTACTTCACTGCAGCTGCTGGTGTTTTCTGGTGCCTTTGAAATAAAATGTGTACATCCAGCACCTGTGGTGCAGAGGCAGCCTTCATTTAAATGAAGCATAAGCCACATATATGTGACTCCCCCCACGCACGCAGACGTGTCCCCGCTGACCTCCCTTTGCAGACACTCTTTAGCTCATGACTAATGGCTTAGCTGACGTTTAAATACACACCATAGATTTACAGCCATCAGAGGATGGCATGTTCTCTACAGTCAGTTTCCTGAGCTTTTACCCTAATCTCAGCCTAATCTTACTTTATCCCAACCTAACAACACATCTACGCAAAAAAGGAAGAAATGAGGGTGGTTCAGGCCTTTTGCACAGCACTTGTATCCAGATGAAGGCATGTCAGGGTGGTCTGCATAACTGTAAGAAGCAGCAATGACGTCACTGCAGACAGAAGGAACCTGGTTTAAATGTTGGAGAGGAGCAGGTATTTAAAGCTAAATCAGAGGGAAACGTTACAGGTGGCGTTTCATTTGTTACCTTATTGTCATTGTGAAAGCAAAAAGAAAGCCACGTTGTGTGTAACTGCGACACAGAGAGACTATAAAGTGATCCTACAAATGATAAAATATACATCAAATAAACCAAATTAATGAAAAAATATATTTGAAGACATAAAAACACAGTCTGTAGTTACCTGTAAACACGTGCCTGTCTTGAATAAATGAAACTTCAGTCTTACATCACGAGCGAGCCGACTGAGATTGTCTAATATGATGAATCTGATTATTTATTAGCTGAAATCTGGACAAAGCAACGATGTGAATGTTCAGGTTAACGCAGGCTCCGTCAACGATGCCTAAAAAGGTAAATTCATAGGTTTAAAAACGGTTCAATGCAAACAACCACAGGCATCAACGGCGTTGGACGAAACCATCACTATGACACAGAAGAAGTCGAACCACGCTGCACCATTGTAATCAGGCAAGGCAAGTTTATTTGTATAGCACAATTCAACAACAAGGTGATTCAAAGTGCTTTACAGAGACATTAGAAACAAAAACAAGTAAAAAGCATAATTTAAAATTGATTAAAACAATCAAACAAACAAACTAACTAATTAACAAACAAACAAAACAGTATATAAAATCAAAACAGATAAAATCAGAACAGTAGATAAAATCAGTAGTTAAAAAGTTAGTTTTGAAATTTAAGCTTAAAAGTGTGGATTTGGTGCTTTATTCAAATGCAGCTGAGAACAGGTGAGTCTTCAACCTGGATTTAAATAAACTGAGTGTTTCAGCTGATCTGAGGCTTTCTGGGAGTTTGTTCCAGATATAAGGAGCATAAAAGCTGAATGCAGCTTCTCCGTGTCTGGTTCTGACTCTGGGAACTGATAAAAGACCGGATCCAGATGACCTGAGGGATCTGGAAGGTTCATACTGGGTCAGGAGGTCACTGATGTATTTTGGTCCTAAACCATTCAGAGCTTTATAGGCCAGCATCAGAACTTTAAAGTCTATCCTCTGACGGACAGGCAGCCAGTGTAAAGACCTCAGAGCTGGACTGATGTGGTCCACTGTTTTGGTCTTAGTGAGGACTCGAGCAGCAGAGTTCTGAATGAGCTGTAGTTGTCTGACTGATTTTTTAGGTAGACCTGTAAAGATGCTGTTACAGTAATCAAGCCTACTAAAGATGAATGCATGGACTAGTTTTTCCAGGTCCTGTTGAGACATCAGATCTTTTATCCTTGATATATTCTTGAGGTGATAGTAAGCTGACTTTGTTATTGTCTTAATGTGTTTTTCTAAGTTTAGGTCTGCATCCATCACTACACCCAAATTTCTCGCCTGGTTTGTGGTTTTTAGATGTATAGATTGAAGTTCTCTGGTGACCTGTAATCGTTTTTCTTTGGCGCCAAAGACTATTACCTCAGTTTTGTTTTTGTTTAGCTGGAGAAAATTGTGGCACAACCAGTCATTGATTTCCTCAATGCATTTACCAAGAGCCTGTACAGGGCCTCGGTCTCCTGGTGACATTGTGATATATATTTGTGTGTCATCTGCATAGCTGTGGTAGTTTATTTTGTTGTTCTTTATAATCTGTGCCAGTGGGAGCATGTAGATGTTAAACAGAAGGGGTCCCAAGATGGAACCTTGGGGAACTCCACATGTGATACTTGTCTGCTCAGATGTGAAGTTACCTGTTGATACAAAGTATTTCCTGTTTTCTAAGTATGTTTTGAACCAGTTTAGTACAGTTCCTGAAAGACCTGTCCAGTTCTCCAGTCGTTTGAGTAATGTGTTGTGGTCAACTGTATCAAATGCTGCACTGAGATCCAGTAAAACTAGGACTGACATTTTTCCACTGTCTGTGTTCAGACATATGTCATTAAACACTTTTGTCAGAGCGGTTTCAGTGCTGTGGTTCTGTCTAAAACCTGACTGGAAGGCATCGTAGCAGTTATTCTGTTTTAAGAAGTAATTGAGCTGTTGAGAAACTGCTTTTTCAATGATCTTACTTAAAAATTGGAGATTTGAGATCGGCCTGTAGTTGTTCATTTGTGTCTTGTCAAGATTGTCCTTTTTCAGTATAGGTTTAATTACAGCAGTTTTTAGTGGTTCTGGAAACACACCTGACATTAAGGAAAAGTTGACGATCTGTAACAGGTCTGACTCTAAAGTCTTTGAGACCTTTTTGAAAAAACTTGTTGGCAGGACATCTAAACAGCAGGAGGAGGAGTTCAGTTGACCTAAGATGTCCTCCAGGTCTTTGCTGTTAATAGGGTGAAACTGTTTGATGGTGTTTAAAAAGTTTTTCGGTGGACACAGTACATATCCTGGATCTGCTGTTGATGTACCAATTGCTTGTCTAATCTTTTGGATTTTGTCTGTGAAGAATTTGGCAAAGTCATTGCAGGCCATGGTTGAATGAAGTTCAGCTGCCACTGGCACAGGAGGGTTTGTTAGCCTGTCAACTGTAGAAAATAAGACCCGAGCATTATGGCTGTTTTTAGTGATGATGTCAGAGAAGTAGGACCTCCTTGCATTCCTCAGTTGTAAATTATAATTGTGAAGTTTCTCTTTATAAATGTCATAATGAACCTGGAGGTTTGTTTTTCTCCATCTGCGCTCAGCTTTCCTACACTCTCTTTTTTCATTTTTCACTAGTGTGGAGTTTCTCCATGGAGACTTTTTCCTTCCAGAGATAACCTTCACCTTAATGGGAGCAATAGTGTCCATTACATTTAACATGTTAGCATTGAAGCTATTGACGAGCTCATTGACTGAACCTCTGGACAGGTCAGGTGTTAATGGGAAGACCTGGTTAAAAATTGCACTACTGTGTTCAGTTATACACCGTTTTGTGATCACTGCTGTTGATATATTTGTGTGGGCTGAGATTTTACTTTCAAAGAAAACACAGTAATGATCAGACAGGCCCACATCAGTACCATTTTATACCACAAGGTGGCGCAGTGCTGTAATCTTTATATCAGTGTTAATGAGGAAGTTGTTCTTTACAGCTCTGTGGGACATGTGGGCTTATATAAAAGTGAAAAAGCGAAACCTGCGGCACACGAAACATGTCACCACACTGGTGAAACTCTGCCCCCTGCTGGTGAAAGTTTTAGTCGAGCACTGCAGAGGGAAACTACAAAAAGCTCTTTAAATGTGAGAGCTCAGACTGTGTGTGTCTGTGTGTGTGTGCATGTGCACACGCTGTTTAAGCAGCCAGTGTTGCTGAAACTTAATCTGATGATGATTCTTCAGATCTGTGTGTGTGTGTGTGTGTGTGTGTGTGTGTGTGTGTGTGTGTGTGTGTGTGTGTGTGTGTCCATATCAAATTGTGCAGTGGACCACTGGATCGTTTTTCAGCTTTCTACAAAATGAAGACATCAGCTTTTTGTCTCTCTCTCTCACACACACACACACACACACACACACACACACACACACACACACACACACACACAGATCCCGTCTCCCCCTCTGTTTCCCTGACAAACACACACCTCTCAGCACTTACCTGAACTCACCTCCTTCTCTCTCCTGTCTGTCTCAACCCCCTGACCCCACCCTCCTCCCAGCTCATGGCTGCTCCATCTTTCAGAGGCTCTTCATGTTTTCCTCCTCCTTTCACAGAGTTGGACCTAATTGCATGTTGCATGTGTTTGCTTCGAGGCTTCCAGACTGAATAAACTTTATTCCCTGCAGCAGCTCCTGGGTGGGACGAGCCTCTCGTCTCTTAATTCAGTTCTTTGACCTTTATTTATTTATTTCAGAGCACAGATGTCATGTGTCATATGTCATCCTCGGCCGCTCCAGGCTTTCATCAGCACGACTTTGAGCTCTGTTTTTGCTTTGTTTTTTGTGCGCTGATCATTTGATGGCACCGGTCGAGTGTTTGGACCCAGAAATGGTTTCTGATGGCAGACCATACTTGTGGATTTATTTAAAATAACTGCTGTCTTTAAAAGCGTTAGGGTGGTGGTGGTTCGTACCCTGCCTGAGATCTTCACCCGTACAGTCAGTGCAGATGTGCAGGTTGGATCCTGTGAGGCGGCTGAGCAGCTGAATATTTCACTGAATTAACATTTCTAAAATCATACAACCCACATTAATGCCCAGGTTCAATATATAGTTTAAATATTTTGATTGTGTGTGTGTGTGTGTGTGTGTGTGTGTGTGTGTGTGTGTGTGTGTGTGTGTGTGTGTGTGTGTGTGTGTGTCTCCAGCTGTTTTTCGGCCCAGAGCAGCTCAGACAATCCAGGTCAAGTGTCTTCAACAGACGAATAAACACACGTCCTGCTCCTCCGTCCTCGGGAGAGTTGAAGACTGAGCCTGTGTGTGTGTGTGTGTGTGTGTGTGTGTGTGTGTGTGTTTGACTTTCTCACATTAAGACAATGAAAGGATAGGTGTGCGATTTCAGAATAGAAGACCTGCCCTCTGTGGGGGGTTTTGTGATGTGCAGATCTTAGTTTGATTTTGTTAGTCGTGTTTCAGTCTGAGACAGATGATAAAAAGAATCTGATGTTTCCTGGAGTTTTGTTTTAAATTCGAGTAGAAAAGACGGTTTTCATGCACTGACTTTAGAAGTTGGAATATTTCAGTCGTATTTTCGGCTGTTGCAGTGTTTGTGTGCATATCCATGAGTTTGTTTGTTTCTCATCCCGACACGGTTGAGTGCACACATGTGATCTCTGTGTGTGTGTGTGTGTGTGTGTGTGTGTGTGTGTGTGTGTGTGTGTGTGTGTGTGTGTGTGCTGTCCCCAGGCCCTCAGTGTTCCTGTGTGTCAGAACACAGCTGGTGAAGCAGTTCGTCCCACGGGGCCTTCAGTACAGCCAACACACACACATTTGCTGTAGCTGTGTGTGTGTGTGTGTGTGTGTGTGTGTGTGTGTGTGTGTGTGTGTGTGTGTGTGTGTGTGTGTGTGAGAGAGAGGGATCCACTCCTCTTGCTCCCCAAACAGCCACCACATGTGCTCCTGGCTCTTCCTATGACTCGATCTCCTAAACACACTGATGTCTGTGAATGTGCTCCCAGGGGTCCCACCTTTAAAGGCACAGCCTGCTGCAAACTGCAGTCACTTCATTCTAACGACGGCTTGTTTGGGTTCAGACTGCAGGAATTTTAAGCAGGACCGGAGTGATTCGACTGTATGTGCTCCATGCCCGCCTTAACGTGTGGGCCGGCCTGAACCAAACATGGAGGATTAATGTGCCGTCGCCTGTTTTGAGCAGCCGTCCGTCCCACACGGTTGGAGACAAACTTAGAGGAAATCAGCAAACAGAACCAACATGCAGGGTAACAACGCTCGCTTCTGTTCCTGAGACATGAAGCTCTTTATTGAGACTACCACAGATCCCACCATACCAGAGCTCCACCGGTCATTAATAAACAGATTTTGGAGAAAACGGATTTGGTTGCAGTTTTCTGTCCTGAAAGTTCCACGTGAGTGTTTGCAGGACTTTGTGGAATCACGAGGACTCAGAAATACTGGAAAATGATTGAAAAGCACAAAAATTCAGCCTTTTTTCATTTTGAATGAAGGTCAGGTTTTGTGTGCATGAAGATGGTCCTTTGGCTCTGAAATTCCTCCTAAATGCAGATCCAAGTCAGCAGAGGCAGCCTTAACACAGCCCTGCTGCTTATCTTCATCGTGTTTTATTGATTATCCTCATCAGCAGTGCCCGAGGAGGGGGCTGCGGGGTCGGGGGTCGGGGGGGGGGGGGGGGGGGGGGGCTGTGTGGTTTAACATATCACAGCCAGCTGCCTCTGAACTCCCACGTGGAGACACGAGTCTGACTGAGAGCGGCGTCGCTCTGGTTTCATATCGACGAAGATCTGCCGAAGATGTCGAGGGCGTGTCTGTGTTTCTGTTTGACCAATTAAATAATTAAAATATGTTCGTATGGACACGATGGTTCCCAGTCTTATTCATTTGATTGATTTCCAGCTTATTTCCTCACATTAAGCTGATGAAGACTGTGTGTGTGTGTGTGTGTGTGTGTGTGTGTGTGTGTGTGTGTGTGTGTGTGTCTGTGTGTCTGTGTGTGTGTGTGTGTGTGTATTGATCAGCACGTGTGTATTGAGTGTTTGCATGCTGATATTATAGGCAGTGTTGTGATCATGCGTTTGTGTGTGTGTGTGTGTGTGTGTGTGTGTGTGTGTTGCCTTCTCCAGTTTAAAGTTTCCTCCTCAGTGGTCAGCAGTGCACCTCCTCCTCCTCCCGTGTCCCGGCCGTCTCCTCTTCCTCCTCCTCATATTCTTCCTCGTCCCCGAGGATCCTCCTCCTCACCGCAGCAGTTGAGGCGTTCGATAGAAGCTTTTAGTTTACATCTGCACCACATAAGAGCTGAACTGACACCACGACCACTGTGTGTGTGTGTGTGTGTGTGTGTGTGTGTGTGTGTGTGTGTGTGTGTGTGTGTGTCAGTTTACTGGTTGCCGGAACCAATGACACTAAGCTGCTATTTTCTGTGGTTAGCACATCCAGATCCCGATTTTGTGTGTGTGTGTGTGTGTGTGTGTGTGTGTATTCATATCTTTGTGGGGACCAAAAATTGAAAGTTTACTTATGGGGACCAGGCTTTTGGTTCCCATAAGTTTGAGACTCAAAATGTGGTTTTAGTGTCTAACTGTTGCCCCAAACAGAAAGCGGTGAGGTGGAAGTTGTGCTGCATTTTTAATGATTAATCTGACCAATAACATGGCTGCTGTGAGGTCACTGTACTAACTCAGCTCCAGTTTTCTTGGTATTTAAATCGTTTTTCATGTCGCATTAATTAGTGCAGATCAGTGTGGATGCTGTTGCTAACCGGGCATAGAAGCTTTAGCTTATTGGCTAAAGCTCCGCCCTTTCATCCATATCAAAACAACATGGCGGCATCTAAAATGCTGACGTTGACGCGTCGAAGTTCAGAACGAATGGGTGATGCTCTCACTGCAGTTCTGCCATCTTTGTGCCTGCTGCTGGTCGGGTTGCTGTTGAGGCGGTCCTTGCTATGATGCAGCTGGTGATGGCAGTCCTAACCAGCTGTCCTGTGCTCTGCCTGTTTGCTCTGCAGGCCGGCTCATTGGGCTGGTTGGTCTAGCTTCTCTCTGATAGGTTTCTTCCAGTGTCACAGTCTCAGGCTCCAGCTGCTGATGGAAGTCCTTCTGGCCTGGAGGTGGTGAGAGGTGGAAGGCCACGCTAACCAGACCCTGCAGCAGGTGGAGTGCTGGTTCAATGCCCCAAACACCACCAGCTGCAGTCCAAGACCGTGAAGCAGGAGTCCATCATGAGGACGTGATGGTTATGGGAGGGGCAGCTGGTTTAGATGCACTCGTAGAAACTTTCTTAGAAAATGGGCCACACGAATTCTGAATCTGCAACCTGTGAAGGTGCAGCGTCCGTCTGCCAGTGTGCGCTTATAGTTTTAATTCTGATTCCTGTGTGTGTGTGTGTGTGTGTGTGTGTGTGTGTGTGTGTGTGTGTGTGTTTGGGCTTCTCCTCTGCAGACACCATTAAATATTCATCCTGCTGCTCGTATTTCTCCTCTCTCATCTGTCCGTCCACTCCCGGCTGCTTTCCTTCTTCCTTCTGTTTTAAATCCTCACACTTTGTTTCTTCTAAAACATCAAAGAAGGAAAGCAAACCCAGGAAAGACGTGGAACCAAGAGAACAGAAGAGTTGAGCCAAAAAAATAAAGAGAGACGAGTGGTTGTGACAGATTTGCTGCCCTCCCCTCCATCGATCATTCCTGAAAACAAACACAGGGATCTTAATCCTCTCGTTCTGTTCTGAGTATTGAGTTCAGGTCCTCTGGGGCCTTTATGTCTCTACATGTTCTAATATACATGTATGTGTGTGTGTTTTCTTGTTTTGTAGCTCAGCGTAATGTTCTCCATCTGTTCCTTTTAGTATGAGTGTGTGTTACAGATGAATAATGTCCTGTCTGCTGTGTTTGCAGCTCTGGTATCACATCCACACGTCCTCTGGGTGTCAGTGTTTGTAAGCAGGAGGCTGGGACAGGAATTCAACTGGCTTCTGTGTGTGTGTGTGTGTGTGTGTGTGTGTGTGTGTGTGTGTGTGCGCGCTGCAGTGTACATGTAAACCTATCTGAGCACAGCAAGGGGAAATTTCAGCCCACGTATTGATTTGCTGCGGCCTGTTTCAGGGTCACTGTGATGTCAGCGTTTGTATTATTATTGCTTTTATTGTCTGCAGCTCTTAATTCAACACAGTGACATCAACGCTCATTGATCCCCGTGGAGAGATGAGCTGCTGCATATCAAAATTAAGTCAGCAAAAGGACCTTCTGAAAATTATTTTATATTACTGTAAGTCAACCAAATCAGTTTACCCCCAGAGTCACAGTGTGAACACAAGTTCCTGCGTCTGTGACCAGCTTTGAGCATCAGAATCATACCAAAAGTTTCTGATACTGGAGAAAACGTCAAAAATTGCATTCTGGGTAAACTTTAAAGGCTCATATCAGATGTGGGACAGGTGAAATCTAAGAGAACCACAGGCTCAGGCGTGGAGGTGCCACTTCACACTTGATTTGAAGCTTTAACAGTCTGATGTGGAGGTCGCTGCTTTCTGAATCAAACGACCACCAAACCCAGCACAGTCCGCTCCGTGGCTGCAGCTGCTGTCCATGAAAGTTATGAACAGAATCGGTGAAAGGCGATGCGCCCCACGTAGCGTCGCCTTTTTGTGGGGCTGTTCACTAACAGAAACTGGCACCCGCACACTTGTTTGCTAGCACGGGACCAGAAACTCAACAGGGGAGTGTTGACTGAGGTCAGAGGTCAAATTTAGTGCAGTAAAGTTGTTTATATGGTGATAAATCCCAGCAGCAGTCTCCTCGAGGCGTGTAAGGTAAAGACCCTACGATGAGCCAGCACAGTAACAGCGGGGAGGAAAAGCCCCTAAATCAGGGCCCAGTGTCTCAGTTCTGATACCTCTGGACTGGTTTGGAGGCCGGCTTCCTGCTTTGCTGTTTTCTTTTTTGTTACTTAACGAAGCAAATTTGTCTGACTGGCTGTTGGAGCATGCCGGGGCCGCGATGAAGCAGGTGGATGGTGTCTAAGTACAACTGACATGAATGTATTTTAATTCACATTTTAATTAGATTATCAGTGTTATTGACGAGTTCTTACGTTAAGTCTGGAAAAAACTATTCCAGTCCCTCTGTGACAGCAGGACGTGATTAAAAGGCTGAACAGATGATAAATGTGGGTATTGATTTGGAGCACTGAGCAGTAATCTAACTGTAAATAATTTATTAATAGTTTATCAGAGCCACAGCTGTTAGCAATCAATCTGAAGGATGTAATCGGTATGTAAGAAGGGCTTCTTGTCTTTCCATGAACTGTTTACGACTTCATGCTCATCAAAGTTGAAATAAATGCTGTTGGTCGCACTGGCGCCTGTACAGAGACTAGTCATACTTTATTCTCCACGAGGATCACGTGAATAGATTTTTCTTTTAGAATCCAAACCATTGTTATAAAACACTTTTCTTTGGTTCAATCTCCCTTTTCTTGTCTACTCTCGCCACATTTAGGGGTCGTCTCTCACTCTTTCTCACTCTTTCACTTTCCCTCTTTGCACCCGTCCGTCCACACGTCCATCATGCTGTCTATCCGCCTTCTCACCTCCCTCTCTCTGCCCGTCTTCCTGCCTCGATCCATCCATCTGTCTCCCTCCGCCTCCCTCTCCCAGCCTGTCGATCTGTCACTCAGCCCTCCCGCCCGTCTCCCTCTCTGTCCGTCTGCCTCTCTTTGGGTTTTTGCCGCGGGGCCTCTCTGTCAGGATTACAGGACGTCAGGTTGGCCAACATGAACGGCGGTGGTGGGGAAACAAAATGTTCCTCTCAGCACAAAGCCGCTCTAATCCGCTCTCCTCATCCCCCACAGCACAGCCTGATTACAGGAAGGCAAGCATTAGGACAGACAGACAGGCCGAAAGATCGACAGACGGACTGGCAGGGTTTAAGCCAGGCCGATATTTGTATCTGGCTGGTTAACAGACTGATTACTTTGTTGGCCGACTGCCTAATTGGTCTACTAACTGGCTAACTGCCGCTTCAGCTTACCTGGCTGGAAACGAGCCAGGTAATTAGTCTGGGTGATTAACTCGGTGAAAGCCTGGCTGACTGTCTGCCCGCGTGATTTACTGACTTGTTAACTCAGTGACTGATTTAGTGGCTAGCAGTCAAGCCTGGTAGTAAACAATCTGTATAAACCGACCCGTTTCATTTGGACAGTCGTAAAACTCTCTGTGTGTTCCCCTGATCGCACCAGCAACCGCTGGATTACATGGAAGTTAATTTATGAACAGTAAACCTCACACTGTACAACTCAAGGATGAAATGCCAACAAAATGCCCCAAACTGGGTAAAAATATTAGATTTCACTAAGCCTAGGGATTATTTTAGCATCCCAAAATAATCTACAGTGGCTTGGAAGGGCCATAGACAGAACACCCAGTTGTCCCCAATGCATCCATCAATGTATATGTGTGTTTGTGATAGACAACATGCTGCACTAATGGGCATGTTTTTGAGGTATCAGGTACCTTGAGTGGTCAGTAAGACCAGAATAAATGAACATGAAATATATTTACCATTTTTGACTCGATACTGTTAGAAAGCGAAGCTTTACCATCTCTGAGATCAAAGAAGAACGTCTTACCTCACCTTAATACAGAGCTGTTAGCTTTCTACCACTAGCTTAAGCAGGCAAATAACAATGAAAGCTATATGTTAACAAGCTACTGTAGTTAGCTTGTTAATGCGTACAAGCTAACTACAGCAAAGAAAAGCTGCTGCCTGCTCAGCTCGACAGATTCAGGCCTTGCTTCCAGAGACAATAGCAAACTGTGACCATAAGATGGCAGTAATTAAAGGACGGATGCAAACAGGCAGCGAGAGGAGATTATAGAACAGAACGCTGTTCGATATATAAGGAGAGATTTCACTTTGGCTTTTAATTTATGTTTATTTTTAAATTTTCATAGGCAAGCACTGTGGATTTGGCATTTTATAGTGCTGAGCTTGACTTCTCTGTGTACAAACTTTGTTCAGTTCTCTTTACCCTGATGGATGGGTGTCCGACCGTGGGCACTTTTCAGTTCGTTGCTAACAAACTGATTGTAGCACCTTCACTCACTTTAAAGTCAGTGAAAAACATTTAATCTGCTGCAACTGTAAGTACCAGATGATGGCAACAGATCTGCAGGTCAGACTTTGTGTTTCAGTTTGTGTGTTTTTGCCAAACTCCATCAGACACAGTTTGATGTTAGAACTGTCTCAGAGATGTGATGAATCAACCTCTCGCTTCATTACAGATGCTGGTTAATACACGAAGTTGTATTCATGACATTTAATTCACCAAAAGAAGACAATTTAAATGTTGTGGGTAATTTTATTAAATGTCTTATTCTAATCAGTTACCTCTTTTATGCGTATACATGCGTCCAGAATGTAGATGAAGATAAATCCTCAAATACATGAAATTACAAAAATTCTAACTCGACTGTCTTTTTTTGTTTTGTCGTTTCAGCTTTAACTGCCTACACGTACCTCACCATCTTTGACCTCTTCAGGTGAGTGGGTTACCTCATATTTCTGTTTCCTCTGATTTTATTGGCACTTTAAAGTTGAAATAGTTTATTAAAACGTGACAGTGTAGCTCTGGATAACTGAAAGCTTCTGCAGAACAGGTTTGCCACTGGTGTCTGGAGGTTTCCATTTAAAAAAATAAAAAATCTAACGTGACACAAAATGTGGTTGTTTAATCTTAGTTTGTATTTATTGAGGTCTTTAACAGTCTCGGGAGAGTTACAGAAACTCCGGAGCAGGTTGCAGACTAGACTAGTCTAATAGATTAGAGCCGGTTGAAGATGTTTGGCAGGTTGATCGACGGGTTGAGCGCAGAAACTGATGGCAGATTGCACTCAGCCTGCTCAGCGTAGCTTTGTACCTTCATGTTCTGCTCCTTATGAAAAATAAATTCTGAGATGTTATGAATGAAAAATAAATCAGGAGGAGGTGAACTTGGGCCGACCTCTGTGTCGTGTTGGTTTCTTTTTTCTGCCGCTTGTCTCTCGCTGACTCTTCCTATCTGCCCTTCTCTCGTCTGTCCTCCTCCATCCACTCCATCAATCACCCAATTTCTCTTTCCCTGCCATCACCCTTGCTTCCTCTCATCCTCCTCTTCTCCTTCCTCTGACCTGCAGTTTGATCACCTGTCTCATCAGCTCCTGGGTGACCATGAAGAAACCCAGCCAGGTCTACTCGTTTGGGTGAGTCCACCATAATAACCCAGAACGTGTTGTACACCACAGTTATACTTATATACATTTTCTTTGAATAAACATCTTTATTCAAACGGCTCAGATATCAGTAAATTCTGCCTGGTTTAGATCAAACCACCTCCATGCTGAGGTTCCTCTAGCGTCCAGCAGAGGCAGCAGTGAGTCCATCACCATTCACTCCCATGTTAAACTTTACAGCAGAAATAAACGTGTTTACAGCTCGATGCACAAACTGTTCTGGTTTTTATAGATCATTTCATAACAACTGTACGGGGAGAAAAGGTTTTTATAACTTAGCTGTTTAAATTGTATTAAAACCAAAATGTTTCCATTATTATGGGCGTGGCCTCTTTGACTGACAGTAGCCGTAGCTGCTAGCTGTCCTCTGAATGGGACCTCTGGGCCGTGTTTTTACAGTTGGACCCCAGATATCGTTTGAACAGACTGTCTGTGACGTCTGAGCTCCAGCATTAATTAGCAGGTATTTCTGTCTTTGTAAAATGCTTAAGTTGAAGCATAAAAATGGGACTTAACAAAGAATGAATGCACAGTCATTAGCTCCATCTTTATTATACAGTCGATGCTTTGCTGTACTTCTTTTGAAGTGTAATTTTGAGCGAGCCCATCCTTTTTAGTGCACGCTACAGTATTTCTGAGCAGATTTGTGGGATCAAATTCAAATTTTATTTGTCACGTACACAGTCATACACAGTACGATATGTAGTGAAATGCTTGGACAACTGCTCGTGACCTAAAGAGAACAAAAAAAGGAAAAGGCTATGAATAAGATAGGAAATAAATATGAAAAATTAAAAAGGGTAAATTTAACTAGGAAGGAATAAAATATAAATTAAGGTTAAAAATGAAATAACTGTACAACACAAATTAGAATGAAGGGTAAATTTAACTGGGAAGAATAAGATAAAGATAAATATATAAATTAAAGTTGAAAATAAAATAACTGTACAACAAAATACACAATACACAATATAGAACTATATAAGAATGTATGAAGAAATATAAATATATACACAATAACAGCAGCTGTACAAGTATTAACTGGAAATGAAGAATATAGTGACCAGTGTTGTGCAAAACCAAAGTCCAGAAAGTCCAGTGTGTGTGTAAGAACTGTATGTGTGGGTCAGTACTGTGTGGTGGTGTGATTGAGAGACCGTATCGCCTGCGGGAAGAAGCTCCTCCTCAGTCTCTCTGTGTTGGTCTTCAGGGAGCGGAATCGCTTTCCTGACCTCAGCAGAGAGAACAGTCTGTTGTTGGGATGGCTGAGGTCCTTCACCATCTTCCTGGCCTTGGTCCAGCACCGCCTGCTGTAGATTGAGTGCAGGTCAGGGAGCTCGGAGCGGATGGTGCGCTCAGCTGACCGCACAACCCTCTGTAGAGCTCGTCTGTCCTGCATGGTGCTGTTCCCGAACCAGGTTAAGATGTTTCCCGCCAGGATGCTCTCTATGGTGCAGGAGTAAAAGTTCCTGAGCACCTTGGAGGGCAGTTGGAAGTCTCTCAAGCGTCTGAGGTGGTAGAGATGCTGACGGGCCTTTTTCACCACGGTGTTGATGTGACAGGACCATGACAGGTCCTGTCAACTGAAGCTGAAAAGCAGATTTCCACACGATCACCAGTCCTGTCAGGTGATGTGAACTCCGAGGTATTTGAAGCTGTCCACTCTCTCCACTGGGCACTCGTTGATGACGGGGGTCTGGTAGTTCCTCTCCTGCTTAGTGCTGAAGTCCACTATCAGCTCCTTTGTCTTACTGACGTTTAGAAGGAGGTTGTTCCTCTGGCACCAGTTCTCCAGATTCCTAATCTCCTTCAGG
This sequence comes from Copadichromis virginalis, assembly GCF_057382275.1. Taxonomy (NCBI): domain Eukaryota; kingdom Metazoa; phylum Chordata; class Actinopteri; order Cichliformes; family Cichlidae; genus Copadichromis; species Copadichromis virginalis. The sequence goes on along the minus strand of NC_140630.1, from coordinate 2,928,935 downwards.
TAGGCCGTCTCGTTGTTATCAGAGATCAGGCCCACCACGACGGTGTCGTCAGCAAACTTGATGATGGTGGTGGAGCTGGTAGTGGCCACACAGTCATATGTGTACAAAGAGTACAGCAGGGGGCTCAGAACACACCCCTGGGGGGCTCCAGTGCTGAGAGTGGTGGAGGCTGAGACATGTCCGCCCATCCTTACTGCCTGTGGTCTGCCAGTTAGGAAGTTGGAGATCCACTGACACATAGATGAGCTGAGTCCCAGATGCTCCAGCTTGGTGGTGAGTGTGGAGGGAATTATGGTGTTAAATGCAGAGCTGTAGTCTATGAAGAGCATTTTAACATAATTCCCCCTTCTAGTGTCCAAGTGAGTGAGTGATGTGTGGAGGAGATGAGAGATGGCATCGTCTGTGGAACGATTTGGACGGTAAGCGAACTGTAGTGGGCCCAGTGTGTCTGGTAGTGAAGAAATGATGAAGTCTCTGACCAGGCGTTCAAAGCACTTCATCACTACTGAGGTGAGGGCTACAGGGCGATAGTCATTGAGAGAAGCAGGGTGGGGTTTCTTCGGGACAGGAACAATGATGGACTCTTTGAAGCATGTGGGGATCACCGACTGAGATAAAGAGATGTTGAATATCTCAGTGAACACAGGAGCTAGCTGGTATGCGCAGTCTCTGAGGATACGACCTGGGATGCCGTCTGGTCCTGCTGCTTTCCTGGTGTTCACTCTCTTGAAGGCTCTCCTTACTTCATGCTTTGTGCCTTTGCTTTTGGTTTTCGTTGCTAAACGTCGGCCTCTGAAAAGTGAAATTAGCAGCGACCTTCTGTGGCCGTGATCCACTCCAGACTGTAGACTCGTTTTCCAGGTCCAGACCTGAGAGATTTATTTTTAGGCATCCGTTGGTTTATATTTACTGCAGTCGTTACTGACATGAATGTATCAGCATCGCTTCCTTCCTTTGGTTTGGGCTCCATCTGTGTTTGTTTATGCGCTGTCATTTGTTTGTGTGTCTCTCACGAACACACACACACAGCCAGTTTACTGTCTGTGTGTGTCTGTGAGCTGGCTAAACAGTGCTTTTGCAGCTGACAGGTGATCTCTGACCTTGAGGTGTGGGAGACTGGTGATCGTGTGGAAATCTGCTTTTCAGCTTCAGTTGACACCAATAATGCCCAAGTGTGTGTTTGTGTGTCTGCAATTGTGTGTGTGTCCTAATGGACTTTCAGTACCTAAATGGCCCACAGCCCAGTTCAACCAGTGTCTGACTCCTTTAAACCCCACCGGAGCTGAACTGGTCTTTTCAGGAATTAGCCTGATCCATGTTTGTTCTAATGCTTAGCACCTCATGACCACCTCAGGCTGCAGTTTAGTTTGATCACAGTAGGCTTATCATGAAAGTTATCCAGCTCCATATTTTTATTCTAACTGTTAGAGCAGCTTTGCATGATTCACAGTTCAAAATAATCCATATTTTACTGATTCTGGGCTTTTCTGCAGCCTGTAGGATCATCCTCAAACTATTTTAATTCCTCCATGAAATCAGCGTTCTTCTGATTGGCTATCCCTCACAAACCAAAAGTTTGATCAGTAGGTGGGCGGAGCTTATGTGCCCAAAATGACCAGTTAACTGTAATTATACCCAGAGTATGTTTAGAATATACAAATAAAATAAATTGTATGAAATGATGCTGGATAAAGACAATTTACAGTTCATTAAAATTAAGACATGATGCATAAAAACAAGAAAACAGTAAATGTACAATTTAATAAAGGACATCAAACAAAAAATAAACGCTGACGAATAATGAAAAGATAAACACGATCCAGATCTTCACTCGGTGATGACCACCTGATCACAGTGGGACGTTATCATTCAGCCATTTAAATTAGCAGTCAAAACTATCCCCATAAGTATTTTTAATCAGAAATATTCTTTTTTTCATCCCAGACGTTAAGAACATGAAATTAAACACTAAATGCAAACTGTTAGAAATAAAATATCTCAGTTACATGAAAAGAATTTCACATAATAACAGTTAAATTCTAAAAGTAACCAAGAGCTTTCATATGCTGCATTAATGTGTGAATATAACACAATAAAGTGGATTTACAGGGTGAATAAATGTTTAGACTCAAATGTTTGAAACAATTATAAACCATGAATAGCGGCGCTGTCATCTGCACGGTGACAGGGCTGTCAGAGCGAAGGAGGCAGCTTCTAATTCTGTTTCCCCCAAAACATCATCGCCACCACCCGACAGCGTGGTGTTGATTCATTAGCACTGAGCGCGTTTCCAGGTTGAGCAGTGACTCACTTCGTTAAGTCAGCGGCGTGATGGACGGTAATAACGCGTCCTCACTAAACTGACTTTATGTACGATCAATATTGATCTTATCTTTAACTAGGAGGAGGGGCACACATGATGATGTCAGCAGACGGCAGCTTTACGTGGAGCCTGTGTAGATTAACCACAGGAGGTTGCAGAGCAGAGTGTGACCTTTGACCCCACATCAGTGGGAACTATGTGGGATTTTATTTAGGAGTCATCTGTGAGCGTCCCCACTCTGCAGTCCTGGTGAGACGAGGAACCCATTAACCTGAAGGCGTCGGGAGTTAGCCCGCTGACGTCGAGTAAAGTCTCTCACAAGACCTTGTCCCCCCCCCCGCCTGTTTTGATTACCAGACAGGTGCTGCTAATCAACGCACTTGATTAGTTGAGCATCAGTAAGAGTGAGCACATCTGTAAAGCAGAGGTTTGGAGCGTTCAGGTGTGTGTTAATGCCACAGTCCTCTCAGGAATGGACGTCCAGCAAAGTCCCCCTGAGGTCAGACCGGGCTGTGCTCCACTGCAGATTCTACAGGCCTCAGTTAGCAGGCTTAAGGTTAAAGGTCATGGCAGGTTTGGAAAGGTTAGCAGCACAGCTTAGGTTTGCAAAGCTGCATCTGAACAAAGAACAAGACTGCTGGAACAGACGAGACCACAGAGGAGACGTTTGTCAAAACCAACTCCTCAGACCAGCTGTGAGCACGGGGAGGAGTGGACCGTGAACTCCTCAGTATACAGAATGGTAAATGGCCTGTATTTATATAGCGCTTTACTAGTCCCTAAGGACCCCAAAGCGCTTTACATATCCAGTCACCCACCCATTCACACACACATTCACACACTGGTGATGGCAGCTACATTGTAGCCACAGCCAGCCTGGGCCGCACTGACAGAAGCGAGGCTGCCGGACACTGGCGCCACCGGGCCCTCTGACCACCACCAGTAGGCAACGGGTGAAGTGTCTTGCCCAAGGACACAACGACCGAGACTGTCTAAGCCGGGGCTCGAACCGGCAACCTTCTGATTACAAGGCGAACTCCCAACTCTTGAGCCACGATCGCCCGAAGTAGAGTCACATGTGTCCCACAGCTACAGCTTGGACCAAACTGAGTCATCAGCAGGACAAAGATCCAATCACAGCTGCAAATCTGCAACAGAACAGCTGAAGAAGGACAGAATGAAGCTGCAGCGATGGTGATGTCACAGCGCAGAGCTCAGCTTGACTGAGATGCTGCAGCTTCAAAGAGCTGTGCTGAAAACCTCTGTGAGCTGAAGCAACGCCGTAAAGAAAAGTAGAAACCATCACAGCAGCTTATTGTTGCTGAAGGCGGTCCTATGAGCTGCTGAATCTTATTGGTCTAAAATCAAAAACAGGAATTGGCACATGTTATAATTATCTTTAGGAAAAATAAGTATGAAAGAGTTCAGATCCATCAGTGTTCGCACTTAAACAGGGTTTGCGTTTTTCTGAGATTGAAGGACTTTGGACAAATCCAGTCGCTTCATAAGTCTCTGGTTTTTGTCTCTATGGCAACAGTATCTTGACAGCTCATCACCACTGTCGCCACCATTGTGCAAAGGACTGGCGTCGCCCCATTCCTGTCTCTGTCCGCCTTATCTCGCTGCTCGGAAATAGACATCCCCATTTTTCCCTGGTGACGAGTCCCGCCCACACGATGTGCTGCCACAAACGGCGGTGACGACACCGGCTGAGAGGTTCAGAGATTTCTGAACACGGTCACATTCAGAAATCAAACCTCTAACTGTGCAGCCAAGTTTCTTCTTTAGAGCTGAGACTGAATCCACTCAGCCTCTTAGCCCCGATCTGTTCACCTCACCTGCACCTGCAGGGTCAGGACAAATGACTGCGAGAGGGAGGGGCTAAACAGGTACCTGGAAATCAAAGTGTCTTCTGAGAGAAACTGTACTTCCTGTGAAAGGAAAGAACGTGTGAATGTGTCCGATAAACCGGGTGGATGTGAGAGGGTGGAGTTAAGGTGGTTTACACCCAATGTCATTTACCCATTATATTGTATATTGTATAGCTTTCTTGTTATATGTAAAATTGTATTGTATTTATTTAAATTTTTAGTTTTTAATTATTTTACCTGCATTTTTTAATCACTCTTATATTTAAATGTTCATTTGCTATTTTATCTAGGGATTGAGAGTAACGTAGTTTCTATTCTCTGTATGTCCTGTACATGTGGCAGAATTGACAATAAAGTTGACTTTGACTTTGACTAAACTCAGAGGTGTATTCATGGTTGTTATTGGTGACATAAGGGTTTATTCCGGTCTGAATCAGCTGGTGTTGAGCTTTGGTTCCTCACAGAGAATACTCACACGTAATGCAGCCGTCAGTATGTTTTACATGAGCTTCCTCCTCTGAGACTGCAGACTCAAACCGAACCAGTCCTCCTTAAATGTACATCAGTGCATCAGGCTGTAAACATGTTTATTTCTGCTGTAAACTTTAACCTGGGAGTCTCAGGGGACTCGGGGTGGGTTTAAAAAATCGTTTTTTCCGATTCAAAATGATTTTAGTTTGAATAAAACGATATTCATTCATTAAATCCTGAATCGATTTTTAACTATAAATACATTTTGCCAGAAACGCCAGAATCTCAGGTTAAAGGTCACAGAACTATTTCAGCACCCGCCAAACAGGTGAAACAGTAAATGAGAGCAGGTACACGGTCACTCGATGGTACGGACACGCCCCCGGGGCTGAAAGCCGACGTCTCACAGATTCTGAGGCTGCAGGTTTCATCACTCCAGCCAAAGTTCACTGAACCAGCAGCAAAAGAAGATCCGAACTACACGTTCGATAAACATCGTCATGAATTCTCTTTTACTTTTGCTTCCACCACGATAAAATCACACTTCCTCACAGCGCTCTCTCTCAGCGTACTCAGAGACCAGTTTACCATCAAACATCTCAGTTTTCTGCATTATTCTCTTGCTTGTTACGCACGAGTCTACAGTTGTGTTCAGTGCTGTCGGCCTCTGTTTTTTTTTCCTCCAAAAATGACAGTAAAGCCTCATTTCTGCTGTTCAGTCAGGAAGAAATGTAAACTTTTTAAAGTGATGCCAAATTGCTTCATTGTGTCTGTAATCAAACCTCTGTAACTTTGCTCTGCTTCACTTCAGCAGCATCAGGTAACGTAAAGATGTTGATTCATGGTTTTCCTCAGTTTTTGATCGAGTGCAGAATATTTTTAAGGTTCTCTGTTAGAAACAGGACAGGAAAATGTGCTTCATGTTTTTCTGTTTTATCCTCAGTGACTTTGACACAAAGGCGTCTGCTGTGATGCTCACTCCTCTGACGAAGTCTCACAGTGTCAGCTTTGTTTTTATACATATATAAAATATGGAGATGTGCTGATAAATGATCAGAATTATAATATTTCTGACCGTTTGAGTCCAAATTGAATTAAATCAATTCGATCATAGAAATCAAAATCGATACCCAGCCCTAATGGAGACTGACTCACTGATGGAGCATCTGGTGGGCACTAGAGGAACTGCAGCTGTAGTACTTTGAGTCGCAGCTTCATCTCTTCGCCCTGAGGCCGACGCTTGCTTCGTTTTGATTTGACATGCATCTGCAGCTGTGGCACATCCTGGTTCAGGTTATTGTAGTGAGATGGATCTAATGTATATTTGAGTGACTATATTTGAATATGCTTCACAGAGTAAAGCTGGTGTTAGAGAGCGGAGCGGTTCATTTGTCTCCCTGTGGAGAGGTTATGTCAGGCTATGTTCCTGTGCATGAGCATTAAAGTGTGAACCCAAAGCAGGGACGTGTCCCGAGGCTCGGAGACGACAGACCTCAGCTTCATGTTTGAGTCTGGAAGGAATAAACTCCATTCTGTTTTATTCTATATTTGACTATTTTTACTCCATAATTGTCCTTTTTTGCTCTTAATCTACCGTTTTTCACTTTGTTTTTGACAGAGGCCCATGAAAATAGAAATCGTAATCTCTTTTTCTTGAGGTGTTTCAGGGAAACCTTTAGACCCAGAATCTGAATCAAGCATCCAACCCTATAAATGCTGAGAAGATCTCCCTCGGCCGCCGAAGCTGCTGCAGTGGGAATATTGCTTATAGGTGCTCAAAGCCGTCAGGAAGTGACCGTACACCAGCATGAGTCCAAAACATCAGCGTTTTTGGATTTTGATGAGTGTGTTGGTGTGTCGTGTATATATATCTGACTGTGTGTGTGTTCCTCTTGTCTGCAGGTTTGAAAGACTGGAAGTTTTGGCAGTTTTTGCCTCCACTGTTCTCGTCCAGCTGGGAGCTTTGTTCATCCTGAAGGAAAGGTGTGTAGGTCTCTCTCACTCACACTGTTAATCCTCTTGAACATTCAAAAGTTTGTGAACCCGTGGTTTGTTCGGGTAAAAGTGTGAACACACACTTCATTCACGTCTAAGCCTTATCTCGATTAAACGCAATTGTTCTTCTGGAAAAAGTCCTTCTTTCTTTACTCCTGCCAGCGTTTTTTAAATAGTGATCTCACAAACTGACAGTTATAGTTCTTGCAAACTGTGATGAGACTGATGTTAAACAAGTGGACAAAAATGGGTGTGAAATAGTTTTTCTGCTAAACTCTAAAACACAAACACTTTTTGGGCAAGTGGGTTGCTGTAGTGTGTGTGTGTGTGTGTGTGTGTCACTGCCTAGCTGTGTCTGTCAGTGTAACACACACACACACAAACACACAGTCACACCTTCAGGTGGCCTGTGTGAGGTTGTCCTGCGGTCAGTTCTTAGGGGAGGGAGGGGTTCCTTTCCCTTTCCAGAAAACTGAAACACACACAGACACACACACAGGTCTGTTCACGCTTTCATCTGCAGACACGTGTGTGTTTTGGGAATATTGGCCTCAGCATTTATCAACCTGCATAAATGCATTTATGAACGGAGCGTCGAGGAAAACTGACCACACACACCTAAAATACCACAGAGTACTTTGTAAACGTGGCCTTTGTGTAAGAGGAAAATCAGATTCACAGAAAGTTCATTTGTATTTATTACTGCGACTCGCTCCACAGGAGAGAGTCCTGACTGCTCTGCCTTCCATTATAACGTTGAGTTACTCTGCAAACCACGAGTCAGCCTGCAGTGTGTGGATGATGTGCTGCTACGAGGTCTTTAATCGGGCCTGACGTTTAAGGATTTTAAATTCATTTCTCCACAGAGACACTAATGATGGGGAAATGTGCTCTCTGTCTGTGCTCAGTCAGGACTCTGCAGCTTAGCCTGAGTCTTAGTTTTAATATTGCAAACCTGAATGCTGCATAAAGTGATTTACTCAGAGTAAACTTGATTAGCTCCATTAATAAAAGCAAAAATCCCATCAGGTTTAAATACAGCCGATCGGTTTGTGGTTCAGTGAGGTTAAAGTCTTCAGTTGCACTGCAGCTGTCAGTGAAACGTCTCAGGTAAATTCAACACGTCAAGTTCACCACGACTCGTACATGAGCTGGATCATTGGTGTGGCGAGCTTCTAATTCCGACCTAACACACCGAGGGTCACGAGATTTACTGCTGCAGAGTCTGTCTCTCTGTGCAGACTCACAGAGGTGACATGGATGAAAAACAGCCTGCACCTCATTTTCATTGCCTAAATTTAACCACGAAGGTGTTTAGTCCCAGAACCTCACTGTGCTGAGAGAGCGCTCAGATATTCTGGGATGTTCTTCTTCACGAGTGATGCAAAGGAGGAATGTGAGGTTTGATACAGACGTGTTATCAGACTGAGCTCAGCTTTAGATCTGTCAGTCCACCTACCCTCTGTCTGTGGCTCCCTCTCTCCTCGTGTCCCTCTGTCTGTGAGTCCCTCTCTCCTCGTGTCCCTCTGTCTGTGGCTCCCTCTCTCCTCGTGTCCCTCTGTCTGTGAGTCCCTCTCTCCTCGTGTCCCTCTGTCTGTGAGTCCCTCTCTCCTCGTGTCCCTCTGTCTGTGGCTCCCTCTCTCCTCGTGTCCCTCTGTCTGTGAGTCCCTCTGTCTGTGAGTCCCTCTCTCCTCGTGTCCCTCTGTCTGTGAGTCCCTCTCTCCTCGTCTCCCTCTGTCTGTGAGTCCCTCTCTCCTCGTGTCCCTCTGTCTGTGGCTCCCTCTCTCCTCGTGTCCCTCTGTCTGTGGCTCCCTCTGTCCTCATGTCCCTCTGTCTGTGAGTCCCTCTCTCCTCGTGTCCCTCTGTCTGTGAGTCCCTCTCTCCACGTGTCCCTCTGTCTGTGAGTCCCTCTCTCCTCGTGTCCCTCTGTCTGTGGCTCCCTCTCTCCTCGTGTCCCTCTGTCTGTGGCTCCCTCTGTCCTCGTGTCCCTCTGTCTGTGGCTCCCTCTCTCCTCGTGTCCCTCTGTCTGTGGCTCCCTCTCTCCTCGTGTCCCTCTGTCTGTGGCTCCCTCTCTCCTCGTGTCCCTCTGTCTGTGAGTCCCTCTCTCCTCGTGTCCCTCTGTCTGTGAGTCCCTCTCTCCTCGTCTCCCTCTGTCTGTGAGTCCCTCTCTCCTCGTGTCCCTCTGTCTGTGGCTCCCTCTCTCCTCGTGTCCCTCTGTCTGTGGCTCCCTCTGTCCTCGTGTCCCTCTGTCTGTGAGTCCCTCTCTCCTCGTGTCCCTCTGTCTGTGAGTCCCTCTCTCCACGTGTCCCTCTGTCTGTGAGTCCCTCTCTCCTCGTGTCCCTCTGTCTGTGGCTCCCTCTCTCCTCGTGTCCCTCTGTCTGTGGCTCCCTCTGTCCTCGTGTCCCTCTGTCTGTGGCTCCCTCTCTCCTCGTGTCCCTCTGTCTGTGGCTCCCTCTCTCCTCGTGTCCCTCTGTCTGTGAGTCCCTCTCTCCTCGTGTCCCTCTGTCTGTGGCTCCCTCTCTCCTCGTGTCCCTCTGTCTGTGGCTCCCTCTCTCCTCGTGTCCCTCTGTCTGTGAGTCCCTCTCTACTCGTGTCCCTCTGTCTGTGAGTCCCTCTCTCCTCGTGTCCCTCTGTCTGTGGCTCCCTCTGTCCTCGTGTCCCTCTGTCTGTGAGTCCCTCTCTCCTCGTGTCCCTCTGTCTGTGGGTCCCTCTCTCCTCGTGTCCCTCTGTCTGTGAGTCCCTCTCTCCTCGTGTCCCTCTGTCTGTGAGTCCCTCTCTCCTCGTGTCCCTCTGTCTGTGGCTCCCTCTCTCCTCGTGTCCCTCTGTCTGTGAGTCCCTCTCTCCTCGTGTCCCTCTGTCTGTGAGTCCCTCTCTCCTCGTGTCCCTCTGTCTGTGGCTCCCTCTGTCCTCGTGTCCCTCTGTCTGTGGCTCCCTCTCTCCTCGTGTCCCTCTGTCTGTGAGTCCCTCTCTCCTCGTGTCCCTCTGTCTGTGAGTCCCTCTCTCCTCGTCTCCCTCTGTCTGTGGCTCCCTCTCTCCTCGTGTCCCTCTGTCTGTGGCTCCCTCTGTCCTCGTGTCCCTCTGTCTGTGGCTCCCTCTCTCCTCGTGTCCCTCTGTCTGTGAGTCCCTCTCTCCTCGTGTCCCTCTGTCTGTGAGTCCCTCTCTCCTCGTCTCCCTCTGTCTGTGGCTCCCTCTGTCCTCGTGTCCCTCTGTCTGTGAGTCCCTCTCTCCTCGTGTCCCTCTGTCTGTGAGTCCCTCTCTCCTCGTGTCCCTCTGTCTGTGGCTCCCTCTGTCCTTGTGTCCCTCTGTCTGTGGCTCCCTCTGTCCTTGTGTCCCTCTGTCTGTGGCTCCCTCTCTCCTCGTCTCCCTCTGTCTGTGGCTCCCTCTGTCCTCGTGTCCCTCTGTCTGTGAGTCCCTCTCTCCTCGTGTCCCTCTGTCTGTGAGTCCCTCTGTCCTTGTGTCCCTCTGTCTGTGGCTCCCTCTCTCCTCGTGTCCCTCTGTCTGTGGCTCCCTCTGTCATGAACTCTTGGATGACCAGAACCATGAGGCTGCAGATGCAGGAGGAGCTCTGAAGGCAGCGTGGAGTTGCAGCTCCGTCAGGTTGAGGTGGTTTACGAAAGGAAGTCAGGAAACATGGCTCTCTTTGGAGGATTTTCAGTTACGAGTAGAAACCCAAATGAACAGGTTAAAAGTCGTGACCATTTCATCTGATACACTCATGTTTGGTGACTGTGCACCAGACCGGGCACTCGAGGGTTAAATCTTCCTGTATGTTGCTGGTGGACGTTCACGGTTTTGATGCTGCTGTTAAACAGCAGTTTAATTTAAAGGTCTGCGATTTTCTTCGTTTCTGCTCCTTCCTGTGAGCGAGGCAGCACACACACACACACACACACACACACACACACACACACACACAAAGCTTTGTGTGTGTGTGTGTGTGTGTGTGTGTGCGCGTGCATGCATGTTGGGGGAGGTGGGGGGGGTCTGTGCACACCATGAAAGGCTCAGTAGGGCAGCAGCACAGGGGGCGGAGCCAGATGAAACCATGTCATGCATGCTTGTGCGTGCATGTGTGTTAATGTATTTCCTGTTTTCTCTCTGTTTGTTCACCCCTTGTCTCCTTTGATTCATTTCATTTGTCTCGATCACTCTGCCTCTAGCTCACACACACACACACACACACACACACACACACACACACACACACACACACACAGTGTAGTCCCACCTGGCCACTGTTGTTGACGGTGTTTGTTTCTGTTTTGTTAGTGTGGAGCGCTTCATGGAGCAGCCTGAGGTCCATACGTAAGTATTACCCATGCACACACACACACACACACACACACACACACACACACACACACACACACACACACACACACACACACACACAAATTCCCATGTGACATTGTAAAATAAACAGACACAGCATGATGCCCCCGTGTGTGTGTCTGTAAAAGCACACACACAGAGCCTGCCAGCTGTTGTCAGAACAGAACATCCCAAACAAACTGGGTCAGACAGACCCACAAACACGGCGGGATTGGGACTGAGTCGGAGGATCGTGTTTGTCCACAGCAGCACGCTGAACCCTCGCCTCCTTCACTGACCAGTCTGCATACACCAACTAAAGCAGACCAGTAAGATCTGTCCATGCTTCCTCCCTCGGTGGTATCGTTTATGTTTTCCATACCTACCGAGTGTTTTCCTGGTTTCAGAGTTTTCTGTAGGTTGTTCAGATTTCTTGTGAAGTCTGGAATAAACATCAAGGTAATCAGAGTGGAGATATGAGCGTTGGGAAGGTGGAGCGTGGAGGTTTTACTGAACCTTTGAGGCATCGGCGCAGCCAAACATCAAAGTTTAACTCAGTTTGCGTCTGAATGGGAAGTCGCTGGTTGATATTTTAGTTTCTCGACGGTCCCAGTGATGCGAGCACTGTACCAAACCATCGCGGTAAAGAGAGCTGAGTTGCTAACAGTCGTGAACTCAGATGGAAGTGGTCAGCCGAGTTCGTCTCCTGGATGTCAGGACGCCTCCCTTTGGAGTTCCAAACCAAAAGGAGACCCCGGGTTAGTCCAGGAAAGCTTGGGGATAACCTGATGCTGCCCAAGCTTCTTGTTACCCCCACGTGACACAGCAATACTTCTCATGGTGGAGGTTTCAGGCTGGCCTTCCATGTCAGAAACACCTCGCGCTGATGTCCCGCGTTCATGCAAAGTGATCCTTCGATAACTTTAGTTTAAGTTTCATGCATTGTTTTGTATCTGGTGGTTGGTATTTCAGGATCCACAGGTAGCCCTCTGATATGTTTACCACTCAGAATAAGTCAATCAGTCGTACCCTTCACTCTGATTGGTGGTTGCCTCCATCGCTCGTCTCAACCTCGCTTTTAGAACCAGCTCACCGATTGTTATTTTTCCAGTCATCACTACAGGTTGTTGATTTTGACAGTTTTCTCTTAGTTTCAGCAGGTCTAGAAGTCTTTTTCGTCCCACACCTGTCGCCCCCTGGTGGATATTAAATAGAATGCAGGTTTAGGGCAGTATCGGCTTCGTGTTTCAGAAACTGCGGCCCTCTTTTATACTGACTACATGACGACTCCCCTAAACTCCCTAGCAGACGACCCTGAGTCAGTGATAGTTGTTTTAAAATCTGACCAAAACAATCATGATTATTGATTTCTGCAATATAATTTCTCCTCTCTCGCTCGTCCCCTCTCCATCTTTGTCCATCTCTCTCGGTTCTAAAGCAGATTAGCGACGGCTTTTATAAAATAAAACAGCGAGCTTTAAACCTGTCTCTTGTGACGAGATTACCCCCCCGCCCCCCACTCTGCTCTCTCTCTCTCCTCTCTGACGAGATGTGATTGGACGGCATGAAAGGTGTCCGCCGAGCGAGAGACATTCACACACACTCTCTCTCTCTCTTTAATCTCCTTTTTAAAGGGAGGAGGAGGTTATCATCCAGTTATTCTGGCTCACCGTCGGGCAGCGTTTCGCCTCCCGCTGATTGTTTGGACCAAATTTCTAGGCTCTTAAATGGATTGTCCCGTGTGATTAGTGTATTGGTGTGTGTGTGTGTGTGTGTGTGTGTGTGTGTGTGTGTGTGTGTGTGTGTGTGTGTGTGTGTGTGTGTAAATCTGTGCTCATACTACACAGTCACTCGACTTCTTCTGGGGACACAAAGACAAAGCCTTAAAAACATTAACCATTAAATTTTAATCACTCAAACAGCCGTCGAGCTCAAACTCTGTGTTTGTTTGTTTATTAAGTCTCATTAACATGGTTTACTAAGCATCTATTTACAGGCTCTTATTACAAGGATGTTAATTAAAAACCTTAATCTGTACTTCAGCTGTTTAGCTTGCTGATGACGTCTTTTTTTTTTTTTTAGATTTTAGACCTTAAAATTGTTGGTCCGATGATCCTCTAAAAGTTTTACCTTTATGTGTACAGCGTGTCTTAGAGCAGTGCTTCACCAGTTAAAGAGGCATAGGCACGTACATATCCCAGCATCCATGGCTGTAGCTGAATAAGATCAGTGATGACAGATGAAGGAAAGGCGACCCCGTAAACGTGCATTTTCAGGGCTGCGTCACACTTTAGGAGGTACAGCCTTGAGAGCGCGGTCGATGTGGACCCTGATCAGATGATCTGAGGGCCCGATCGCTGGAAAAGGTCTCGGGGAGGCGAGGGTGTGGCCACGTGGGGGCTCAGTCTGTTTGCTCCACTTCACTGTTTCAGTGTTTGTTTTGTTTAGTAAGTGAAACTCTCGAGGTTTCAGTTTTTTAAAGGTCAAGTTTAAGTTTTTAGTTTTAGATAACTACAATAACCTCGTGACCAATCATAAGAATTTCAGATGTTTCAAAGACTTATTGGAGTTCACAGCGTTCACCTTTCCTCGTAACCTCTACAGTTCTGTGCAGCACGCCGTTCATCATCTCCTGAATCCAACTCTGATCGATGGAAATTCATCCATGCCGATCAGAGCTCGATGCTCAAAGAGCCGCAGCTAAAAAATACAAAAATCTCAGTGAACGCAATATATAAAGAAGATGGCACACCTGAGGTTGCCAGCACAAATTATTTCATTTAAATAGAAAGAAAACGCAAATATAAGTTGAAGCCATCGTTCCAGCATCTTAATCCCATCCACAATCTACCGTCATTCCTTTAACATGTATATTTAAAATACAAAAAGTGTATCTTAGATTTATTTCATGGACTTTATTCTACTTCTTTATCTGAAAATGTACAAAAGCGACTGCAGTCATAAACTTTTAAAGCAATATTTGTGTTTGGCTCCTTGAATTGAGGCGATCAGAGTCCGATCCTTTGATTCAGATCTGTCGTGCCTACATGTGAACCCTGTGTTCCTGTGGGAACGTTTGCAGACCTAACCGTGTCTGGATAACATGTTGAACGTGTTTCTCTCTGTCTGCAGCGGGCGTCTGCTGGTCGGGACCTTCGTCGCTCTCTTCTTCAACCTGCTGACTTTACTGTCGGTCAGGAACAAACCATTCGCCTACGTCTCAGAAGGTACGTCCTGCCTCTTCATCGCAGTTAAACCAGTGCGTGTCCCCACCTGCTGTGTGTGTGTGTGTGTGTGTGTGTGTGTGTGTGTGTGTGTGTGTGTGTGTGTGTGTGTATTCATATCTTCGTGGGGTCCCCACAAGTTTGAAGGTATTTTTGAGACTCAAAATGTGGTTTTAGTGTCAGGGTTACAGTTGGGTTATGGTTAGGCTTAGGCTAAGGGTTAGGCATTTATTTTTCAAGTAGATGTCCTCACTAAGATAGCAAAACAAGAATGTGTGTATGCAGTTGCTATTGTTATCTGAACCCATCACTAAGATTTCTGTGAGACGTGTTATCTAAAGGTTTGGGGCATCATTTTGAAGCACATATCAAAAACGGACTGAGTTCTACCCAAACCTAATGGATTCAGAGCCTTTTACAAACAAGAGTGAAATGAATGTCTTTAGATTTGAAGCTTTAACCCTTTAAAGCCGGTCAGAGCAGCACGCTCCGTTTTGTGTAACTATTTTTAAATCCCTGTAGAACCTGAACCGTGTAAGCTAGCGCAATAATTTTTTTTGCATATGAAACTGGAGGAGTTGTACTTACATCTTATGCCATCAGCTTGTCCTCGGTCACAGTTTCCTTCCACATATAGCTTTGCAAAAATTGCATAAAAAGCGCTTGCAGGAACAAAAACGTAATATTCCAGAAAAACGCTTTGCTGATCCGATCAGCTGTCGTAACACTTCCCACAGTGAAACAGACGTCAGCGCGAACTATCGCATGTCCGCCATTACCTGTCCGAAACCGGAAGTGACGTCATTTTCGCGGAAAATGTAGTTTTTTTACTTGTAGGCCTTAAAAGCCTATACTGGTGTTTTTTATACTGGTGCATAAAGTCATGTTTGACTTTATGCTTTTCTGAATAGTTTCTGGGATGCTTAGAACTCGAATTGCACTGCTGGAAATAGTTTATTTTGATGCACCTGCTGTTTTCTTTGCAAATTTGCATCATAGGATTGTTTTTTGTTTTTCCTGCAGTGTATAAAAATTGCTGTATCTCAAAAATAAAACTATGAAGGCACTCAAAATAAATTTCCTGTTGTTGTAAACTATTTTTTGCAACTTTATTGTATTTAAAGTTTTGAGGGATAAACCTCTTAAATTTCTCTAATTAGAAATATATGTTAAAAAAAAAAAACGATTTCAATATTTCAGTAGTTTGTTGCACTTTTTTGCAATTAATGTGGTTACTATGGATTTAATGCATAAATATTATTAAAATTTGGGCTATAACAGTTGTATTGATGTATAGCAGCTTGAAATGCTCCCAGAAATGGCTCCGCAGCATGTAAAAATATAAAGTAAGCTCTGGCGGACTTGGTTCTATGGTAGGTCTTAAAGGGGTAACGCAGCTCCATGCTCCTGAAGGTTTCCTGAAGTCCCTTTTAAGAACATTTAAAAGCACCAGGAGTCGACTGGCCGTCCACCCACGTAGGATGCAGACTTCTGTGGAGGAGATGATCCCGCTCGCTCCCAGCGAACATCAGCTCAGCTCCACCGTCTCCAAACCATCGCCATCTCAGTGCCATCTTTAAACCTCCTCTTTCAGTCTTCCTGCTCACCTTCTGTCACAGCTCACCCCTGACACTCGTCTCCACCCGCTCCACCCTGCCTATAATAACTGGAATTAAAATTCTCCAGAGCAGAAAAAGGACTAATGTTGGAGTTGAAGTCCACCTGAGATTCGTAGCGATAACTGAACTTGAAAAATCTGATGGATGAAAAGGTAAAAATAAACCTCAGACTATACCTGGCCAACCAGGTGTACACCTGTGCAGGGAGGAGGAGCCTGAAAGGTCCATGAACAACAAGCCACACAGCTTAGAGCCTTCTTTGCTCCCTTCATTCCTTCACTCCAGCCTCCTTTTCCCATCATTTCTCCTTAAAAATCCAAACCGTCATCATGTGGAGAAATAAAAAGATGGAAGGAGACCGACAGATCCTCTCCTCCTCTCCTTTCCTCTCATGTGTTCCCCTCGTCTCCTCTCCTCTCCGGCTGACTCACTGCATGAACAGTCTACCGATGAATGAGGTCAGAGTGTGTGTGTGTGTGTGTGTGTGTGTGTGTGTGTGTGTGTGTGTGTGTGTGTGTGTGCGCGTTCGTCAGCTGTCTGTTCTTGCGTTCGGAGCAGTCTCAACATCACTTAACATCTGACATTTTGGAACAGGAGGGGGATGAAGCTGCACACGCTCGCACACAAACGCACACGGGCACTTAACTTTGCTGAAGCACACAATCTCTCACTCATTACACACACACACACACACACACACACACACACGCACGCACACACACACAGCATCTCTGATGGAGCGAGACTAAAAGTGCATTACGCAACCATGTTCCAGACTGTGGTAATGTAGTGTGCCAGGGGGCCATGCGAGCAGAAAGACATGCCAACACACACACACACACGGCGTCCTCGTGCACACGGATCATAAATAAGTCACTCCATTAAAATGTTTGTTTAGACTGACTCACCCTGCTAGCAAAACAAACAGAGCACACACACTCTCCCTCACACACACACACACACTCGGGGGTTGAGCAGGATGGGATGTGAAGGGCCTTTGACCCGACGCTGAGCCTTCGGGCCTCGCGGCGTCTTCAAACATTAAAGGTGGGACGGCGCAGCCGAGCGAGAGCGCTTATCTTTTTTTAAAGACGAGTGGGAGGTGTTTTTATCCCTCATCATGGAGGCGGCTACGCCCTCCTCACTTTAAACACTGTAATCAGATTCCCCCCACCCCCGCCCACCCAACAACCAAAAAAGAAGTAGAAGAAAACTGCGATGTACAGTTTTGCAGGTTTGGGTGAGCGGGAGTCTGCGAGTGTCAGATCTATAGGACGGAGCTGACGGAGGCAGCTGTGGAGTGAAACAGCTGGGACCTTCATGCAGCACTGAGACAGAAACGTGTCCTCCACTCTCCATCTCGAGCTTCTCCGTTCCTCCACAACAAGCGTCATCGTGTCTGAAACTGTAACGCTGAAGGACCCGGGCCAGGACGCAGGCTGGGCGGAGTCTGTCACACCTGCTTCCTCTACAGCTGACTCAGAAAGAGATCCGATATGGTTTTCTATCATTTTGTTCATAAGCCCGACTCATCTCTGTCAGCTGAGCTCTGTTAATCGTCACTTTGAGCACTGAGTACCTGCAGCGGTAAATCTCGTAGCTCGGCTGTGTTCAGCGACAAAATCAAAGCCTGTAGTGAAAAGATGCAGGAGCAGAAACAGGAAACAATTTTATGAGCAGAAAATATTCCTACAGCTGGGGTCATACGTGTGCGGTGAGCACATAAGTATAAAAAACGTTGTTCCTTTAATCTTCACTCTGATCTAAACATGAACTTTAATAATACAGAATCTTATACTTAAAATATTACATAAAATAATACCCTTGTAAAAGTATAAATTACAAAGTTGAGTATTTGATGTATTTCCAGAAAACCATGGCACCATAGCACAGAAGTATTCGAGTAAATGTAATAAGTTACCTTCCAGCACCGCCCATGCTCTTATCCAATGAGAACTGTAAGATTAATGTGGCGCAGGTGAGAGGGTCTGCGATCAGTGTTGATGATCCGACCAATCACGTTTGTATTCAGGCAGAGGCGTTAAATACAGGAGTGACATCATGAAGGGCTCGAAGGGCAGAAACCACATTTTCCAAAACAGAAAAGTTTAAAAAAAGAAGAAAGTCAACTCAGTCTAACCTCCGAGGACCGGGCTCCTCATATGTGGACATCACATTTTTGTCAGAAACAAAAATCAGGCAACTCTTTGTTTTTACATTCATCAGGTCGCAGTCAGCCCAAATAGCAAAGATTAAAAATGCCATCAAAGAGTTAGGAGGTTAAAAATAACCTTCCTTTGGTTTTAAATGGGACACTGACCCCAGTTTCCTCGTGTTTGATCTGAACAGTTTAACAAGTGCAGCCATCAACGAGCCGGGCTCATCGTGTCCGTGCACCGCTCCACCACCGCTCCACCCTCAGACAGGCTGCGTGTGGTTTTTGTTGCTGTATTAAACCGATCTTTCTCTCTCCTCAGCGGCTAGCAGCAGTTGGCTTCAGGAGCATGTGGCAGATTTAAGTCGAAGGTAAGGACGCTTCCTCGCTCTGCTTACACTCACACACACACATCCATCCTGTATGTTACACCCTGTGTGTGCCCAGGTGTATGGCCTCTGGGGTCAAAGGTTAGCCTCATTGATTTGTCTTCTCAGAAACAGCTGTTAGATCAGTTTCTGTCTGCAGAGGCGAGGCAGCAGGGGGCTGAATATCCCCCCGCTGACAGTTTCTGGTCACCTGATATTTGTGGTTGGAAGCTGAGACTTTGCACCAGAGCAGAGTTTGTCTTAAATTCTGTTGATCCGGAGGATCAACGCCCAGAAGAACTGCAGACGTTTTCCTTGGTCAGGAAGGAAAAGCCTCCGAAGCTACGCCACTGATGCTGCGTTAGTTCAGTGAATATTATCATAACCGCGAGTCTTTCTGAGGCCGATCGATGGTTGGTTTAAGAGAACGAGACGTCAGCAACAACAGGCACGACTCTTCTGCAGCATCATCAAACCCCTGCACCCGTCACTCTCAGCCTGGGTCGTGGCCGACCCGGGGAAACAGCCACACTGATCCGTCCGTTTGAACTGGAGGAATTTGGACGTTTTGAGTCTCAGCGGCGCCGCAGTGTTTGATTTTTAGAGCTGAGGGAGAATTGAGAGTTGGACAATGGCTGATGACCTCAGGAAGTGACATTAAGCAAATGAAAGCGAAATAAGGCGTCAGTGACGCAGACACACAGACTGGCCGATGACCCTCTGACAGCCACACGTCTCCAGGAAAAAGTTTGTGTTCCCCGAGTGGTTGGCGAGTCGTTGCTGGCTGATGAAATCAGTCCAAACCCAGTGACTGCCAATGAGAACAAAGGTTGCTCTTTACGGACGTGTGAGAGGCGGTAAATAAGCAAGCGAGTAGCCAAGACTGTCCACTAGGTGGCAGTCGGGTGACGCACGATGTGCTTTATATGTGGGCGGGGCTTATTATCCAGCAGGTGAGGTAAACGTTGATTATTTTTAACAGTGAATCGTGCAAAGCTGCTGCAGTCGAATCCAAAAATAGAAACATGGAATCAGAAATTTGAAATGCTTCCCAGAATTCAGCTTCCTTATGTCAAGTTATGCAATCAAAGCATGAAGCATTAATCGGTGTTTGATAATTGTGTCGTCGCGTCTGATGAAACACCAAAGGCAACTTCCCGTGTGCAACCTGTCGACCGGCTCTGAAGCCTCTGCTGCTCCTGTGATAAATATTCCATGCTGCTGCATCGCTCCGGCATCCGAAGTGGGTGAAATATACGATGTCTGCACACACACGCACACACACACACACACGCTGAGAGTCAGCGGCTCAGTCGGCGCGGGTTACTCAGGGTGACAGCCTGGAGAGTTGTGCAACAGAACTGCGCTGTGATTGGCTGAGAGGGCAGAAGTGAACAGGACGTCCCAGCCTAGTTTCCACTCTTTGACTGCGTGTGGGAGAGACACACACAGAGATGCTGTGTGTGTGTTACTGTGTGTGTGTTATCACAGCCTGTCCCCATTTAACCCCAGCATGGTCTGAGGGCCAACTGGGTTATATAAAGCCTGCTGCTCGGTCAGCCTCACCAGCCAGAAGCCTGAGCTCTGTGCATGTGTGTGTGCGTGCGTGTGTGTGTATGCGTGTGCGTGCGCGTGTGTGTGTGCGCGTGTGCGTGTGTGTGTGTGCGTGTGTGTGTGTGTAAGTTGCCACCAGGGAGGAGAGAGACAGAGGAAGTAAAAAACGTGCAGATTTGGATTAACAAGCCCTGATCCTGCTCGTCCGGTTACTTCCAAGCATCGCTGCACCGTCTTCAGTTTTTTTTAAATAGTAACTTTATTTATAGCACATTTGTCTACGTTTACATACAGAGATGAGAAATTCTTTATTATGTCTGGATTTGTGCGTTTGTTACGGCAGACATGATGAAGAGTCACAACAACATCTGGCAGATGTGTCTTCCTGCGTCTGCGCTCAGGGCAGCTCCTGTGTGTTAGAGGAGGAGCAGGAGGTGGTCGGGATTATCCATGATGGATCACTGTTTCTTGGTGACCTCCAATCCCAGAGCCCGACTTCCTGATCAGTTTATCCCATCTGCTGGAGGCTGCAGCTCGATGCTGCTCCCCCATCTTACTGCAGAAATCCACTGTGGTGCTTTCCCTGGAAGCAGAGCCTGCTCGGATCCTTCTCGTATCCAGCCTCTGCACTGGTCTTGCAGCTCGGCCTGTTATCAATGTGGACGCCCAGGTACGCGCACTCTTGGACCTCCCTGACATCCTGTCCCAGACGGCAGCTGTGTAGCCGTCCTCTCACCATCTCTGCTGCTATCACATGCAGGAGCAGATCTGTCCTCCTCCTCCTGAACATCACTAACACATCCAGAGTGTTTCTGACCTCAAAGTGTCGAAGGTGAGCAGGAATGGAGACGTTATCGCCTCCTGAGGTGTTTCCTGCAGCTTCTCTCTCAGTAGCAGCTGCTGAATCGTGTCAATGCACGTGAGGAACCAGAAGAGGCGTTTCTAACCGTGCATGCAGAGGACTGCATCAGCCACCCCCAGATTCAGTCTGCGTGCAAACCTCTCAGGGTCAAGGGAGGTTCTACCTGTGCTCAAGGGAGGTTCTACCTGTGCTCTCAGGTGGGCGGAGACTAGTCTCTGCATCACCTTGATAACATGATGGATGGTTGACCTCTGATGGAGGCGACTTGTTGGTCACAGGAGACGTGATTGTGCCACGGAGGTCACGGAGTCCCACGCCTTTTTCTGCCCGTGCAGGCAGGACGTCTGACCACAGTCAAAATCATTCGACACTTAGAAATCTCTACCAACTTAACTCAGTTGGTAATTTAATTTTCTCTTTATTTTCTTTTTTCCATCTAAATTGATTGGCCTGGAGAAGGCCAGCACAAAGATGATTGGACTAGACTAGTGATGTCACAATGAGCTTAGATTAGCCCCCAAACACCTGGGCAGCAGACAGATGTGTGACTGCAGATGTTCATCGTTGAACGTCTGTATGAGCTGAAGTCTTTACACATATTTAATTGTTTCCTTGCAGATCATGTGATGTTTACATTGAGCTGCTGTGTTGTGTCATATTTCAGGTTATTGTATGCAGGACTCCTTTTGCATTGAAGTAAAAAACACTTGCTGTATCACTGAGCGTCGTCTTCTCTCTCTTTTTTTAAACTGGCGTTTTTTTCTAATGACGATGTGAAAATATTGTGACAGCGCGAGAGCGGTTGCCCGTAGCGTTGTTTTCACTCGCAGCAGGCGTCTGTGTTCAGAGGAGAAGCTCTAAAAAGCCACAGCGGAGTACCTGCTCAGCAGCAAACAGACACGGCTCAGTCAGACGCTCGCTGCTGAACACGGAGAAGCTTTTAGCGGCTCGAAATGCAGACGTTTCCCTCGGGAGCCGTCGGGCCGTAGCTCCCGGATCTGAGACGTGTCGCAAACAGAGAAGTGTTTCTGACGGCCAGCAGGGGGCAGTCACACTGGCTCCAATAACGCTTCACCTTGCATGAATTTTACCTTTCCTGATGCCTTTATGTGCTCACAGGCTGGATGTAAATTATTGCTTCATATTCAGGAAGCAGGGAGGAGTCTGTACTCCTCCCTGCTTCCTGAATTCCACGGGTCCGTCACAGTTCACTGTGAACTCGAGTCAGGCTGCAGGGAGCTGAATATCTGCACACCTGATATTTGTGTGTGGAAGCTGAGACTGGAAACCAGTTTGCCTTAAATTGTGTTGATCTGGAGTTTTTTCCTGCAGATGTTTTCTGGAACTAGGCCGGGATGCTAAAAGCGTAGCCACGGGAACGACGTTATTTATAAACAAACTGCAGTGTAGAAATTAGAGATGGCACGATGCCACTTTGTTACTTTGAAATGCCGTTTTGGTAGCCAGGCTTCAAATGCTCAACCAGACCGCCGACAGGTCTCGCACGCCACAGCCGCTCTATCACGTGACGCATACTGCTCCGACGTGCTAACGTTATGAGCTGAATTACGCCGTGTCGCTAGTTTTGGGAGGTGCTTTGGTGATATTGAATGGATCAGATTAGATTTTTTATGTCTCTCCGATATCCAATCCAGTAATCTAGGTCAGTATCGGACCGATGCGTAATATCGGTCCATCCCTAGTAGAAATGAAACATGTCCGTACATGTCGATCGTAATTCCCTGCAGCTCCATCAGAACCTCTGACAGAGATTCAAACCTGCATCACACTCAGCGTGAGTCAAGGATGCTGCTGATGGATGCACGAGGTGGTAAAAGCATTAAAGGGTTATCTACGAATGTCCACTAGTGACCGGCTACAAAGTGTACGCAACAAGTTAATTGGTTTAAACGTGGACGGGCTTTAGAGGATTATCCCAGGTGTGCTCAGTGGTTAATGAGGTGTCAGGTGTTCCTCAGATGGTATCAGTGAAAACGCCGAGTTCAAAGCTTCAGCGCTGGACCGCGTGCATTTATACCGACTCCGTTGTCGTTGTTTCAAATAAACAATCATTTGTCTCCAATGGGCGTGAACGACTTCAACCAGCAGCTTTAAATGTGATTGGTCCCCTAAGCAGATCGCTGCATGCTTCGGACGGCGCTTCAGTCGAGCCCGCGTTCAGCCTGGAGAGTTCACAGTGATCGAGTAGTCGTGGTCCTGCCTCCTGCAGCGCTGTGTCCAGGCTCCGCCCCTTACCTAAACTGGAGTTTTCCCACAGGTTAACGGGTTGCAGTTTGGGCGTTTGTCTTCTTGTTATCGGGTTCGTTGTGGAGCCGGCAGAGCGCCACGGGGTATCAAGAGTTCGTTTGTGACTTTGCTTAAATCCTGCAGCCACTCTGGATGAGCACACACAAGGTCACATGTCAAATTATATCAATGCATCAGCGGGGATTATGGGATCGCTGGGATTGTCAGGCTCATCCTCGACACTCTGAGTCTCGCCTCCTTTTTGTCTTTTGCTCTTTCCAGTCCAACACTAAAGACAGGAAGTCTCACAGTGTGCAGACTCAGTTTTTCACTGAATGTCAGATTAAAGAGCCCGGAGCTTTCCTTCAGTAACAAGATCAGATGGTCATTTTGTTTCGTCTGTGCCTCAGTTTTACGTAAATTAAAGGGAAAAAACTCTCCAAACATCCATTTTTTCTTTAATTAAATGATCCTGATGAATCTTTGCAATCTTAAAGCTACGAGCAGTGACGATGATGATGAGGAAGACACCTAAGACACCTTTTATGTCCCCGCAAAGGTCCTGCGGGGACATAAAAGCACCTCCTAAGCCTGGCGAGGGGAACCCAGCAGCTCCCGTGTCGTGAATCATCGCTCAGGTTTCCTCGCCGCGGCTCAGATATGAACGCGGAGCGTCCTCCGGTGAATCACAACATGTGCTCGAGTATCCCGCTAACATCGCCGCGTCCTGCCCGGCCCTCGATTATTCACCGTCCGAGGAGCCGCCACAGGATCTGATGACGCCGTCAGCTGACCTTGAAGACATTAAAGGAGGAGCACGTGCATTTCTGTTGTTGCTGCTAAACATGTGATGTCCCCCCCCCTCGTCTGTTCCTCCAGCTCCGCCCGTGGCGAGCACACGCCTCTCTGAATGACATGTTTGACGTTAATTACGTGTTGACATGCGTGTCTCTGCGTTCTTTCTAATCATCATCTAATGATACACGCCCAGGCAGCGGCGGCAGAGTGCGGCCATGTGACATATTCAGTCTCACCAGGGGCGCGAGGTCTTTTTGCTGCGTTTCATGTTATGGATTTTGGTTGTTGGCACTGTGGGCCCTCCGTAGAGGTGCTCTTTTAGGCTTTGGGGCAGGATTAGGACGGAGGATGTCCTTTTCTTCTGCCACAGCTGGAACAGCAGGATTTTTGGCAGCGTGTCCTGAGGCCAACGTTTCTCTTTAGCTGTTTATAAAATGACGGCGAGCCCGTCCACAGGCTGCGTTCGATCTTCGTCTATGGACGAGGCGTCATCGATGGGCGGTCCTCTCTGACCTCTTTCAGTCGAGTCTTCTCAGGCCGAACATCCGGCGCCACGCCGCTGTCTCTGAACCGCGACGTGTGGCGCTCCACCGGGACACCATCCCGCCACCGCATGTCACGCCGCGTTGCATCACGTCACGCTGTCACATCACATTAGGTCCTGTCAGATGCATCGTTTCCTGCTGAAGTGCCTTTGAGCAAGAAACCGAAACTTTCCACAGCTCCACAGGTTTTTTACGCTAGCGCGACCTTTGACCTCAGCTGAGAGGAACAATAAAGGTCGAGGGGTCAAACTGTTCCTGCAGGTGGTCGACTTTCATCGCACACCTTTATTATATTTGTTACTCCTTCTTCTTCTTTATTATTATTATTATTATTATCCAACCAGCAGCAAATAATGAGCATGTATCTGTATAAATATTAATATCTGCTGTTGTCTGATACATGTGACTGTATTTAATAAACCATTTTAAATTCTTTTTGATATTTCACTGTATTATTATCATTTATCAGGGTTTTCTTTTGTACTGTGGGATAAACTATATTTCATCTTCAGTGCCTATTTCCTCGTCCTTCTGATGATCATGGAGTCGGGATCGCTGCTTCTTGGAGCAGGTCCTTAGCGTTTAACTCCCGGGATCGTTTAGATCAGCGTCCCTGTCGGCTCCTCCCACATTAAACCATTTGCTGCTGTTGGCATGAACTGAGAGGGAGTTTTTTGTGTGACGGCTCTTCTCCGATGCTCAGGCAGGATGTGCGGGAGCTCGGTCGGAGCTTAAACTAACATGAAACAAAACAAGAATGATCCCATCAGGTCCAGTTCAAATCCCCCTAAAGTCCATTATGATGGCGTGATCGGGTTAAAGGCCTAAACCTGAAGACAAATATAAACACCGGAGGATTCAGGGCTCTGCCTCCCAGAGACGCTGCTGGGTTTCAGGAATTCCAGATACTATGAAACTATGAAGTCAGTTTAAATTCATACCTTTGCGCACCTGTTACCTGTTTGACGCCAGAAAGACTTGAGAGCACACAGACTCAGAGGTGCGAGAATTTGACATTTTATTAACAAGTTGAACCTGCTGCTGTGTCTGCGATGAGCCAATGAGGTGAGGGTGTCCTGTTAACCCTGTGAGGTCATCAGTCGAGAACCCCTCAGGTGTGTTCACACTTATTTTTGCACAGTCTGATTTTGTGCAGCGAAGCCGACGGGCGCAAACGTGAACAGAAGCAAATCCAACCACAGATTTTAACTTCGGCAGAAAGTTTTCACGTGAGCAGCTGGCGAGACGTGGAGGAGGAGTTATTAATGCTGAGGCTGAGTGATTCATGGATCAATAGGTCTCCTGGTTCATCTGACGCCTCCGGGACGCATCGTACGTGATGTTTACAGTTTTGTTTTTTTTAATTCGCTCGCTGCACGACCAATGAGCTCGTGCGACGGGGAGGTGACTGTCACACATCCGTCCTTGCACAGTTGATAACGTTGCTGCTCCTCCGAGTGTTGGTCTGATTTTAATGACAGTTTCATTCACAACGATCACCAAACAAGTCTCCAAACAGGCTGCTCGGCTCTGCTTTGCATCTTCACCAAGTTTAAGGGCAGCTTACTTTAAAACTACAATTTCATTATAATCATAAAGAACATGCACGTGAGCATAACTGCACTTATTTTTAATAATATACAGTTAGAAAAAAAATTATAAATCAAAACTAGGATGTAGGAAACATACGTAAAGGAAGCTTCCTTAGGAAGTGACCTGTTTCATGTTTCGTCGTATTTTAATCATTTTTATGTTTTATTGACGCTGGAGGAGCTTTTGGAGTTTGTTCAGTGGGAGAATGTGGAGGTGATCATGTGCACTAATTCTGTTTCTGTTTGTTTCCCTGTGTGTGTCTGTGTGTAGTTTGTGTGGCATCGTTCCAGGCCTGAGCAGCGTGCTGCTGCCTCGCATGAACCCCTTTGTCCTGATCAACATGGCGGGAGCTCTGTCCCTGTGCATCACCTACATGCTCATCGAAATCAAGTAAGAATTTAATCTGCGTGGATGTAAATCCCCACGTTCACGCTCGTCCACGATCTGTTTAACCAGCCCGAGTTTGTTCAGCTGATGCCGTTTCCATCCCTGCTTCCCTTTTATATCTTCAGCTGTGCTGAGCTTAGAGCGGCAAACGTGCACAGATGAAAATGTCGACCAGCTTCAACGAATAACATGAATATTGTCGTTTATTCCTCTGAAGTCTTCCTCAGAGTGAACTGTGCGCTTGTATCGGCTCATTTACAGACTGGATTATATCAGGATCTGTGGTGGTGACAGTGATGTCGTTTATTTATTTTAGAAAAGTGGAAATCTTCTTTATGTTTGATGAACCATTTCTTCTCTCGTGTCCGTGATCTGTGTGCTCAGCAACTTCAACGCGGTGGACACGGCGTCTGCGGTCGCCATCGCCCTCATGACCTTCGGCACCATGTATCCCATGAGCGTGTACAGCGGCAAAGTGCTGCTGCAGGTGAGACAGACGGGACAGTGCGCTCCCCTTTGGCCTTTAACCCCAAAATATGATGCAGGTATGGAAGTCACGTGATCATGATTATTAACCGCCTCTCGCCCACAGACCACGCCCTCCCACATCATCGGGCAGCTGGACAAGCTTCTGAGAGAGGTGAGAGCCAGCGCTTTATCGCAGCGTTACTGCAACATCAGGAAGTGTTTCTACTGCTTAGTTTTATCCCAGAATTCATCATAACCAGAGTTTAAAATCCAAACATAAACTGGATCCACCAATCAAATTCTCCCTGCGAGGCTTCATACATCACTTACATTGAGTCCAGATTGTTGCATAAAACTGTCACTTTTGGCATTTAAGATCAAATTTCAAGCGCAAATGTAACTGTTGACGTATCGATCGGGTGTCCAGCACACTGCACCATTAAACTGTGCAGAAACTCCGAATTTCAAACCTCTGCAGCTGACCGGCCGCCTCGGGGCCGACTGCGATTTCACCGACGCTCAGGATCTCGGCTTCGTTCACAGTCAATCCAAACCACGAAGTAGCAGATTACTGACTGGGCGGATCATTTCACAGCTTCCGTTTTCAGCTTCCTGTCGTACGATGGCGTTCGTCTCCGCCCATCAGGGACTCACAACATGAACTTTAGTTAAAGAGAGTTAACGAGTCCTGAGCTAACCCTCCAAACATGGCTGCTGTTCATGTTTCCTTCATTCACGTTAACGGTGACGGCAGCTTGGTTTCTGAGTCCTTCAGACACAACACGAGGTCAACGTCAGACGGAAACCAGCGAGCAAACGCCGTAAACCACGTTAAACTTTATTAGGAACAGCTGAGAGAACAGCACACTGACTGATTATGATTGGCTATTTGTGCCTTCTTGTGTCCAATCAGGTGTCGACTCTGGACGGGGTGCTGGAGGTCCGAAACGAGCACTTCTGGACTGTTGGCTTTGGATGTCTGGTGAGTGACAGAGGCCGACGGAGAAACTCTGGATTAACTTATCCAGTTAATTGTGGCGTCGGATCGCTGGCGTTAGAATCAGTGAAGCCCGATAAGGAAAACGTATCCTGGGCTGAGCCTGAGTGCAGCTCTGCAGACTCGTAGTAAATAAATAAGTGAGGGCGCCGCGATCTCTTTTAAAGAAATGAATCGGGTTACTTACAGAGCGGGGTCGGAGGTCTCTCAGGGTCTGCTGATCAGTTCCTCTCTGACGGTTCTTCCTCTTCCTGTTGAGTTTGTCCCGTCTCCCTCCTCCGTCATTCGTCGGATTAGAGCGATGATCTGCAGGGATTTGTTCAACGAGACGAAAAGAAGGAACGACTCATTCATGCGGAGACTTGGCTCCCCCCTCCTCTCCCTCTCTGTTTTTTGGGGGTGCGTTGTTGTTGTTGTTGTTGTTGTTGTTGTTCGTGTTGCTGTCGTCGCAACGCAAACAAACCCAGCTGGCTTTCAGGGCGGGACGCACACAGAGAGGAGCGCACACACCGACAGTCTCCTCTGCCGGGCTCAGATGCTCATTATAATTTATGGATAATTTAACCGTGCTGCTGTTGAGCCTGAAGGTTCACACGAGGAGAACTTCCTGTCCACTTCCTGCGTTTTTTTAACGTCCTAAAAACAAAGTGAGGAAGTAAAAGTGAAGCTGTCGCTAATGAAAAACAACAAAGTTCAAACAGGGATAAAATAGTTCATCTGCACTTCATGAGTCAGCTTTCAGTTCTGCTTTATAGCTTATTATCTTAAATTAGCAGCTTTCCTGTTGGAGTTTTGTACTGAGACGCTAACATAAGGCTAGCACAGTTTCATATCACTCGGCTCATACATGTTAATAAAACCAAAACACAACGTTTAGTCAAATTTATCCACCCTGCAGCGCCCTCGAGACTTCAGTGAACACACCCATTGGTTCCGGTGGTTTAGATGGGTGGAGTGGTTGGGTCAGGTGGGGCGATGGGGTGGGAGGGGTGGGTGCTTTGAGCCTGTCAAGGTTTAAATTTGGTTGAAATCGGCGACTTCAGGTTGAGTTTAGACTTCTTCTTGGATCTCCTGTAAACGAAGAGCTGCGAGGCACGGAGGCGTTTTCCAGCCGAGGCTCATGTCTGTGGGGTTAAAGATGACATCACCACAGTATCCATGGTTACAGGCCAAACCTTCTGTGTTAGGCGTGTGTCTGCTGAAAGCTCCTCTCTGGTATGAAGGATGAAGGCCGCCGTTCCTCTGCCTGCCTCCGGGTGGCGCAGCGCCCGTGTTTACCTCGCCCTGATGCTGTTTTTATTGTTTGTATTCGTGTTGTCGATGCCACCGCCCCTCGTGTTGTCGTTTGTGATGCTGCTGCAGTTACACAACTGTTGGTTGTTGGCCCACTGCTAACAAAGCAGCTGTCCAAACTGATTTGACCCCCTGACTGCACTTCTGCCCCATGGGGCGATTTGCTCTGCATGTGTGTGTGCGTGTGTGTGTGTGTGCGCGTGTGTGTGTGTGTGTGTGTGTGTGTGTGTGTGTGTGCGTGCGTGTGTGTGCGCGTGTGTGCGCGTGTGTGTGTGTGTGTGTGTGTGTGCGTGCGTGCGTGCGTGCGTGTGTAAGAGAGGGAGTCTGTCCTTGTGAGGTCTGAATATTCCCAACAACAGAAATGACAAACTGTGTTTAATGTTTTAAGGTCAGAGAGGTTGGATTTAACAGCGTTTAGAGTCCAGCTAAGCTTCGTTTCAGCGCACGTTTGTGACGCCGCTCGGTTTGCCCGAGGAGCGCTGCAGGAACACTGGAGACGTCTTTGTTCGTCTCCGAGTTTGGATCTGAACTGTTTGCATGATTTTGGATCAGATGATCGCTCTCGTGTCTGCGCACCGATAACGGGGTCACGGACTTGAAGACACTTCAGGCCATGTGGGCGTGGCCACCGTCACATAACCCGCTGGTTTCTGCATTTTGAAGCTTTTTTTTTGCTTCATTTTGGGTTTTCGGAGCCAGATGTGACCATATTTGGGCATCGATAGACATCGTATGGGCATTTTAATATAGGCGTGTATGTGGAGTGAGCCCCGTGTGGACGTCAGAGGAACTGCATGATCAGGCTTACTGTAATCTGTGTGTTATTGATCTGGTCTGGAGCGTGTTTGTATTTAATCGCTTTGCTGAGCAGTTACTGAAGAGTTAGCTCTTCTCTCTCTCTGTTCTTGTGTTTCAGGCTGGCTCCGCCCACGTCCGGATCCGCCGCGACGCCAACGAGCAGCTGGTTCTGGCTCACGTCACCAACCGGCTGCTGCCGCTCGTCTCCACGCTGACCGTGCAAATCTTCAAAGACGACTGGTCCCGGCCCCTCCTCACCGGGGCCCTCTCCTCCTCCTCGTCCTCCTCGCCCGCTGCCTCCCCGCTGGGTGCTGCCGATGGCTACGCCGCCCTCGCCTCATCGCTGCCTCCTCTGCTCTTGTCCCCGGGAGGAGACTTCGACCCGCTGACCTCCACCCCCTCCAAACCCACCAGCCCCCCTCCGGAGTTTTCCTTCGACACTCCGGGGAGGAACGTGCAGCCGATGGTCCTCGCCGCTTTGGGACACCACACCCACAGGCCGTACGGAGGCCTGGGACTCTCCTACGGGTCGACCCCCTACACAGGGATGCTGAATCAGGGCCTGGCGCGGCCTGGTGGCGGGATGGGACTGGGCACACAGGGTCTGGGGGTCGGGCTCGGACTGGGCGTGGGCAGTGGCGGCGGGCCGTCCTCTCAGAGCTACAGAACTGCGTTTGGCGGGTCGACGGCGCCGCTGCGCTTCGGAAACCCTCTGGCTTCACAGTCGCAGTACCGACAGTACCGGCCGTGACCGCTCCGGCGGGTTCAGGACTTTCGGGTACTCGAAATTCATTTGTGACGGTCGGCTCCTCGGGAACGTCGAGTCAGGCAGCGGCGTCACAGCATCGACGACGGCGCCAGTTTCTGGTGTTAGATGTCGATGACTTCAGAGGAGCGATGGTGGTGATGTATTTATTGTCCGGACGAGGAGACCACCGCGTATCTTTGAGTGCTTTCTTTGTTATGGGACTGATCGTGAGGTTTGGCGGTTAGAAAGTGGCGTGCTCGTACTTTGTAAGCTTTTTTTTCCTGCAAACATTCCTTAAAAAAATAAAAGTCTTTGAGTCTGAAAGAGTTTGATGTTTAATATTTCCAGCATTGCGTGAAACAAGTATCACAGCGAACTCCACGTCTCACCCGAGATTCACCAAACATCAGAAATCCTCGTTTATCTTTTCGTTTGAGTCGTTTTCATGCAGATTTTATTAACGAAGAACTTCCTCACAGACCGACTTCGTCCAGCGTGGTGGAGCTCCGCGTCACGGGGCAAAGGTGAGACCTAAGTGATCAGGAAACTTCCCAGAGCTTTATCCGGTCCATAAATCTGCTCAGTCCATCAACTATTAAACTTTAAACACCATCAGTGACTCCGCCCCTGTACGAGGTTTCCCGCGTCCTGGCGTGTGGGGATGATGAGGAGGAGGAGACCAGCTTTTATTTAGGCGGGTCCTAATCAGGAAATCAGGGCTGCACATCCCCATCAGACGAGCTCACAAAGAGGCTTTGGGTACAGTCGCACAAATCAGCTCCTCTTCCTCCTCGCTGTCCTTCAGTTTCAGGAGGTCGAGGGAATGTTTGAAGGAGAACAGAGTGAAGCCAAAAGAACTCAAACAGTTCCTAATGACACTAAATGTCGGGCTGTGACGCCTCTGCTCCAGTCGTTAAAAGCAAATCGTTGAAGTTCTGAAGTCCGAGCCAGGAAAACTTTCCCGACTTCTTAAATTTGATGTTTTCTGAGGTTGGAAGTTGACTGAAGACATTCTTGACTCTTCTCAACATCTGAAGCTTCGTCTGATTTTGTGAACATGAGCCGAGCTCTTTGGAATCCTCATCGTGTCCTGTAGGACGCTGGTGACCTTCTGACCTCTCAGCTTCTACCTGATGATCCTCTGTCTGTACTGAGACAGCCCG
The DNA here is from genome assembly GCF_057382275.1 of Copadichromis virginalis. Taxonomy (NCBI): domain Eukaryota; kingdom Metazoa; phylum Chordata; class Actinopteri; order Cichliformes; family Cichlidae; genus Copadichromis; species Copadichromis virginalis. Next base: position 2,897,145 of record NC_140630.1, on the reverse strand, counting down.
TCCTCTCTCACGCCCAATACAAACACAGACAGGTCCCCATTGGTTCACCTGACCCCCTCAGAATCAGCTGATTTTTTTAGATTAATAACTTTATTATATTTAATAAATCCAAAGTTTTACCTTCATACTATGAATATTCTACAGGACCTCCATTAGTACTTTTAAATTATGCTTCCAGCTGTTTTGACTGCTCTGCTGAACTTCATAACGACAGCAGAAAAACACGTTTAAAGTTACTTATTTTCAAAACGAATTAGTTACTTAGTTACTCTTTAAAAGCATGATACACAACCTGAGTACGTAATAAAGACAAAGACCTTCCAGCCCAGTTCTATTTTTTCTGCATCATATAAACTGAATCAAATGAAAACGTCTCCTTTTAAAACTTTTATTTCGTTTTATTAGTTTTAATCTTTTAACAAAAATTAATCAAGCAAAAATTAAACTATATGCAAGAAGAAATGTGTTTAACATTTAAACCTATTGTCTGCATATTCCAGCATATAAAATAAAATAAAACACTGTTTTGTGTTTACACTCTTTCAAATAGATGCGAGTAAAACACAGCAGAAAATAAATAAAATCAAAGACTGAGCAGCTCTTAAATCTGTTGTCACCTGTTTGGCAGGAGTGGGGCGGGTGGAGGTTTGCCCACAGCGGGCGTGTCAGTGGGGATTTCTCTGTCAATGTCACGTTCCCGTGGCAGCGTGCTCGCCGCTCGCTCAGATTTGAAGTTTCATTTTTCGCTGTAGAAACAAGTTTTCTTCCCACGCAGAGTGAACAGCGGACGCTAATGTTTGTCACTTTTTACTGGATCAAACTTAAATTAAGGTCATCTTCCAGCTGTGATCCCATCTACGTCCGGATCATTTTGTGATGTGGAGCTCATGGACCTGTTAGGTCCTGAACAGTTTTCAAAACCCTGGAAGCATCAGAGGGTCTGAGGACGCCGCTGTGGCGTGTCCTCACTTCATCTTGTTTCTGCTGTCACATCCAACGAGGCCGACGCCACAAAGCGTGCTCAGCCACACGCTTGCATTTTAATGGATGACACACTTTAGCGACTTTGCTGCAACTGGTCATTATTTTGTCCCCTGCAATTACGTTACCCTCTTGGCCCTCGGTTCGCCGCCCTCGCATCCTCATCAGCCCAGAAAATATTCAAATGAGTGAGAGACGCTGCGGGCCGGCGAATGAGAATGAAGCGAGGAGACAGCTTCGAGGCCGGTGGAGTCGCAACGTGTTAGGAGGCCAACAGACTCCTGACCCCGTTACTGAGGGACCCGCCTGGTCTCCAAAAACCGCTAATAGGCCCAAGTTTCGCTGTTTTTCCAGCTCGGTGCACATTGATCACTGTGTTTGTTCAAATCCAACGATGGGGAGAAGATTGGGCACGGAGGGAAGCTCGCCGTTTTCCCAGGAGTTTACTAAAGAGGTGCGTGTTCAAACTTTGTCCCAGAATGTGCCAAACGCGACCAAATGTTTACCGACACACTCGTCCCCTCTCGGGCTCCTCCTGCGGTAAACGCAGTGATGCTCATCTCTCACAGAAACGCATCACTGAGCCTCACGCAAACTGACAAAAGCATTTCCTTCCCCATGAAACATTCACACGTTTTACTCCGAGCTTCATGTTTCCTCTGTGATCAGGATCCTTGCAGGGCTCGGCTCAAATCTGAGGAGTTTCAAATACATGAGACACAGCTCTCCACCAAATGAAACTTTATCATAAATTTCAGCAGCAGAAGTAAAACACTGAGGATAGATGACATGCTCAAGTCCATCTTTGAGACATAAAACTCACTGAAGAGGCAGCTGATCACCTCCTTATGTCCTCAGCACAACGCCTTTCACCTTTCAGAAGAACGAAGGTGTGCCTATTTTTGTAGAATCTGAATGTGTCAGAAACACTGAGCAGGGTTCAAAGCTGCACTTTGCTGCCACTTAAACTGGCCTAGTTTGGTTCACGTTTTCAGCTCTGCTACAAACTCAACAATCTGACTTTAGTTCGAATGCAAAGACTGTACATAAAAGATGGGGATCCAGCTTCCACGCTATCATCATGAGGTCACTCACTGGTTTCTTGGCTTCAGATTTTGAAGCCACTGCATTTGTATTTTGGCCTCAAACGTTTGCCCACATGGTGTGGAAGCTATCTGCTAATGCTAGCTAGCATGGGATGCAAAGTGTTAGCCTGTATGGATACATCACACAGATAACGGCAAGACCTTCTTTGAAATGTGACACAAAGGAGATATTTTGTCATCTGCTGACCCATCCATCCACCCTAACCACCTCTGTCCCTTTTTCAAGTCACCACTAGAGGGCAGTGTCACTTGATGGTAAACCTTAGGCTGTACATAAAAGGCTGAAGTCTGAACAGTAGTGCTCTGGATAATGCCAGAAGGGACTACATTCAGCACCCGAGGGTAAAGTGCTAATGCTAGCAAGCTCTATTAAGAAGATGCACTAATAAACTGTAATTGTGCATCACACAGGCACAGATGTGGTTAAGATACTGATATGAAACTGGACATAAACATCAGTTTCCTGTTCAAGTGCATCGGCTCCATCAACCTGACCTCCCCCCCATCCTTCAGTCATTGTTACAGCTGTCATTAGAGGGTGTGTCTTAAAAATATAAGCTGTAAATAAATGATGGCTGTAGCTACTGTGACATCACTGGTTTAAGTATTGTGGTCATCACCGTCCTGGTTTTAGCAAGACAGGTAAAGCACTAAGTTATCAGGTAATGCTAGTGATGTCAGTCAAAGAGGCCACGCCCCTATTAGCGCAAATGTTAAGCTTTAATACAATTTAAGCTTTCTCCACCTGTACAGGTGTTACAAAGGTGGTAATTACCCATAGAGACGAAGCAGTTTGTGTGTCAGGCTGTAAACATGTTTCTTTCTGGTCTATGGGGACTGACTCACTGCTGGTGCCTCTGCTGGACGTTAGAGGAACTGCAGCTTTTCCTTCCTCATTGGCTTCATCTTTCAGGATTTGATGTTTGGTTTTGCCGAGCCCACAGCTGCGCTTTCTGTTGTTCTAATGAGCTTTGGAGCCTCGTTTTTTGGATGACGTGTCAAATTGTTGGAGCTAACAAGTCGCACAGCGCCGCTCGTATTTCCCCCCAACACACACTCGCAGAAGCTGGAACCCGTTTAAGTGCCTCTTCTGAAGAATTTCATTTCCTCTCCAAAGGAGGATAATCCCTCCTCTGGTTTTGTTCTGCGGCTTTCAGAGGAGATTTTGACCAAACAATCAAAGAAGTACTTTTCCTTGGAAAGCTTAGCGGGAGCTTCTGCTCCCTCAGCGCTGGATGTGCTCAACAGTCATTAAGCCTGTAACGAGGTCCTGCAGCATTTCAAAGTCCGGAGTGGCAGCGTTTTTATGAGTGTTGACTTCACACGCTTGTTACAAAACAAATGGTATTGAGCTTTTGTAATCTGTGACCAAAATCCCCACCAAATGAACAGGATCAGTGCAGCGCCGCTGCTTTCTGGGTCAAATCTGACACCGCCGAGGTCGACGCTGCCCGCCCCACGGTCAGCTCAGGTCACACCGGCCGACTGCGTACACGCAACCTAACGAGGAAAGTAGAAGTACATTTACTCGAGTACTGCTTGCTGACATTCCACTACTCTTTCAGGAGGGCGGAGTCAGGATCTCACCTTAAAAAACCAAACAAGCTGAAAAAAAAATAGATTTCTGACATTTAAATAGTCAGATCTGGACAAATCTCTTGGCTCTCTTATTAGAGATTAAATGAGCGACCATGATGATATTTATAGGCAGTGTTGGAGGGTTTATGCAGAAGCAAACACCTGCTGATGTAATGTACAGGCAGAGTGAAGATCTCTTTACTTCGAGCGCACCTGTTTGGTCTCCTTCACAGTCTCAGTGTCTCTAGTAATAATAGTTCCTGTAACAGCTCCAAAGGCTGCCGTTGGATTTGAGCTGATAGACCCTGTGCACGAGAAAATGCTAACTTCCTCGTTTGAGACCGGATGTGGGGTTGTACATTTCCGGTAGCTTTACTTTGCGGTCAATCGCTGCTGCGAAGATATATCCTCCAAAATCATGTCCAAAACTCGAAAACGGAAAGATGGCGTTAAGTTACAAAGAGCAGAAGGTGGGAACACTCACCGCTGTTGTGTCATGAAAAATCTAATGATCAATTTTGACGTTTAAAGCGTTTAGATCGATCAGTTGTTTGCATCACTCAACACAAGCAGAACTGCATCACTGCAGCAGAAGACACCTCGTCCACATTCAGAAGCACATCTCTGTATAGTGACTGGTCTCATGATTTAAACAGGCAAATGTTCAGCATTCAAACTACAGGTGAAGAGTAGTCGAACCAGATTCACCAGGTTCACCTTTCACCTCGCTGTTTCACAGATTTTAGTGCAAGTTTGCATGCTTTTTTTTCTCGTGTGATTTCTGAGGATAAAAAAACTGACTGGAATACAATGATGATGAGGAGGAGGAGGAGGAGGAGGAGGAGGAGAGCAGCGTATGTAGGGCAGCCTGCTGGAGGTGGAGCGCGGCTGCAGGGAGGTGACTGAGGCTCTGCTGGTCTTTTAGGAATATGTCGGGTTAAGAAGGATTACAGCGTAGAAGGATATCTGCATGAAAAGCAGAGATGTGGTGCACGTGCTCAGTGCAGTCATGGCAGCCGCAGCAGCAGCCGCGGGGGCGATAATGATGTCAGAGGTCCTCTGAGGTCACAAACCCTGACCTCAGCTGCGCCAACTAGAGCAGAAAACCTGGAGGGGAAGGGCGGGGCCTGTGACCTCACTGATGGCTGGTCGCTCGAATCGACTTTCAGAGGTGATCGCGTCGTTTATATGGCTGACAGATTAAAGGAAAAGCCAACATCGAGCTTTTCATTCTGCAGCTTTGCTTCTCCTCATGGTTTTATGCTTTGATGATGAGGATGAAGATTCAAAAGCCACCATCAGTGTTCAGTTGGGCTGAGATACGAGGACTCTGAAGGAGTTAGCACAAAGTGGGAATCACCAGATTTTTAACGTTTTGTCAAATGCAGAGTGTCGGAATAACAAATATTGCGATTTTGTTAGTTATCTCACGTCACCTTTGATCTTTTTGAGATTGTGAAGCAAACAAACACTCTCACTAAAGTCAGTCTGCAACTGAATGCTGCAGAGTTGCCAATCACATGCATTGTGTTTTGTCCCTGGATCATTTTCATCCTCGGTACAACATTCAGTGACTTCTTGCGTCCTGTGGGAGACAGCGCTATCATCCTGTACGCGGTCTGTAGGAGATACATAAGCTCAGTGTGATAAATTATATATTAGCCTCACATGGGTCCTTCTGGCTGCTGTAAAGTCGAGCTTTAACAATACTTCCTAATTCCCAGCCATCACATGCTCCTGATAACTCTGTGCAGGAACATTCTGGTGGCAGAAAAACAGGAAATGAGTAAAAGAAAGTGACGCCCTCTGAACGCAGGCGTTTAGACTAAATTCAGTCATTTCATATCCAGCAGGTTCCAGAAATCTGAGCTGAAACTGAATCTGGCTGCGCATCGCATCATACCGCTGTGGTCACAGCACCATGGAGCTGTTATGGACGTTTATTGATACTGGATTCTCTTTAATGAACCACTAGGGGGCAGCACCTGTGTTGGCACTCGACAGGAAGTCGAAGCTGGTTTCTGGTGAGTTTACAGTGACTCCTTTTTGGTTCGTACTGGGTAAAACATCAAGTCTAAAAAGGCAGACATGTAATGTGTCAGACAGGAGGGTTTTCCTGCACATGCTCACTGGATGTCGCTAGATTCACACCACAGTCTCACATCTGGTGAACTCAGACAAAGGAAGCTCATTTCCACCACTTGTGTCTTTGACCTCATTTTTTGGTCACTCCCTGCAGCTCAGGGTCGCAGATCGACGGAGAACCACTCCTGATCAGTCGTAACCAGACTGCATTTTGTTCACATCTGTCTCAGCCCGATCCAGTTGTTGAAAAACGATTAGTTTTAATCACGTGTGAAAAGGTTTTCCTCCCATCCTCGCCTTTCACAATAAAAGCCCCACACAGTGAGTGTAAAATAGATTTTGTCTTTGTTTCATGAACCAAATCCACGTTTTCTTGTTAAAGTTGGTTAAAAATCAGAGCGTGAATCACCTGATCTCTACCTGTGGCTGAGGCTGTGCGTCACTAATGCTGTAATTCTTCCTGCTGTCATTTTCTGATTCCTCAGAGCCGCCTCGTTTGAAACGTCGGCCCTCCACAGAAAGCAGTTGTGTGATCAGAATGAAATCATTGTGTTAATCTACGCGTGTTGTGTAACGCTGGCAGTGAACACTGTGTTCAGACAGGCGGGATCACTGCATCTGTTTACAGCGACCTGCAGATTAGATGCGACCTCACACTTCAAATAGAGACTAATCCGACGCAACACACACACACAGCGCCGAGCTCCGCGGGAACATTAAAGTCAACGACCTAATCCCCCGAGGCCGAACAGAAACACTTAGAGCCACAATCACTGTCTGTTTAACATCCAGCAACACACACACACTACAGCTGCTTCCCTCTCTTAAAGCAACCAAAATCTTTTTTTATCACCACACACACACACACACACACACACACACACACACACTCACTCACTCACTCACTCACACACACACACACACACACACACACACACACACACACACACACACACACACACACACACACACACACTTGTTTTTCTTGTAGCTGATTTGTCAACTTGTTTAAATCCTGGATTTTTTTTCTGAGAGCTCCAACCACAGATCAGTGAGATAAAAGTGATAATAGGATCTTAATATTCAGACCTACTTCTTCACTTTCTGAACTTTGTGTTTTAAATGTTCAAAAATTAAAACAGGCGTCCTTCTGCTCCACCTGCAGAATGTTTGCAGCCTGATACGGTGCTCTCTATCGTTACTTCCCCATTTATAACAACCCAGAGGGTTTTATTTTTAACTCACCTGTGTAGGCTCAAATTTAGCATTATTAGGGGCGTGGCCTCTTTGACTGACAACTGAATGATGTCACAGATGACTCTATAGGTGCTAGCTGTCCGCGAGGCTTCGCCTCAGCTAACTGGAGCCCCTGAATTTGACCTCTGTGCTCAGTCTGTTCTTAATAATATTGTTTTAACCAGCACTACATCATCAGCATTTAATGATGTCATATGCTCATTTTTAGCCCTCAAGCATCATAGCAGATTGTTGTCCCTCCGGCTAAACGACCTCCTCAACATGTCTTGTAGTTCTCCAGAGGCCTGGTAATGAACTAATCATGTGATTCAGGTGTGCTGACCCAGGGTGAGGTCTAAAACCTGCAGGACACCGGCCCTCGAGGCCTGGAGTTGCCCACCCCTGGTTTAAAGCCAGCAGCGTTCCTGTGCTATGCACTGCAAGCTTAAACCTGCATTACTTTTAATGGCCACTGGGGGCGATAACTGCGGCTGCAAAAAGACTTCCAGTCTGAGATTATGGGCTCAGGCACATATCGGACACAAGCACTCGCAGCACCTTCAGAGTGCGGTTCGCAGGCAGCATCAGCGGAGACGCTGTATTGGAGGACTTTATGACACCCTTCCACCTGAGGCTAGCTTACCTCAGAACAGGTAACGCCTCCAAGCGATGATGCAAATGTGTGGGGCTCAGACAGGAGATGGGCCAGTTAGAAAGGAGGGCAAACTGACAAAGACAGGAAGTGTAGCTGACAGCAGAATTCCCAGGAATACACCGAGACCAGCTCCATTACGTTCCAGCTGTGATGTAATCGTTCCCACTGAAGACAAAGATTTCAATTCCAAAGACTCTGTGGATAAAACGTTCCTCTGAAACGCTCCTGCTGTGATCTGAACCCATGATGGCAGAAAATGTGTGGAGATGCACAAACACACGATTCCTGCAGAAACTTTCCTCAAAATACAAACAGTGTGTACAATGACCAGTCAAAGCGTAGGTTGGAGCGACGTCTTCAGCTCACAGATACTTTCACAGATTTGAGGCTCATCTCTTAGCTCCAACAACCATGTCAGTATATCTTCATTAGGGATGGGTACCGGTGTCCGGTGCGACATAAACGGTAGTAACCAGACCGAAAAGCAGCGCACATTTCGGTGCTTTATTTCGGTGCTTTTTTTTCCTGAGCTGTGATACACTTCTAGCCAATCATTTTACGTTTCCGAGAATAGTAGGCGGGGCCAGGTACGTAAATTCTGTTAGAGCAGAGCTACAGATTAAAAATGCCCAAGGCGAAGCGGTCAAAAGTCTGGCTGTACTTCACAGCAAAAGATGCAAACTCAGCAGCAACAAGTGCTTTAAGCTGATACTGTGATACTGTCAAAGGAGGTAACACCTCGAATCTGATGAAACACCTGGCGACTCATAGCGGTTTTTTTTTTAAAGCCGAGAAATGCGCCGTATTTGATAGCTTGCTGCGAGACCTCACACCGGGCACATCTACTGCGGGTGGGTTGCCTGTTATGCAACATCCCCCAAAAACCCGAAGAGGAGAGTCCTGGCCCCTAGCCCTGCCAGTGTAGCAGAAATGATGAGGATGATGATGCAGCAGCAGCCGTTCTTCTCTGCGTGAGTAGCTTAATGTTGTTAGTGTGTGATTTACGTTGAGTAGGCTAACCACGTTATTACATTAATGCATGTGTAACCGGTGTGATTCTGCGTTGTGTCTGATAAAAAAGGTAAAAGAAAGAAAGACCTCCAAGTAAATAATTTGCCCACTCCAGCTCCTCTCCCACAGGGGAATTGTAGAAAAAGGGGAGAGGCAAAAGGGGTACACTGTATTTATAGTATTGCACCAAAGAAGAAGAAAAGAATGAGGAGGGGCTCTAACTGATAATGAACACAACTACAGGCTTGGAGGTCCTAAAAGTCAGGTATAAAAGGAGAAGTTTGGCGGTTTAGAACACATTTTGTGTAATTATAACAATGTTATTTATGACTCTGTTACATTCACCCCCCAAGAATTACACAAAATCCTAAAGGGTACACCAAAAAAAAATATATAAACCCACAATAACAGATACAGTGGCCTCAAACAAATTCACATCGCATATACAATGAATTAGATCAGCAACATAGCTTCCTCCAAGGAGGATAAGAGACCTGAGACCTGCTCGGCGCCTAGCAAGGTCCCAGGACTTTCTATAGACAAAATGAGGTGCCATTTACACCACACAAAACAGGCCATAATATCTATGGGCGTCACTATCAGACTGCACAGACTGACAAAATACAATGAACTCTGTGCCTGTATTATTCTTTTCCAAAAACAATAGCAATGAAAAACATACAGAAATAAGCAAATTCACACATCAATAACCGCTGCTTGAACAGGTTCAACACCAAGGAGTGTTTCAAGTTGAGCCATTGATTCAATCAAGCGACGAACTGGTTTAATGATTCTACCAAAACGTGTGGTAAGTCCTTGATCCACGTCCACATTTTTGGGTTCAAGAGAATGAAAAGTGTGGGACGGGAAAGCAGCAGGGGAGCCTGGGGAGGCTCCATCACCAGCCAGCCCACCAAGATCAGAAACACCCATTATGGGAGGGGTCCCATGAACGCCATCTTCGACCGGGTCAGCGGCAGATTGCTGATGGATCCATGATAGTGTGCGGTCATCACACTCGCCAATGCTGGAGACGGAATCCACAGTCCAGGTGGCAGGAGGTACAGCTCCTGTGCCCCCAAAAGATGTCACAGACCCATCCAGGTCAGACTCAGCGGGGCCACTGACAACGCTCACAGCAGGATGTGCAGCATCGTCATTCAGTGTTGTGTCCAAGGGCAAAAAGTTAACTTGAAGGAGCAGGTTGCGATGCACCACACGCTCATGACCTTCTTTGTCTCTGATACGGCAGATGTGAAGAGCAGGATCCAAGTCAACTACCGTGTACACAACAGGTTCCCATTTGTCAGAGAGCTTCCTTTTTCCTCTGACTTCCTTGTTTGCCAACAACACCTGGTCCCCTAGTGAAAGAGGCAGACCCTTCACTTTTCTGTTGTACTGGTCAGACTGGTGTCTCTGCTCCATTGTGCTGTGTTCCTGGGCTCGGAGCATGGCAGAGCGCAGGTCATCCATCAGTGACTTGACATAGGTATCATAGTCACAAATGGTGTCATCATGAAGGACATCCCGAAACATGAGGTCAACTGGCAACCTTGGCACCCTCCCAAACATCAGGTAGAATGGCGCAAAGCCGGTGGTCTCGTGTGCCGTACAGTTATACACAAACGTCATGGACTGTATCATCTGCGGCCATTTCTGCTTACATCTGGGGGGGAGGGACCGTAACATGTTTCCAAGGGTGCGATTAAATCTCTCTGTGGTACCATTACCCATGGGGTGGTATGGTGAAGTGTGGGATTTGGCAACGCCACCCAAAACCAGAAGCTCTGCAAGCAGCTCACTCTCAAAACTAGCTCCCTGGTCAGAGTGAATGCGCTGAGGGAAGCCATACACACAGAAGAATCCATCCCAGAGCTTTTTAGCGACTCTCTTAGCTGTCTGATCCTGGCATTGGAATGCATGTGCTAATTTTGTGAAGTGGTCAGTAATCACAAGGACATCCACAGACTTGTTGTTGCTGTCCTCAGCTGACCAGAAGTCAATGCACACAAGTTCCAGTGGAGCACAGGTCTTAATGCTTTCCAACGGGGCCCTAGCTGCTGGCTCTGGGGTCTTGCTGAGAACACACCTGCGGCAATTTCTCACATGACCGCGCACATCCTTCTCCATATCATACCAGAAAAAACGCTGACGAGCCAAGGAGAGTGTGCGAGGTTGACCTTGATGACCAGCATTGTCGTGTATGCCAGACAGCACCACTTGTTTTAGGGAGTCAGGTACCACAAACTGGAATCTCTTGTGTTTGGTCAGTGGGTCCCTCACGACTCTGTAGAGGACACCATTGAGGAATGTGAGCTTATCCCATTGTTTCAGGAGCCGCAACGTATGTTGGTTCTCATGACAGCGCTCACGTCTGGAGGGTCTGCGCTTACGCTCAACATAGCGGGCTACTCTGGAGATCACAGGATCCCCTGTTTGATGAGACAGGAGATCAGCACGGGACAGCGCATGAGTAACATCACAGTCAGGTGGACTGATGGAGGTTAGGTGACCAGCGAGGGATGTTGCACGCTGGCGAGAAGCAGACTCCCACTCACAGAGCGAAGACATGAGAGAAGACACGTCATCAGTTGACAGAGACACATCAAGCACAGCAGAGGGTGGAGCACTATGTATCGATTGAGGTTGACAGGTCAAACGGAAGGCATCTTGGACACTGGCATCTTTCACACCACTGACTTGCTCTAGCAGCTCAAAGTAGGGCTCCGACAGGAGCCGCTGGGCCAACGGCCTCACAAACGGTTCCCTGCTCAGGGTGTCTGCCACAATGTTCAGCTTTCCAGGAACATATTTGATCTCAAAGCAGTATGGTGCAAGCTTAGAGACCCAACGCTGTTCACAGGCATCCAGCTTTGGCTTAGTCAGAATGTATGTGAGAGGATTGTTATCAGTCCAGACAGTGAACCGATGACCCTTGAGCCAGTGGCTGAACTTATCGCACACAGCCCACTTCAGAGCCAAAAATTCGAGCCGGTGTGCTGGGTATTTGGCCTGACTGCGGCTGAGAGACTTACTAGCAAAGGCTATAGGTCTTGCTCTCTCCTCACCAGCTGGCACCTGGGATAAGACAGCACCCAGCCCATCCATGGAAGCGTCAGTTGAAAGGATGAATGGCCTCTCAAAATCAGGATGTGCCAGCACCGCACAGCTGAGGAGTGCACCTTTGAGTCCCTCAAATGCTTTCTCACAAGCAGGAGTCCAATCTTGAGGGGTGAGCTTGCGAAAAGTTCCAGGTTTCCGACTCCCATGGCAGCCTTTAGTCCTCTTCTGACCGGCAGTTAGAGCAAAGAGTGGCTTCGCAATACGAGAGCACCCTAGAATAAAATGCTGGTAAAACATCACCATGCCAAGGAAGGATCTCACTTTCCTCTGAGAAGGGGTGCAACCGTCACCATCCATAAGGTCAGTCTTCTGAAAATTGGCGATAACCCTCACTTTATCCTGATCAACCGAGACACCACCAGCATCCACGACATGACCCAAAAACCTCACAGAGCGTCTGAGAAAGTGACATTTTTTCTGCGCCAGCTTCAGATTGCTGGTCCTCAGGCGAGAGAAAACAATCTCAAGACGTCTTAGGGCCTCCTCTTCTGAAGGCGCAAACACCAGCAGGTCATCAAGATAACACAGGAGGCTGGAAAAGTTCAAATCACCAAAGATGCTGAGCATCATCCGCATGAAAGATGCTGGGCTGTTGCATAGACCCTGGGGAAGTCTGTTGTACTCATACAGGCCAAGAGGTGTAGTGAAAGCAGTGTACCGTCTGTCAGACTCATGGAGGGGAACGTTGTAGAACCCAGATGTGAGGTCCATGGTGCTGAAGAAAGCATTCCCACCAAGGGCAGCAAGACAGTCAGCCTGATGGGGCAGTGGGTGAGCATCCTTAATGGTTTTGGCATTGAGCCAGCGGAAGTCAGTGCATATCCTCAAGTCACCTGACTTCTTCCAAACCATTACCAGTGGCGAGGCGTATTCGCTGGTGGACTTACTGATGATGCCTTTCATCTCCATGTCTGACAGCACCTCTCGCAACTTGTGATAGTGAGCCGGGGGTACTCTGCGATAGGGAAGCCTGAAAGGGCGGTCGTCAGTGAGGTGGATACGATGGACAAAGTCTTTCACCTCACCACAGTCCAGTTTGTCTCTAGAGAACACATCTTGGTAAGTCAACACAAGCTCCACCAATTTCCTCTTCCACCCATCTGACACTTCACAGCCCTCAATATCAATGTCAGCCAACCCAGCATCTTTGAGTAGCTGTGCAGAGTCAGGCACAGAGTCTGATGAGGGGGGAAAACTGGTATGCTGGTCAGTCAGAGTCTCGCAGAGACCTTGAGTGATGGGCAGGTCCTCCACAGCAATACAAGGAAAGACATCCGCAATCTTAGCATTGCGACGAAGTGTCACAGGGCTCTCTGTTGGGTTAAGGACTTTCATAGGGACCCAACGATCTCCCCACATGGGTGTTATAATGCGCCCCACCATTATGTTCTTTGGAGTGGAACGGGCTGACGTGGGTTCCACAACGACAGTACTTCCTGGAGACACGAGGGCAGAAGGTGGCAGCTTTCCCCAAACTACATATTCTTTTTGTGGCAGGAGAGTGACACTCTTCCGCAACCTGACTGTACCTACTTTATCTGGCAACACAGGAGCAGACCACCGTGAGATACAGCTCAGCAACTGCAGGAAGTCTTCACAATCAGTGCCAGTGTAATTGGAGTTAATAAGCTCCCAGTACTTTGTATCAGCCTTCATCTTCTGAATGATGGGCCGGATCACATTGCTCCCCACGATGAGCTCATCTTTTTGCCCAGGAACCACAAATGTTGGTACAAGAAACCTAGTCCCATATACTTCAATGTCCAAATCATAGATGCATTTCGGTTGTGTGAGAAGGCCACCGCAACCAACCAGCACCACATTTTCAGGGATATGCTGCGGAATCAGAGCAACACCAGCGGCTCTTAGCTTGCTATCAGCCTCTTCACTTAGTGTGCATGACATACTTCCTGAATCAAGCATGCTTGTCAGGGAACACCGGCCACTGACCGACACTGGAGTGTAAAACAACTCACTAGCCCTGCCAACTCTTTGTGAACCCATAATAACAGTCTTCTCATCAGAGAGGCTACTACAGCAGTTAACATATATGGCTTCTGGGTCTGTTGCATTTCTGAGGGTTTCATCAACACTGCCCATGCTACCCCTCTCGTTACATGGGCTGGCTAGTTTAAAGCAGCATCGGTGGGAGGAGGGACTGAAACGCTTGGTTTCTGGTGCAACTGTGGGCATTCACGCCTCATGTGTCCAGGGTCAAAGCAGCTGTGGCATAGCTTGTACAGCCTACAATGCACATGGGTTGTGTGTTCATGTGAGCCACACACTCTGCACGAAGCACGATGAGCATTGCGGTGCCCATGGGAATGACCTGTGGGTTGTGGGCACCTAGGACCAGTGGCTAGTGATGCAGTGCACATGGACAGAACCTTGTCAAACAGTGCTACCATCTGTTGAACACCTGGCTCAGCTGGAGGAGGGCCAGAAACTGGCAAAGATGGGGGCATGACATGTAGAGTCAAAGGAGGACAAGCAGAGGGCTGCTGCACACTTACCATGCCATCAGAAGAGAGAGGCTGACATGTGGCTGCAGAGGGAACAGAGGGCATAGGATACGAGGCTGGCTCATGTGTTACTGGGACTGCTTGAGCACCGCTGGAGTGGGGCTGGCTGTTAACAGCGACAGGGCTCTGATGCGGGATGGACAGACTTGCTGTATTATGAGACAAAACACTAGACTGTCTCATTTTCCTCACATAGTTGTCCAGACGGCTCTGAACCTCAGCTGCAGTCCACTCCTCAGGGGCCTTCAGTTGAAAAGACAACGTAAGACTGTGGTCAGGACAGTGATTAATGAACATCGAAACAACCTCACTACTGGGGTCCTCTACCATCTTGCCGCGCCTGCGGAGACACTCATCAGCAGCATCAATAGACTTGTTCAACCGGATCCAGTAATCCATGGCGTTCTCACCTGGACGTGGCACAGTACTGTAGAAATCTTTCATGGGCAGGCTGGAATATGTCAAGTCGCTGAAGTTAGACCTCAGTATGTCAAACACAGCAGTAATAGGATCATTCCGATTCAACTCAGGGCGGCAACGAAGTGACACCTTGACCACATCTCTGGCTTTGCCAGTTAGTCTAGACATTAATATGCCAAACATTTTTTCATCTGTGTCACAGCTGATTCTGTGCAGATAACATCTCATCATGTCCTCCCATTCACCGATGGGAAATAGATCTGTGTTGTCACCCTTGAAGTATGGTGGAGCTTTGGTGTCTGACTGAACAACAACCTTCAGCTGGGACTGGTCAGTGCAGCTCGAGGGCACATTCTGGGGAGACTGTGGCTGGGTGGGGGCTGGCTGGTGCATAGAGTTAAGAGAGGATGTGATATTTTCCCCAATTTGCTTTGCTAAGTCAGTGATCAAGCTGCTCAACATGTCACTAGTGACAGCCTGGGTGTGTGTTTGGCGTTCGCAAGCAGCTGGTGTGGAGCTAGCTGCTGGCATTAATGGTGAGTGCATCACTGGCTGGTCTACAGTGTGGGCACCAATACCCGGGACTACTGGCCTACCCCTCCCAAAAAACTTTGGAGCAATCTGATGACCCCTCCCCAAACCAAAGGTCATATTACTCCCCGCAGAGAACAGATCAGGCAAATCGCTATCCACAGTTTCCTCACTTAACATGTTGGCCCAAGTGAGATATCACTGTTCAACAGCAAAAAAAAAACGAGCCTAACCCCCACACACAATTATGCAAAACTTCACAAAACAATGAAATGTGGGGAGAAGAAAAAAAAAACATCAAAGAATCAAAACACCATAGAAAATAAAATGTTGTTTTCTCCTCTCAATTAAAACAGGCTGTAAAAGCCAATATCAATAGAGAAAAAAAAATTACAATCCGTGCCTGTATAATTTGAGGCAACAATATGAAACAGTGACAGAAATGATCACCTACGTATTTGCCCTTTAAGTTCACACGTGACAGAGATGCCTGCAAGCCAAATTACGGGGCATCGATCACACACGCGATATAAAAACCTGTGAGTCAAAGCGCAGGGCACAGGATTCTGGCACACAGCTGCAGAGAGGAGGCGGGAAAACAGCGGCAGCAGAAGGAGGAGGGGTGGATCGCGGATTGGCGATGTGACGGGTCAGCGGCACCAAGTGTAACCGGTGTGATTCTGCGTTGTGTCTGATAAAAAAGGTAAAAGAAAGAAAGACCTCCAAGTAAATAATTTGCCCACTCCAGCTCCTCTCCCACAGGGGAATTGTAGAAAAAGGGGAGAGGCAAAAGGGGTACACTGTATTTATAGTATTGCACCAAAGAAGAAGAAAAGAATGAGGAGGGGCTCTAACTGATAATGAACACAACTACAGGCTTGGAGGTCCTAAAAGTCAGGTATAAAAGGAGAAGTTTGGCGGTTTAGAACACATTTTGTGTAATTATAACAATGTTATTTATGACTCTGTTACACATGTAAGGTGAACTAGCAAACATCATCATAGCTACATGCGGCTGTCTTCTTGTTTGATGGCAGATACTCCCTTCACCCTGGACAAAAAGGCTAAAATGACCAAAGAAAAAGTGGAAAACAGTTAAACATGAGAGGTTTTAGACAAAGTTTGTGTTTTTCCATTGTTTAAGCACTGCTTCCAGCCAAGAGTGATACCATATATGCCCCATAGCTGCAGAAAAGGCTAACATTGTTATCTTTTTACAAAAAACAGATGAACATGAGAGGTTTTTGGACCAATTTTGTGTTCTCCATTCTTTAAGCACCGGTTTGAGCACCGTTTAAGCACCGGCACCGTTTCAAAAGTACCGATTTGGCACCGGTATCAGATAAAACCTAAACGATACCCATCCCTAATCTTCATAAACTGAGTTACCGTGAGAACAAACTGGTCTCCTCTCATTTACAGTCTGATAAATGTGAGCTGTGACTGTGTTTAGAGAGCAGATGCAATCATGTAAAACTGCAGACAGTTAAAGAGAACACAGGCTGAGGTCCGATGAGGTGCAGTGCTCCTGCTGCAGCAGCAGGGCGGCGACGTTGAGCTGAGTTTGAATGCTGCTCGTTTTGACGTTGATGCTGTTTGACGTCCCGCCGCCTCCTCGCTCACCCACAGTCAAACACTGAGTGCTTCACTCCCATTAACAATGGATAGGGTGTGTGTGTGTGTGTGTGTGTGTGTGTGTGTGTGTGTGTTTGGCTTTCTGAATGCTGATTCCAGTACTTGATCCTACAGTTACTGTGACGCCGCTGCTTCCATCTTTTCTTGAACTTATTACTACAAGCAGTATTTCAGTAGCACTGCTGGTAGTAATGGTACTGCACACTGGTTATCCCTGTCCTGCACAGTGGGAGGTATTCCACTGATGAAAAATAACTCACCAGCCACTTCATTAGGTACACTTTGTTATTTTACCTTCAGACTTGTTTGAATTCTTCATTTCACAGATTCAACAAGCAGCTGCAAACATTCCTCAGAGATTTAGCTCTATGTCGACATGACATCATCACCATGTGAATATTTATTTATTTATTTATTTTATTTAGGACAGTGCATGTTAATGAACATAAATGTAAAAAAAAATAATACATGAATGTAAACATACCAGATTATAGCCAAGGGCTAATTTCCATCTGTTGTCCTTAAGCATAAAAAATAGGCATAATAATTCATAAAAATTCATCATTCATTCATAATAAAAACTCCATCACCAAACTTACACATACACACCATTCTGTTCCCAAATAAAACATTAAAACTATACAACTCATACATGATCACACACTTGATTTGTCCATAACCAGTTTTTAAGCTTTGCCTTAAACAAATTGAATGTAGAGCATTCTCCCGTTCCACCACATCCTGTTTCTGGTTAAAGTCTATCGGCCCATCCATCAGCCCCACCTCGTCCATATTCCTTAAAAATAATTGCAGTTGTCACTAGACAATAGTAATCCATAGGCTGTAATATATTAATGATGGACGTAGCCACCGAGACACCACCCAGTGGTGATGTCACTGGTTTGATCTGAGACCCCACTGTGGTCATCGCCATCCTAGTTTTAAAGAGCCATACCCCTTTTGGACAGGTGAACCACTAAATTATCAGGTAATACTATGGTAGCTAAGAGGCCCCGCCTTAATAATACAGATGTTGAGCCTTGATACAATTTAAGTTATAAAAACACATGTAGGTGTTTTGAAAGGAAATTATCTATAGAGACCAATCAGTTTGTGTATCAGCCTGTAAACGTGTTTATTTCTGCTGTAAAGGTTTAACATGGGAGTCTATGGGGACTGACTCACTGCTGCCGCCCTGCTGGGCATCAGGGGAACTGCAGGTTTCTTTCTTTAGAATCTATATTTGGAAGTTAGTTTAAACCTTTTTGGACTTAAATATGCCTGAAATATTTAACATTTATAGAGAGGGAAAAAGGCTTTGATTATATTTATATTCTTATTTTGTTCATAATAATTTATCTAAACATATTTTATTTAAATATGTCCTTTCTTTAAATCATAATTAAAATTAAATATTAGTAATATTAGTAATTCAAATCATATTATTTAATAGGATTAAATAAATGTAAACTGAAAAACAAACTATTCCTTAATTTTAAATATAAATGAAGAATTGAAATGGCACCAAAAAAACGTTTTTCTTAAAGTTGACGAAGAACTATAATTAGTCTTTCACTTAACTAAAATCAACCTGTTAGCATCACACAGTGTCCTGTTTTATCCTGCTTTGTCTCACCTGCAGACAAATGTAATTTACTGAGTTTTAAAACAGTGAACACAAACCTCTGGAGCCTGAGACGCTTTCATTAAAGAGTTATCGGCCTTTAGTCTTTAAAATCGTTTGGCATTAATCATCAGAAGTGCAGATACATAACTCTGTGTTGGCAGATTAATCAATCACAGTCAGGCGTTTTCAGCGGCGATGCGGCGGCAGATAAAATGTCAGCGTTTGAGCCCGGGGCAGTAGAAACAGGAGCAGCTGAGTGTGTGGATGCAGTTTGCTGCACTGAGCAAATCTCTCCAAATTTCAAGTCGATACCAGCTTGAGTTTCCACCGTGTTTCAGCTGCAAATGTCAGCGTGTGTGTGTGTGTGTGTGTGTGTTTAACAGTAGGTAACGTATTGACTGTGGATGAATGCATGAATGGATGGATGGACAGCTGGGTTGGTTGGTTGGTTTAGCAGGAACAATCGGAGGGCAGCAGGGTTAGCTGTGTTTCCATACAACAGATAACTGCCAGAGGGTTGAGGGGTGTGTGTGTGTGTGTGTGTGTGTGTGTGTGTGTGTGTGTGTGTGTGTGTGTGTGTGTGTGTGTGTGAATAAGGGGATGGAGAGAGCGAGAGAGAGAAGGGGTAAACAAGGCCCAGAGATCAGAAATCTGAACATGTGACCTCAATATCTCTGGTTTGAAGGTCGGACTGCATGTTGCAGAAAATTGGAGGCAGGATAATAACACGTACGACGTGTTTGTTTTCTAAATATACTTTTAGTTTCAGGTGAGGAAACAGCTGATATCTGTGGAGCACATATGCACTCCGGCGAGCCTCTGAGAATCAGGGTGGAGGGCGTCCATGCTGCGGTCACACAGGGCAGAGTGGAGTCAGACTCTTTGAGTCAGAGTCTTTGAATAAAGGAAAGAAATCCAGAAAAGCATCATCATCAAAGCTCATGTCCCCTCCAGCTCTGTGATGAGCTGATCATCTGTAAACGATCCTGGGAGGTGATAAACAAATATTTAAATCTGACCGATGCAATAATATTAACTGTGATCATTTTTTTGAAGTAAATACTCCACAGACCAACCTTCTTCCTTCCACCTGCTCCTCTCAGGCGCTGTCCTTCAGGACGTGCTGAGTGCTGATGAAGAGGAGGGAGCGGAGGAACCTTTTAAAAACTGAAGGTCACTTCTAACAAAGCAGCGCTTTGACCAGAGAAACAAATCTCACCCTGACTGTGTGCGAAGGTTCAGCTGCTGCGTGTTCCCGGGAGAAAAAGGCCACAACTTCAGAAACATGGTAACACTGCTCAGCATGTGACGTTCACAGGAGATACGTAAAAGTCAAACACTGGATCTGTACGTCTGACAACAGCTTGATACGATAATTATAACCAAGATTATTAGAATAATAATAAAATACACTTGAAACAAGCATTTTATGAAAAGAAATATCCTTATAAATATAATTAATAAAAATAAAGAAGTAAATATCTTCAGTTTTAGAACTCGTTCATCTAACGAGGCTTTGGATGATCAGTGAGAGTCGACTGTTTACAAAAATCAGTGTTTTTATATTTAACACCTGTGCTGTAGATCTGACGATGAAATCAAAGTAAACAAGCAAACGTGCAGTGGAAACTCAGCCAAACAAACTCAAAAGTCAAAACAAAATAAACATAAACACTAATATAAAAAGAAAAACGATGATGACAGACGTTGAACTTTATTTATGGGCAAATTAATGAGTTTCCTCAGATGTGACAGGATTTTGTGTACATGCACTTTTTGTTTACTGACCATATTCAAAAGTGAAGTCGTCCTTCAAAATAAGAGTACAAAGGTGTTTTGGTCCGGCTGCAGAGGCTTTTGTAGGACTGCTGTGACGCTGTCTGCATGTGTCAGGTAGCAAATAAATGATTTTATGATTTTTGTTTTGGAGTTATTCCGTCTTGATTTGGACAGTTTGAGTCTGTGTGACATCTGGAAACATTATTATTACATTCTGTCCGCACTGAGTACTTTGAATCGTTGCCTCGGCCCTTACAGCGCGAGTCCTTCCTCTTCATGTATCTGCAGTCACGTCTCAACTTTTTACTTATTTTTAAGGATTATTTGATCAGAAGTTTATTGTTCTGGGATTTAAGCTCCATCAGCCTGTAGATCTGTGATTGGTCCAAGAGAGGGAGCCAAGAGAGAGAGAGAGAGAGAGGAGTTTATCCCTCCTTTACCTTCAGATAGCACCCCCCCCCCCCCCCCCCCCCCCCTCAACTCTACTGACTGCTCTGTGTGTGTGTGTGTGTGTGTGTGTGTGTGTGTGTGTGTGTGTGTGTTTGATGCTCATGCGGACCGACAGCCGAGTCTTCGGGTCACTCTCTGGGACGTCTCGGGACCCCGATCAGTCCTGGCTGAACGCCAGACTGTCTGGGGGGGGGGCTCTGTCTCAACAACACCAACACACACACACACACACACACACACACACACACACACACACTACATATCTTCTATTTGCATGTAGGTGCTGTGTATCGTGCACATTAACTTTGAACTCTCTTGTGCAGTAATAACTGCAGACTGCACTGCATTATGGGAAACATGCATGATGTCACTCTAAATGTTTAAATCTGTAGTTTTTTTTGTCAGTTTTGTAGTTTTACTGTCTTTGGAGCACGTGTGTTTCACACAAAGTCACATCTGGACAATATCAGGTAATATTTTAAAAATCTGTTTCTAAATCAGTGGATTTGATCCTGTGAATGACCTTTAACCTCGTCCTGTGGTCATCAACATCCCAGGTACAGGTAGACTGCTTCACGTTAACGTTGGACAGAAGGTGTTTTTAGTGCAGGAAGCACTAACCTCAACTTCTTGTTCACTTCCTGTGATGGAACCAAGCGTCTGTGTTTGGATCGTGTCAGCGATGAGGAGCTAGCAACGCCATCCAAGCCACGACTGCAGACTCTCCTGGGACTGGCGCATGCCTGCTGCTACCATCACATGATCGACATGATTGACAGCCACGCTGCCAAAGTGGTCGCAAGAAAAATTAGTTTTGATTTAAAGGCTTTGTTGGAAGCACAGGTGGGTGATGGTCGCTGATGGTGAGAGGTCTTGGTGCTTAACTTCCTGTTTGGGTTTTTTATTCTAGTGTTTGAAGCTTTGAAAGATTTCGTTATTATTCTAACGCTGACTCTGATTTCGTGTCATATCGTTGAGATCCTGCTTCTGTTTGACTCTGTGGTTTTCTGATTGGCTGTCGTGCGATCCTGTGTTTTGGTTCATGTCTCCATTATTGTTTCACTTTGTGGTTTCTACTGAGAAGTTGTTGTTTTTATTTACTGGACTTGGTGCCTCCTTGTCTCTCACATCTTGTTGAGCGTTCATGTCAGTATTTGTGATGGTCTGCTCCTCCCTGATTGGTTCACCTGCTGGTCATTACTTCCTCACTTGTACCACTGCAAATTTTGGGAACATATTTAATCTCTGAGATATCTCAACATAGTGAAATACAACTTTTTGGGCTTCAGTTAAAGAAACAAACGTGTAAAATGACACATAATGTTGTTTAAACCTCGTGTTTCTCTCGTCTTTGTTGCGTTTCCATATCTCAGCTTCGATTATCAAAGCAGTTCTTTGGACTTTTATATCTGGTGCTGTGGATTTATTGTGTTTGCCTTGGTAGTATTACAACAGCTATGTTTCCAGTAATGTTTTTATCTAAATATTTATATAGAATATGTATATTCTGTATTTCTTTAAAGTATATAAAATAATATTTGAAATATGGAAAAATTGGACTCACTAAATAGTAAAACAATAATAATATTAATAACAATTGGGAAATACTCCCAAAAGATGTTTTTAGAGCAGATACTGTTGCACAGATTCATTTTGATACTTTCAGTTACCTGGATAAAACTGCATGTCAGAGCATTTTTCGATCATCAGCCCGCTGAGGCTGAAATTAAAAATACTAAAGTCTGATATGTAGCTTCATAATCATCTCTTCAACCACTCAGCCTGTTGATTTATGAATAGTTAACCCCTTTAAGTAAATCCCGTTTTTATGACCTTCCGGGGGGTAAAACAGGATTCTTGAAACTACCGGCTAAACGTTTTCCGTAACAGGAAGTGAAGGTTAGCGAACATCAGAGATGGGCAGTTACTGTAATCTGATTACTTTTTTCAGGTAACGAGTAAAGTAAGGGATTACTATTGCAAAAACTGTAATTAGATTCCCGTTACTTTCCCGTAGGAACGCTGCGTTACTGCGTTACTTAAACCGTGATTTTTTTGCGAGAATGTCTCACGACAGTGACGTAAGCAAGTGCGCCGTTCGTGACAACAGCTGTGTGCAGATCAACAATGGATCATATATCGAGTGCAGAGAGAGTTTGAGCGTGCAGCGTTTAAAGCGTGGAAGTACTGACCTTACTTTGAGTTTGATTCCATAAAAAGTGACAAAAACATTAGTGTCCGTTGTGCGTGGGAAGAAAACTTCTTTTTACAGCGAAAAAACCCCTAAACTTCCAACAAGCACCGAGTAGCTACGACGTAATGGGAAACTCACAGAGAAACTCGTGGATTCTTCCACTGACCGCGGCACACCTGCACCAGGGTAAACCTCCGCCTACCCCCAGTCCTGCTTTACAGGTGAAAATAGAGCAACAGGACCGCTGAGTCTTTGACTTTATTTATTTTCTGCTGTGTTTTACTTGCATCTATTTGAAAGACTGAGTGTAAACACAAAAAGTATTTTATTTTATGTGCTGGAATGTGCAGAAAATAGGTTTAAATGTTAAACTAATTTCTTCCAGTCAGAGAATGTTGCATATAATTTGTTTTTTGCTTGATGCATAAAGTTAAAAGATTAAAACTGATAAAACAAGTTTTAAAAAGAGACTTTTCCATTTGATTACATTTTGTATGATGGATTATGCAGAAAAAGTAGAATTGGGCTGAAAGATCTATCGCTTTATCACCTCTTCAGGTTGTAAATCGTGTTTTTAAAAAGTAACTAAGTAACTAATTACTTTTGAAAATAAGTAATCAGTAAAGTAACGGGATTACTTTTTTGGGCAAGTAATCGGTAATTAGTTACTTATTACTTTTTTCAAGTAACTTGACCAACACTGGCGAACATTAATGGAAAACGCTGCAAAAGCACACAAAACACAACGGAAATAGGAAAAAACACAAGGGAAGTGTTTCTGGGGAGACAATAACCCAACGCACCAGTTGCAGGAACTCAAAACATGGTGGGTGTGTCTTATCATGATTCATAAAATACTGATGACGGATTTTTGTGCTAATAGTTAGGCTAACACACTTACTGTTCATCTTTTCTTTCCTCACAAAATCGACAGATCCTCCGCTTTTAAGTGTCTCTCAGTTCTCAGCATTTTTTGGGTTATTGTCTCCCCAGAAACACTTCCCTTGTGTTTTTTCCTATTTCCGTTGTGTTTTGTGTGCTTTTGCAGCGTTTTTCTTATTGCTGGTGTTTTCTTTAGTTGCAGTCCGTTTGGCCTCTCAGGGCCACCGTAAGGTTGTCCTAAGATGGCACACTATCTCGTATCAGTTCAGTGACATAAATGCTAAAATGCAGATTTGATTTGAGTAAAACAACATTTTCTACTCAGCCTTTTTGCATTTCCTCATTTCTTATTTTAGCTTGCACATTATTTCTTTCTCTCAACAGGTGAAAAAAAAATCCTCCCCTGAAGTGTTAATGGGTAAATGTGACACTGCAATCAACACATCAGTGCAGGATTTTTACGCCCTCGAGCACGAAATAAAGAGCAAAGTAAAACAATAGTATTCACCTCATCTAATGAGAACCACATGCACCTGCTTTGCTTTGCTAGCTAATATACTGAAAGTAAAAACTAACAAGTAGCTAATTTTATTTAATGTGAGTGCATTTCAATACATTTAAAAACACATTTTTCACTGTCAGTCTTTGAATATTTCAGTATATTTTCCAGTGTGTGTCACATGTATGTGCGCTGTGTAGCAGCACAGTGTAAAATGACAGTACAATGCAGATGTGATGCTGTAAGTCAGTCGAGTGTATTTAATCGTGTTTCTCTGCTTGCATGAAATTAAATGTCATGTTTTCACCTCTTGCAGGTTTTCTGTTGACTGTTGACGATACTCAGACTCTCTCAGGCACTGTGTGCCTCACATTTCCTCATTCATGTCTGTTTAAGCTCTAATTCACACGCACTGAGGTCACACTCTCGGTTTGGAGCATAAAAGAGCAGCGGGACGACGGACATGAGGTTAGATACACAGACAGACAGTCATTAAGACATTCCTCTGCACGCCGAAGCGCTCACTCATCCCTCGGCCTCTTTCTTCTTTTGTATTTCAGCCACACACTCCTGAAGGCTGCTGGGAGAGGCACGGGAGGGCGTCTCTGTCTGGACCTGCGTCGCTATGGGTCTTCAGTCCAGCACTGCACAACAGCAGCAGCAGATTTGGAGGGCGTTTGGCTCGGTTCATCGGCTCTGAACGAGCGGCACCGCGGTGGCTCTGATTGGCTGGCTGGACATCCACTGAGCGCGACTTCAGGTGACGGAGAGGTTTAAGGTAAGACTCGTGTTTTCATACTGAGACAGCAGCTGTTGACTCTCAGCTCAGTCTGGCTGGTGTCTTCGGTGCTGTTATGCTGCTAAAAATTCTGAATTCTGATTGGTTGGAAGGTGTGGATTTAAATAACTGGAAACCTGTAATGGAGGCGATATTCTGCCAATATGAATCAGTGTGCTAGCAACAAACTGCAAGCAGAGACAGCCAGTCCTCAGCTAAGGAGAAGCTAGAGAGCTCAGGTTATTTCTGTAAACACCAGCAACAATCTAAGGAGGACAAACCAAACTGGACACCTCGATGGGTGATGTCACAGTGGTTCAGGCCATCCTTTATATACAGTGGATTAACTGTGCAATTTGGTTCAGATGGAAAGCTGAAAACAGATTGAAGGAGATTAAAAAGAAAAATTCAAATAAAAAGTTACAATTGGTTTTTTTGTCAACAAAGCAAATGCATTTTTTCCAGTATCCAGCAGGGGGCGACTTCTCTGGCTGCAAAAACACGATTGTCTATGACAAAATTTATCTATGGACTCTATAAACACTTCCCTGATCATGTTTAATGAATATAAGATGAGTTTGTTTTGTAAATTATAATCCCAAACACCACTTTATTGACACTAAGAGCAAAACAGCAGCGTGTTTTTCAGGTAAGCTACTTTTGACTGATGAAGTCAACATCTAAAAGTCCAGCTGAAGGCTTTTTAAGCAGAACTTTGTTTAACCAACATTTCTGTCTGTTTTACAATTTGTAATATGGCTCCAAACACCAGCTCATAATTATCACCACTGAAACTTAGGGTTTACTCACACCAGAGCACAGTAACCTCCCCGTGATGACCAACAATCAGTGGTTGCATTCAGTGTTTTTGCTGTCACAGACTGATTGGTAGAAAATGGTAGAAAAGCAACCGATCTGCAAACAGTCCAACAATCACTGTCAAATAATTACAGTCTGATTTATAAATGCAGGTTGTAAACAATCTAAGCTGGTCTGCATCGATTAACTCGGATCATCTATGACGTGTCTTTGCAGTAGGGGACTTGACTAAGCTGGATGCCAACTGGTTGTATTCTGGTTAAAGTCCTATAGTTAGTGGTTGGTCTTCGTCACTAAAGCACCCCTGTTTCTCCCTCGTGTGACTGCAGGATTAGCCGGGGCTTACATCTTGTTTTTCTTTCCACCAGTTTTAATAAATTAAACGTTAGCGTTCAACTGCTGAAATGCTCGTTTCAGTGGTGCTCAAGCGGGTTCTGGCAGCACTTCCAGCTACTAATAACTGGACTGTGATTAAATCTGTTGTATCAATTATTTGTGGTATTTTAAATAGCCGATATATTGGCTCACAAATGGAGTCATATTCTTTACCTGAGCCGAGCGTCAGCATCAGGTCACATGATGACGGCCTAAAGGCCTGTGCTAAGAGAGCAGGAAGCTAGCAGCTGGTTATTTAATGCAGCGGTCCCCAACCCCCGGGCCATGGACCAGTACTGGTGCCCGAGTCGTTTGGTACTGGGCCGCGAGAATTGAAGCTCAGGTGTGAAATTTATGGTTTTCAGGGTTTTTATCGTTGTTGTTTTTTTATTGTTTTTATCGTTAACTCTGTTTCCCTGTTTTTTTCTTTCCTGTGTGTTATTAATAAATATTTTTTTGGTACCGGTCCTGGTTTTATTTGTAGCATTTATCCGCGACACCTTAAAGGTCAGTCCGTGAAAATATTGTCGGACATAAACTGGTCCGTGGCGCAAAAGAGGCTGGGGACGGCAGATTTAATGTATTGTGAAATATGTCGTTGGTGAGTCCTGAGTGAGCGGACACCAGCTTTCCCGGCTCATCGGCCTGTTTGTTGGCTTTGCCTGTGAATCTAAGCTCACGTCCAGGTGTTTGATGAAACTGCCGCCATTACAGCCCCTACAGAGCTGCTGAGTTTGTGTGGTTTGTTGGTTTGCTGGCAAAGTGGTTTATTTACTTGTATTACACTTTTCTTTTCAGTTCTCAGCCACCAGATGAGTGTAATTTGTTTTTGAACACCACAATTAGATAGAAAAACCATGCATAACTAACGTTTCACAGAATAATGCATAACGCTCTTATCATATTATAAATAACTCATACTGCCAACCATACAGCCCCCCCCAAAATGAAACACCTTTCAAATGCAACAA
Source organism: Copadichromis virginalis (assembly GCF_057382275.1). Classification (NCBI taxonomy): domain Eukaryota; kingdom Metazoa; phylum Chordata; class Actinopteri; order Cichliformes; family Cichlidae; genus Copadichromis; species Copadichromis virginalis. Next base: position 2,869,888 of record NC_140630.1, on the reverse strand, counting down.
TTTTCCAACCCCCGCATCATTTTTAAATCTAATTGTTTTATGTTAATTTTGTGCAGTCACATCTTTTCAGGCCCTGTCTGTGTGTTTCTCCCTCATCCTTTAAAAATCAAAAACAATGCGAGGCCGCGATTTTAAACACGTCGACTTCGAGTCAAACGAAGGTCAGCAGGATGGCATCGTAAACTCTTTTCATGGTGTCGTAGATTTAAATGTGAGGGACAAGGAAGTGAAAGTAACTTAGAGCAACCCCAATTATGAATGATTAAAAAGCTTAAAAATTGACAAAGAAACCAAACCTGCAGAAACAAATCAGGGGATCCAAACAGTGGGAGCTCTGAGGAGGCCAACAACAGGAGTTAAAACCTCAAACAGGCTCAAAACTCAATTATATCACAAAAACTCAGCGCAGTAACACAAACCTGGCACCGTGTCATCTTGTGTATTTAGCCGTCGAGTTCATTAGTTCATCGGGATGGTCTTCACTGTGAGAGCCACGGATCCAGACGCGGCCGCCCAACACTCCCTTTTAAAAACACCTTTTTCCATTTTAGGAGTAGGACCAGAGTTAGCGTGCAGTCAGGGTTTTTATTCTTCTTTATTTTGTTCATTTTGTTTATATTGTTTAATTTTCTTTGTCGTTTAATGTATGAGATTTATCTGTTTTTTACTGGAGAGCACTTTGGTCACTGGTGTTATTTTTGCTCTATAAGTAAAGTTGGATTTTTAGAGTGAACTTTTTACACTAATGCAAAATTATGTTTTAAGTCATTTTATTAATCTTGCCCACATGAGGTCACACTGGACTCGTGTTTCTCATGATGACAGATGAATTGACAGCTGTGACATGTTGTGATTTGGTGCTGTGTGAATGAAACTGAATTTAATTAAATGTTTGTGTTTGCATCCTGCAGTGTAAGGAACTGTCCCACTATTGCATGTTAAAGCATATCTCAGCATTACAAGTATGATCGATTTCACACCACAATGGACTTTTCTCAGCTTATAAACGTGTTATAAACGTGTAAACAGTGTTGAAGCTGCGTCAAAAGTGTTGCTGGGGTTTGATCGCTTAAGCGAGCCAGAGCTTTGGGCTTACTCCAACACAAAACTGTGGTCTTAAAATGTGTTGCATCAAATTGATAAATAACTGAAAGTATATTGAATTTTTTAGATGTGGCATTAGGAAAAAGAGGAGCCTGGACCTCGAACTAACGTGGACGGCATCACGAGGGTTTCAGTCCTGCTCTGTTTAGGCTTTTTTCATGAACGCAGCTTTTCAAACTCACGTGACTTGACGCTGTTGTCATTGGTTAGTGATTCTAAAAATATTTGCAGCAGTTTATGACGTACGGCTCATACAAACTCAACCGAGAGCTTAAACTGGAAGTAGAAACGGAGAGCTAGTTTTCTGTGATATTCACAACACATTTCACCTGAATAACTGTGCGAATTAGATGTAATATTTATCTTTTGATTACCAATAAAGTCAATGTTACTGGATATTTAAATATGAACAAATATTCTAAAAATCTAAGATCAAATAAAAGCACATTAATACATTTAGAAGCACCAAACATTTAAGAGTCGTAGTTCCTAAATTTTAAGGCTTTTTGTCAATTTTCCACCAATAATTCATTAAGTTGACCTTAAAGAGCTAAATGGATGTAAGCTACATTTTTTTATGGATCGTAGACACGACCCCACTCCACACCCCCACTGAGTTTTATCAGCATAAAGTCAAAACTTGAAAATGAGCTGTGGTGTTGACAGAGGGACACGAATGCACACGAACGCTACCAAAAACAGAACCTACTGATGATAACGATTTCAACAAAGGATTTAAAGAACGTGCAGAACAAATTTTACCAAGAATGGTAATTTTACTCTTTCACAGTGTAAGCATGCACGTCTTTATTAAAAAGAGCAAAAAATAATAGAACTTGTATTTTATTTACAAAACACGAGCAATAACTGATGTATTCTTCATTAAAGAGAAAAAATAGGAGTGACTTGAAATGAAAATGTGATTTCTATAACACATTTTCTTACACTTAAACAAAAGAGAAACAAAGACATGACCACACGAGCTGTTAATATAGACAAACTTAATGAATTATTGATTAACAGAACATTAAAGCATACACTGCTGAACACGGATATGCACCCAGAGGAATTAAAGATAGGATAGGAAAGCCTGAATAATGCATTGGGATATGGAAACAGTTGTGATGGATCTGAGGTCTACTCTAAGCCAGACTGGATCTAATCCTGGATCTGAGACCCCCCCCCCCGACCCGTTCACCCTGCCCACAGTGTGGCAGGTGACTCGTGTGCAGGATACAGGTCTGGTATTCAGCATGTGACAGACAAATATACTGTATTTTACCCCAGCTCAGTCTCTATGTGAATAATATAAACATGCATTGCTACACTCATTTATTCCCTTAAATCCATGAAGCTGTTTGGCACAGTAAACTCTGCATAACTGAATAATATAGCAAAAATAACTTCCCGCCGGCTTCACTTATCTATAGTATTTCATTCTTTATCGGTGCTCCATCACTGCTCCAGATCGCCACTGAGGCACATGATTCGTGGTTGAGCGTGTCCGAAGGAGGCCGACTGCTGCTGCGGTGTTGAAGTTAAAGAAGCGTTGACTTGGAAATACTGGACACCACCAGAATGTAGGAAAAAAGACTAAAACCTCAATGCAGTCCCACATAAGACGAGACAGCGGGACAGGTTTGTGCTGTTCTATGTTAAAGCAGATGCTACAGGTTTGATGGTTTGGACGGAGCTGCTTTGCAGGCAGGAGAGTTTCAAAGTCTGTGTAATTTATCTGAACATACTCTTTGTTATCTGCAGCCTATCTGTAGACGCTACATCTAGAAATCTATTCACAGACAAGAGCAGAAGCATGTGGATGATAAAACAAACACATAACCACGTATCCCGTCAAACTTAAAGAACACAAACTCTTCCTAATATTCAATTTAATTCACTTAAATTTATATAGAGCCAAAACACAACAGCAGTCACATCAAAGTGGTTTATAATGTAAACTAAAGAGCCTACAGTATCCTTATGGGAACCAACTTATTAATTAATGTCCTCTTTAATGCACATTTGTTTTTGGTCTATCTTTTGAGCTGCCCCGTTGTCGAGGACACATCCTGGGCTTTCTGGATATCTGGTGTGTTTGAGTGACCTCTTTTAGCTCCAAAAAGGAAGGAAATCACAAAAAACACTTTCCCTCCATTCTCAGGAGGAGACGTCTGAAGTTAGGCAAACTACTTTTAAGTCTCTTCGCTGTGTTTTAAGTTTGTTACATTCATATTTTCTGATACTGATCGTCGTTTTCCTGTTACTGAAACACATCTGGATCCCTTTCCAGAGTGTTACTGACACTGGGATGCAAACATGGATCGGATATGTGGACCAGTATAACTCAGAGTTCTTCTGCAGTCTCCTGTTTGGTTTAGCGTGTGGATAGTTGATGGCATCATCAGCGTACATCTGTGAAGTTGTAGCAGGTCGTTCGCTTTAATTCAGGTTGCTAACATACAGAGTAAATAGCACAGGACCAAATATGTCAGCATACTGGTCCATGTGTGAACGAGCTGCTGTGGAACTGTTCAGTTGGGGTCCATGAGGGGGCAGTAGACTCCCTCCTGGACCACCCGATGGTCTGAGGTTGTTTGTGCCGGTGTGTTTGGGGGAGTCTAAAACGTGGAGGTGGAAGGGAAATGAAAGCAGAAGAGCCATGTGCTGGTTGTTGTTGTTGTATGAGGTGTTGGATAAGGAGATCTGACCTTAAATCTGGATCATAAAATGGAAATAACAGGAAGTTTCATGGGATTAAAACCGAGCTGAGGTCGTTCAGCAACAGACAAAACACACGTGAGTGCAGGTTTGCTTTTCAGACTTCACTGTAATGAGATTACAGGAGCTCTGCAGTCTCTAAATATTGTTGCATGTTATTATTTCAGTCCGATTCTGGAGGTGAAAGACTAACAACAGTTATTGTATTTTTAAAATCAGCGATCCCTTTACTCCCAAACACACAATCGCTCGTGTAGGTTTAAATCTCGTTTTCAGGGGCCGACCTCGGCTGCGTTCAGTGACCCCAAGGAGCAATTGGATGTTGTTTACATCCTCGATTACATCTGTAAGGTCAGGATTAATCTACACGTTTCTGTTTTGTAGGAGCGGGCATGAAAAATAAAACGTCTCCTTCATTTATTCAAACACACCAAACTCTGTGCAAACAGTTCAGCTGTGACTCAAACAAACACACTGCAAGCATCTGTGAAAAGCATTCAGCTGCCAGTTTATTAGGCACACTATTCTGTGATACATTACACCTTTATTACAGTTATATGGTCAGTGTTCCTGATAGTGTCATACAAAGGGGTTGTATGACCTTTTGTGACACCAACACACTATGCTAATATTTTAAACTTGATGTACAAGACATAAAAATAATCAACTTTGTGGTCGTGGTAAGAAACCGTTTGAAAGTTGAGAGAAAGTTTAAGAAAGAAGAAGAAGACAGAGAAGATGTTGAACTGTCAAAAATACCTCAGAGTCGGGTTGCAAAGAAATCCAACATTTGGTTAACATTGTTTGTTTTTGGTGAAATTTAGCAGTGAAAAGGGGAATGTAGAAAGTTTTATGAGGTTATTGTTCTTGTATCGAGCTGTTTCTGTTATTTTGTCCATCCCGTTAATTCCTAAATAATAATAATAATTAATAATAATTGTCGTATAATTACATTTTAATTTTACTTCATCTGTAATACCCATAACAGCTGAACTTTATTTTAACAACTTAGTTGGAAAAGTGCAAACGATTGATATAAAAACCAGACGTTTTACTCCATACGTGACTGACAGTTTTAAACTGTGTTTGTTCTGCTGCATAATTACTACGTACATACAAAGTACAAATACTTTGCTGAAAGTACTTGAACACTTTTCTACATTAACAAAGTTCCAGACTTGTAATCAACTATTTTTACTTTTGAACGGTTCCTTACTGTATAGTTCAGAACAATTCAAAGCAAAACGTTTGTACGTTATCAAAATGAATTATTGTAAATGTAAACGAATAAAAATAATTTAAATACTTACAAATATTTTAAACTAAACTTTGATCACATATATTTATGCTATATTATATGTTACTTGCACCGACCTGTTTTAATCTTAAATGTTGTGAAGTGGCCAAAAACATTAGAATCATTCATGTTAAGGTAGGTTTGTGTGTGTGTGTGTGCGTTTTGTTGCACTACCACATGTTACAAATACAGAAAGGTTTAACGTCTCCCTCTGTCCTATTACGTGACAGATTTTGTACAATAATCTCAGATTTTAAGGGAAATTCTTCTTCATGTTCTTTGACATTTGAGTTTACTGTGCTGAGGAAAAATCCTCCCGTACATGTGAACACAGCCTCTGTGTCACAGTCAATGATGGCAATCAGTAACGGAGCAACACAGTTTTAAAGTACGCTCACAGTGAGTGCATACAGTGCACATTTTGTGTATCAGTACTCGAAAGAACGTCTTAATGCAGCAGGCTAGTGAGAAAGAACCAAATGTTAAAGGCTGGTGTAGAGTACCGTACACGGTACATCCAGACTCAGACCAGTTCATAAAGTTTGGGGGCCATACTGGTGCCTATTGGCATCCGTCAGCATTGTCATATAAGAAAGTGTTTGTGGGGATTTATCTATTTATTTTAGCAGGTTTCAGATTTGCATTTTTTTTACTGCTTGTAATGAAAACTCTCAGGAATATAAACTGAAACAACTTTATCATGTTTTAAGTTTAAGAAATAAATACACGTAAAAATGTTTTTCATTTAAATTGTTTGAAACTATTAATTTTTTTGTTTTATTGTAGAAGTACTTTTAATATTTATACAGTATAAATAAATTATAGGTTTTATTTATTCACAAAATACCTCTTATTAAACTATAATTAGAGATGTCAGCTGTAAGATCATAATATTCAATTCAGTTTTTTTAAATATTGAGGCTCTTTATATTTTGAAGGTAGACCCTACAGTAATACATACAATAATATCATGCATGGAAGTGGACGGTAATTATTAAAAGCACAGTGTGTGTTCGTACTGGGCAGCTCCCATTGTGGATGTGCAGCAGAGTGGAAACCAGCTCTGAGCTCTTCTCTGCAAACACAAGAACGCGAAGTCTGAAATACAACCAGACGGCAGCTTCTGTGCTCCAGGTTCCAGCAACGCTTGTTCTCTGCATCCAGAGGGCAGCGTGGGTCATTCAAGACTTAGATTAATTAATAAATTATTAAATAAGAAATAAATGAGATGAGGAAGAACATGATGTTTTGAAAAAAAATCAGCATTTGTTAACCTTGAATATTTTGTGAGTGAAGTGTGGTGGGTTTTAAAAAAAAGCTGATAGAGCTGCGTTTGTTGATCCATCTGTCCAAAATTACACTTTACAATAAAATAAATTCTTTCTTTTAGTATTTTTTAAAATGTAATAGCAGAGCATACACTTTTATGTTTGTGAACAAAGGAATTCCCAATATTTGGGGATAGATTAGCGTTTCCTACCTGGGTGATTGAATGATGAGACAATAGATCACGCAAATATGAAACGGTTCCCTCAAACTTGTATCTATACAAAACGGAGAACAGCACTGAAGGACAGGACCGTGTTCGTGCACGTGTTGTTAGTGGGAGGGCCGACGTGGCCGAAGCGAAGTTCATGTAAAGCATTCAGAGCATTGTGAGACTTAAGTAAGCCTGTGAAACCAGAATGATCTCTGGATCCAGTTTCATCTGAGATATTTTCACGGGAAAACTTAATTATTCCAGTTTTTCTCATTTTCTAAAACCAAAGCAGATTAGGACCTGGCTCACAGATAAACCGTGCAGGTCACAGACGGTGACGGTGTTTGTACTCTGTCATATCCTGTTTCCACTTTCCCCTAAACCAGCACTTTACTATGTTAGCTCTCACTTCAGCTCCGTATTACCTCGGAGTTTCAGTATGGATGTATCCAGAGTTCAGATAAACACTTCCCGTTCACACTCACAAGTCTTAACTTTCTGGAGCTGGTTGATCCCTAGGAAAGTTTCCCACAATGTAGATCCGGAGAGACGGGATGAAAGTAGTTTCCCAAAAGGGACACACCTGATCACTGTACACCTCAGCAAATATATAGTAATAATATAAATATATTAAAAAAGTGTGGGTGTTCAGATATAAAATGTGACAAATGGATTTCTGACATTTGCGTCTGTAGTTACCTTTGTGTTATTTTATTTTATATCTATAAATTAATTTTATTTGCATTTCTGCTTTTAATTCAGCGTCACACCTGTTATATTCTAATATAAACCAGCTGAAAATTGTTACTGTGTTAAATGTTAGAATTGTTTATATATAATTAATTTATATTAGAGTTCAAAATCTTTGAATTTTGTGTAATTTTGCCCACATTAACATTATTTTTAAAGTTTCTGTATTTGTAGTTTTGGTCATCTGTAGCCTCACAGCTGTTATATTTACCTTTGTTTATGATTGATTAAAGCAGTGGATAGATTTAAAATTTGAAATCTTTCTTGCCCCTGTCGACCAGCAAGCGTTTGAGAACCACGTAGACGTCGAGCAGAGCTCCTGACGTAATCTGGATTTCTTCTGCCCGACACGAAACTGCACAGCGTGAGTGAAACCTGAACATTTTATTCATTTCATATCAGAAACAACTAAATAAATAAAGTTGCTGTAATCAGAAGCAAAACTCTTCACGGTGGTACCAGTGTCACCCGGCAGAGGGTCGCAGTGCGTCTCCCAGCTCATACTGGGCGAGGGGCGGGGCACATCCTAGGCTACATGTGATGATGTCACTGTGCCCGCCCACACCCTGTGATTGGCAGGTGCTCTGAACAGTACTTTAATGTTGACATAACCTGACACGAGTTTATACAACAACACGGGGTCAAAAACACGATGAGACGTCGCGCTAAACGTGAGGCTTCAGCTCCCAACAGGAAGTTCCTCTTTTTAACGGCGGCTCGTCTGTCGTCTGTGTGTGGACACGACACTGTGAACACGACACTGTGAACACGACACTGTGAACACAACCACACAAATCCTGCTTATTAACAGTTATTACCAAAACATCGAATAGCCGCACCACGTTTTCACTAAATTTAGGAAAGTTAATTTCACTATTGCACTTATTGTCCATCATTTACACTTAAATATCGCAAACATAAAGGAGCACTGATTTATTCACCGATGTCTGATCAACGTTCGGCCACATCTATGCATCATAAACCTGCTGCAGGTTATTATTTTTCCTTTAATCCTGCACAAACCAAGTGAAGTATTACTGCAGTAATAAACGAAAGGCTGTAATAATGCATGTAAGAATCAAAGTGATTGAAAAATCTCATTTTTCTCACACAAAAGTAAAGAAGCATCCAGAAAGAGTTCTTTGATAATGAAACCTCAATAAAACAACGATCGTCTGCTTCTATTACAGGTAACAAATATATGCTGTGTAAAATACATACATTATATCATTTCTTTATCCAACTTTTTTATCAACATTAAAACACACTGAGCTGCATAAAAACTCCAGAAGTGCTGATTTTATTTAAATGAGGTGTAACTGTATATTTTTAATTATTATTACCAGAGAAGTTTTTTTTACTCTATAATGATTTCTTAATAACTCGTCTGGATTGTTTTTAAAACTCACGTGACCTGGAAATATTTTACATATTTTGTGTTTTTTCTATTTTACCTCCAGAGATGAAACGCTTCATTAAAACACACAAATATATACATATATATACATATTAAATAATACATTTATTTAATATCCTGTTCTATAAATTTTTATTTCAACTTTTTTTTAGTGTCTTTACCTTGTTCTGCTAAAATAAAATCCAACGCTCTGACATTAAAGTTAATTAACTCAGTAACGGAATAAAAATTCCTAATTTTAAATTTCTTACACTTTCCGTATTTCTTTTCCATCTTTGAAGTATTCACACACAAACACTCTGATGTCCTGACTTGGTTTGGAATCGAAGCCGTAACGGTTTAAAAGCAGAAATATGAAATCGCTGCACTCTTGACGGTAAATTCAAAGTGCGACATTTAAAACGATGGATTCAACCTGGAGCTCTCAGAGTTTTACATTCATGCTGTTCTTTAATTAAAACTAGGTTGATGTACGTTATTTCGAGACGTTTTGGACACCGACGATCACCAGGACGCTGCTCTGCAGTCGAGTAAATTCCGTGTAATTGTAGGAAAACGTTGAATAAAGTGAGAAGAGGAACGTAATCTCGACTCAAACGGGACGATTTTATCTCCACTTTCAGGATTTTTCAGCGTCGTGAAACTGCGACGGCGGCTCGCACGTTTTCTGTAGGTTTTTATATTTTATTGCATCAAGAAAGCCCAAACAGCCGTGATGTTAATTCCCTTTGAGAGGATCACACAGAGTTACTCCACCGTGAGAGGCTAAAACGAAGACTGTGAGTGGAAACGACTTCTTTTAACAAGACGACCACGACCCTGAACGCACCTCACAAAAGCTGGATCGGCTCGGGCTCGACGGCAGAAGGACCGGAGGAGGAAAAATGTTCTTTTTACAGCAAAAACCAGGAGGCTCGAGCGTCGCCTCCCTCCTGCAGCTCTACAGTGGCACCAAAGCACTCCCGGCCAGCGCCGCCATTTTGTGTCCGCAAACCGTTTTCGGTTGCAGTTGATCTGTTTGGAAAACTTTTGCAGACTGAATCAGAATCAGAATCAGAATACTTTATTGATCCCTGGGGGAAATTATTTTTGTTACAGTGCTCCATTTTAAACCAACATTAAGACAAGACAGACAATACGCTAACTAAGAATAGTACAATATATACATATATATACATACATACATACATACATACATACATACATACATACAGGGTCCAGGGAAGACAGCTCCTCGCTTTTCCCCCATCACACCCAGTGACCTCTGTGTTGAAGCATCGGCCATCTTGTTCCATTACAATGTAGTGTAAATGTGTGTGTGTGTGTGTGTGTGTGTGTGTGTGTGCGTGCACTGTGGCGGGGCGTGCAGACGCTTCTTTCATTGTCTGGCTCGGTTCATTACCAGTCCGTTGGTGGTCATCACTTCACTGATCATTAACGGCTGTACAGTTGGACGCTGGCAGCGAGCCATAAGTCTGTGTGTGTGTGTGTGTGTGTGTGTGTGTGTGTGTGTGTGTGTGTGTGTGTGTGTGTGTGTGTGTGTGAGCATTAGGGCGTATTATGTGTTTAAAATGTTGAGTTCACACATTTGAATGTTTATCACTGCACAAATGGTAACAGCGAGCTCTTAAAGTTCAAGACAAGTTTGATCAAAGCTTTTCAACGTGGCTGAAATGTAACGCAGCAGCAACAACGCCTCGTCCCTCTGGCATCTACGGAGACGCAGCTTCGTGTGCACACCAGTCAGCATCTGGTTTTAGACACCTACACTTGGAACCGCTGTAGCAGTCCAGCCAGGCTGATCGCCGAGGCCTCAGTCTGTACCGCTTCCTCAAAGGTGCCGGCGTGGCTGATGGGTGTCTGCAGAGCCGTGTGTGCTGTGGCTCTGTGCTCGATGTCAAAGGTGACAGCGATCACTCCCGTCACGTGTGAACGAACAGGCTTGTTGCCGTTAACGGGTCGTTTTAACCCAAACCACAAATCTCCCCGATCTTTCACCGAGTCGTTTTTACAACATCAGCATGACCATCGAGTGGAAGGCGGAGCAAAAAAGAAAAAATGTGCAAACTCAGCAGAACCCTTACCTCTGGAAACAAAGTCCCTGCGACTCCTCCGACCTCCACGATGTCTCCCCGCAGCAGAGAGAAGTGCCTCCATCCATCCCTGCCCTGTGACGGAGGTGCAGAAGCATCAAAAGCACAGCTGGCACATCAGGAAGCAGCTCAAGTGCAAAGATGTTTTTCTTCTCTATTTGACTTTGCCTGATTTTATTATTACTTTTATTATTCATTCATTTTTCTACCGTGCATGCTTAGTCACCTGCGTCCGTCGTGGACGGTGGATGTAGCCACCGTGACTTCACCGACTAACGACTGTGACGCGTGCCGACAAATCGTGAGCGAATAATAGAAACCCTCCTTTCTGATGCTTGTAACGGACCGTGATCAGCATGGAGCCACACTGCTGCTCGCTCAGCTTCACGGCGCGGCTCATCAGCTTCATCACCAGCACACTTCTCTTCATCGTCCCCTCGCCCTCCAGGATTGTGTTAAAAAGCTCTGTGCGCGCTCTCCTCCGCAGCTGCCTTTAACACGACTGTTCCAAAATTGAAATGCAACTGTATTCATAGTAAACAAGTGTTGATATCTGAGCGTCTCCTACACCGGACGAGGTTCTCGTGCTTTTAACTCTTTAAATAAGAGACCGTAAAAACTCGTTGGGCCTTTCCGGCTCTGTTCACAGTCAGCTCGTCTTAAAGCTCAGCTTTTTAAAGCTCACGGCCTCACCGAACGCCGATCATCTCGTTGGTCACATTCTCTCAGCTGAAGTTTGGTCTGTTTTTGGCGTCTGATACTTGTCTTTCGATCGTGGCTCAAGAGTTGGGAGTTCGCCTTGTAATCGGAAGGTTGCCGGTTCGAGCCCCAGCTTAGACAGTCTCGGTCGTTGTGTCCATGGGCAAGACACTTCACCCGTTGTCTACTGGTGGCGGTCAGAGGGCCCGGTGGCGCCAGTGTCCGGCAGCCTCGCCTCTGTCAGTGCGCCCCAGGGTGGCTGTGGCTACAATGTAGCTGCCATCACCAGTGTTTGAATGTGTGTGTGAATATGTAAAGGGCTTTGGGGTCCTTAGGGACTAGAAAAGCGCTATATAAATACAGGCCATTTACCATTTACCATTCTCCTCCAAACATGGCTGAGATTTCGTTTTCTTTTCTTCCAGCAGAGCTGAAGGTTTTTGTTTTTTAGGAATCCTCCAGTTGGATCGTCTGTAGTTAACTTCCTCCTAACTTGGCAGTCGTTGTAAATTTTAGTTTACATGGGTGTCGCTTTATTCTAACACCTGGGAGAACTAAGTGTTTCAAACTGGTTCCCAGTTAGTTTTGAGGACATGAAAAAAGAACCTGGCCCCATAAACAGTTAAGAAGACAGGATTTAACGAGCGGATGACTGTCAACCCTGCGACCGTGAGCGCCGTGCTCACTTTAGCTGTATTATGTGTATTTGTGTTTATTTTTAGCCGTGTGGTTCACTGTTTCTGCCCCCAGGACTCATCTGCTGTGTCCCGGCCTGCAGTTTGGATAAGACATGCTGTGTGTCATCACGCCCACGTCTGTGTGCGTTTTTGTAGAATCTGAGACGCTGTAGTAAAAAAATGTGACTTCATGCACGTTTGTCTGCTTGACTGCATGTCTGTGTGTGTGTCTGTGTGTGTGTGTGTGTGTGTGTGTCTGCGTGTGTGTGTGTCTGCGTGTGTGTGTCTGTGTGTGTGTCTGTGTGTCTGTGTGTGTGTGTGTGTGTGTGTATGTGTGTGTCTGCGTGTGTGTGTGTCTGCGTGTGTGTGTCTGTGTGTGTGTCTGTGTGTGTGTCTGCGTGTGTGTGTGTGTCTGTGTGTGTGTCTGCGTGTGTGTGTGTCTGCGTGTGTGTGTGTGTCTGTGTGTGTGTGTGAGTGTGTGTGTGTCTGCGTGTGTGTGTGTGTCTGTGTGTGTGTCTGCGTGTGTGTGTGTCTGCGTGTGTGTGTCTGTGTGTGTGTCTGTGTGTGTGTCTGTGTGTGTGTGTGTGTGTGTGTGTATGTGTGTGTCTGCGTGTGTGTGTGTCTGCGTGTGTGTGTCTGTGTGTGTGTCTGTGTGTCTGTGTGTGTGTCTGCGTGTGTGTCTGCGTGTCTGTGTGTGTGTGTCTGTGTGTGTGTCTGTGTGTGTGTGTCTGCGTGTGTGTCTGCGTGTGTGTGTGTCTGTGTGTGTCTGTGTGTGTGTGTCTGTGTGTGTGTGTGTCTGTGTGTGTCTGTGTGTGTGTCTGCGTGTGTGTGTGTGTGTCTGTGTGTGTGTCTGCGTGTGTGTGTGAGTGTGTGTGTGTCTGCGTGTGTGTGTGTGTCTGTGTGTGTGTCTGCGTGTGTGTGTGTCTGCGTGTGTGTGTCTGTGTGTGTGTCTGTGTGTGTGTCTGTGTGTGTGTGTGTCTGTGTGTGTCTGTGTGTGTGTCTGCGTGTGTGTCTGCGTGTGTGTGTGTGTCTGCGTGTGTGTGTGTGTGTAAATGTTGCACATAAATGAGCAATTTTGTGTGTTTTCCTGAGGGCTGGGGTAGAGAACATCTGCAAGTTTCTGTGTGTTTTACAGTACAGCACACACACACACACACACACACACACTTGTGTGTCCATTATTGCAGTTTGACAGCACGCTCATATCTCCTGTTTAATTGATTGATTGGTTTTATTAAGCACATCAAAACACATTTATTGAAACCACATAACTGCAGTCTGATATTAGATCAGCGTTACAGCCTCGATCTCAGCAGCTGCTGCATGCTCTCCATCACCAACAGCCTGAGGCTCTCATATGCAGGGTGCATCCTGCACAGGTGTGCAGCAGGTCAAAACGATGAATATCTTATTTAAGTGCTGTTGTTTATGTCTAATATTCCTCGGGTGCTGAGCCCCGACAGGGGGCAACTTAGGCGTGCCTAAGTTGCCCCCTGGGTCGCCGGGCTTACAGTATGCTGGCGGGAAACCCTCTGAGCTTAAACAGAACGTCAGGCCATCTGTCCCAAAGTTTAAGTTGTACTGTAAATGCAGAGGCTTCGTCTAAGCCATGGCTCACTATCATGGAAAACACAGACAGCAAACGTGAGCTGCAGACGGCCGTGCTGGCTGCTGAGCCGGGGCTGAAGCTGCTTTAAACGAACACATTTTATTAGTTTAGCATCAGGTCACAGTCAGCGTCATCCGCGGGTGTTCTGTCGTGTGAGGAAAACGTCCAGCGTCACAGGAAGAAACAGCGTACTGTATATAAAAGATGGATGTAGCGTCTGCGGGTTCTGAAGTGCATGAAACCTGTATTCTGTCCAATGGCCAGCAGGAGGCGACTTCTCCAATTGTTCTTCACTCTCAATAAACCTGAAGCAATAATTCTGAGTAAAATGCAACTGAAATATATAAAATCCAAAGTTTATTGATTCACATAATGAATCATTCAGGAATGTGTTTGGTGTACGCTGAACGTGTGCAAGCCATTACATTTGATGTGAACAGATTTGACATTTTAAATTGTGCTTAAAGAACTAAACACACAGAAAACTTGCAGTAATCACATTTCACTCAACAGTTTTTTTGAGTGATTGGGAAATTATCCCGACGGATTTAAACTTCAGTAAAAACTTTTCTTGTTATTTTGTGCACTCGGTCAGTGCTGTCATGTCTTTTTTATTATTATAAAATGTGAATAAATGTAAGTTTAGGTTATGAACCTGAACTTCAGTAATCGAGCTCTACATTTAACTTTTCAGCTCAGTAGGTAGATCGCTCGCCCCGTAATCGGAAGGTCAGGGGTTCAAATCCACTGAACAGCTACCCTGAGGTACCCCTGAGCAAGGCACCGTCCCTAAGCACTGCTCCCTGCCTCACTGAGTGAGTGGGTTAAATGCAGAGAGTAGTTTCCCTACAGGGGATCAATGAAGTACACGAAAACAAAAAAGTATTTCAACATTATTGTTGACATATTAATTCTGTAAGTGCAGAATAAAAATAAACAACCAAAAATATTATTGCTGTAAAAGCAGCAACAATAAAAGCTCCGAGATACTCAGTGGTGTGTCTAGAAAAGTTTTGTTGGGGGGGCCAGGTGGGGGCACAGATTTGGAGAAGGGTGGCAGATAATGTTAAAAACAAATCTACCAACCGTTCATCATAATTCAGTAACCCTATAAACCTAATAACCGAATGTGCTTTTAACTCTTATTATAATGAGGTTTTAACCACTACAGTGCAAAGTTTTTAGATACTGCGTTGATAAAGTACAAGAGATACAATCAGTCAGTGTTTACTCAGCATTTAAGGACAGCAATATTTGCATAGTATTTTTACTGACATGTAGTGCACATATGTTTTGGGTGAAAACATTTTTGAATATTAAAATACGAACATTTTTAACATACAATTGGCAAATTAGCCAATGCCAATGCAAAACCAATGCCTATTAAAAAAAGAAGATAATCTTCTCACAAACTGGTGTTTGATTTTGAAACAGGAAAAAAGTGGAGAAACAAATGAAAAGACTAACATTTAAATAAAACCTGAAAGCAAGTAAATACTTTCTATGCTGCCTTATGGTAAACTTTGGTAATATTGATAAAGAACAACACTGGCTGATGATGAAATACAGTCAGCTGGCACAGTGACACTGCCAGTATAACCTGCAGGGCTGGACTGGGACAGAAAATTGGGCATTTTCACTACAGACCGGCCCACCAGGTATTAAAGCCATAAAGCCTTTGAATGAAAACAGACGCTGTGGTGACAGTGATGTACAGTCTTTTTGGTATATGTATGATTTCTATACATTTCACGTATAATTCGCAAGATTCAGATAATTATTTAATAAAAGCTAGATTTTTAAAATGACAAAAAGAAAGAAAGGTATGTCTTTCTGCCCCCCTCTCCCTGTTAATGCCCTACCTGCCCCCCTGGCAGAACTTTGCTAGACCCGCCCCTGCACAGTTACCAGCTGTCAGCTGCTTAGAAAAGGATCCTGGTGTTATTAGTCTCTCAGAAACAGTTCATAACTTCAACTCATCCATGTGACCTAAAAGGTAAACCTGTTTCTCCATCACAGCTCTGATGATCCAGTAAGGACATCTCCTGGTTTCATCTTCATGTTTCCCTCTCACCACATATCCAAACCGACATAATGACCAGCAGCTTTACAGCTGTTGCTCCAGCAAACATCAGCTGATACTAGAAATTAATATTAAATAAATTCTAACAACAGCTGATCAATCTTAAACGTGCTGCTGTTGTTTAGCGCGACATCCGCTGGTTTCCTCTTTCTGGCGCAAAGTGAGTGATAAACAAACAAGAGAGACGATCAGCTGATCATTGATCAGTTTCATGATTAAAGTAGCAACAGGAGAGGGAGGGGGGAGAATGAGAGGAGAAGAGGCAGCTGTGCAGCGTAAACACAGAGTAACTCCAGCTTTGTGTCTTTTCCATTCTAGCTGAAGTCCGGGACAAACTGTGCTCCTTTTCAGCTCAACACCAAACGCGTAATATTTTCTCTGAATGCGGGATGATTTTGTTTTTTACGGGACGGTTGGCAACTTTACTAACTGACCTTATGAATAAAATAAAGTTCACTATCAGTAACATCACAGCACCCACCCAGCTGTATAGGAACTCCGTCATGCTAGCTCACACAGTACGAGTTATTGTAACTCAGCGGTCCCCAACCCCCGGGCCTCGGACCGGTACCGGTCCGTGAGTCGTTTGGTACCGGGCCGCGAGAGTTGAGGCTCAGGTGTGAAATGTTTAGTTTTCAGTGTTTTTATCGGTTTTCAGCGTTATTTTGTTATCGTTTTTATCGTTTACTCGGTTTTCCTGGGGCTTTTCACGTGTGTTATAATAAATCTTCTTTTTTTCGGTACCGGTACTAGTTTTATTTTGTTGTATTTATCCGCGACACCTTAAAGGCCGGTCCATGAAAATATTGTCGGGCATAAACCGGTCCGTGGCGCAAAAAAGGTTGGAGACCGCTGTTGTAACTGACTGTAAAAAGTCAACACAACGAAAATAAACTCCACCTAAACTTGGTTTATATCTGACCCAGACAGACTGCAGGTCAGAACTTCTTACCTGAAGTTCACCTGACGCTCGGACCGGCGGCCACCTCAGGTCTCTGCTCCTCCGCCCCCCATTTCCCTCATCCACCTGCTGGCCTCTGTGGAAGCTCCGCCATAGCCACCACCAAACAACTCAGTTATTTTTACACATCGGCAGCATCTGGCCAATCCACCACCTCTCATTGTTCATGCCGTTACAAAAAAAAAGTCATCAGCCCACCGGTATGCCCGATGGCCAGTCCAGCTATGTTAACCTGCAACCAAATCTGCAGCTCCATACAGCAATGTTACGACTTAGATTATATCTTATAACTCATAACTCTTATGTTAGCTGCCCCAGCAGTCTACTGTCTGAAATATTCGACGGTTGCAATAATTCTTTAAGTGTTATTTTTTCCTTGGGATTGTAATTTAAAGTTTACTAAACTCAACAAACTTAATATTACTTACCGGGACATTTCTCCGAAAAATTGTTTCCTGCAGTGCGTCTTTCTCCTTCCTTTGCTAATATGATGCTCATAGTGCCGAAGCCGGTGCTGCATTCACTTACACTTGGATATCTGAGCTTCACTGTGAAAACATAATCGTAGATTTGCTATTTGATTGAATTTTATTGTTTTAGCTTCGGGGTGGCACCTGGGGTGGCCAGTCTGGGGGGGGCACGGCCACCCCGCTGGACACGCCACTGGAGATACTAATGGCAAAGAATAATAGAGAAATTAAAGTCTTGTCATAAAATGTTCAAAACTGAAATTTTGATTTGTTTAATAAATATTAAATCTTCAAACTGAATAAACAAATGTAAAAAAGTAAAAAGATTCCAGAATTTTTTTTCTCAGAATCCAAACAATAAAAGAAATAAAGGAAACAAATACAGTTTCTATTGTCACAGAAACATGATAATAATAAAATCACGCCTCTCTGATCTGGGCACTCACAGACTTTCAGGGTCACGTTTATTCTTCTGCATTTTAATCTCCTCCGTATTATTTTAATATCTCAGTGTATTTCTGTGCCTTTGTTTTGATAAATGACTCAAACTAACCGTGTTTCCTCTCGTCTCTGTGCTGGGAAAAAAGACTTTGTTCCTGTTTAAACCTCAGACCTTATTTCCCCTGAAATCAATACAAACATTTAATTTTAGCTGCCCATTGGTGGGGGTGGGGGGTCAGGGTAAAAATCATTTGTGGGGATGTGATATGATTAGCGCTGACGTAATGAAGTGGGTGTCTGAGGTTGGGTGAATAATCAGACTAGCTGCTCTGGTTTCTGGAGGATTTATTGCAGGTCGGTTTGTCTGTGATCATGTGACAGCTCCTCCTTATGATTATAAGCAGCTGTGATTGGACGATGCTGTCCGTGTGTGTGAAACAGCAGGTGTGACTGTTGTGGTCTCTGTGAGCTTCAGTGTGTGTCCATGTTCTCTCTGTATGTGTGCTATAATCGTACGTGTGCCATCCCATTGATTGAGCACTTCCTGTTCTCTGATTGTCATTGTTTCCAGATGCCTGATTATCAGTGAATGCCCCCCACCCACCCGCCCACCGACCCCACCAGGCCAAACACAGCAGCTGTACAGTGATACATGTGCAGCATGGATGGCTTCCTGTGTGACTTTATCAGCGTCGTTGCTTCGGCTTCACATTTGCAGCATCCATTCATGCACAGCTCTCTGAGCTCTGCACTCTGGACCATCGCTGCAGCTTCTATCTGTCCTTTTTCAGCTGTTCTGTTGCAGATTTGCTGCTGTGATTTGATCTTTGTCCTGTAGCTGTGGGACATATTTGACTCTACTTCGGTATACTGAGGAGTTCACGGTCCACTCCTCCCCGTGCTCACAGCTGGTCTGAGGAGTTGGTTTTGTGCATTAAGGACAAACGTCTCCTCTTTGGTCTCGTCTGTTCCAGCAGTTGTTCTTTGTTCAGATGCAGCTTTGCAAACCTAAGCTGTGCTGCTAGCCTTTCCAAACCTGCCATGACCTTTAACTTTCAACCTGCTAACTGAGGCCTGTAGAGTCTGCGGTGGAGCTTTTGGGTTTTTGCAGCTCCTCTGAGCAGCGCTCGGTGTGGCCTGGGGTCACTCCACTACTGGGAGGACTGGGAGCCGTCTTGATGATTCGACTGAATGTTTGTCACTGTTTGATGACGGGCTGCAGAACACTCTCCACACTGATGTCCTTTTGACATTGTGTGAACACAACTGCAACACCTCTGCTTTCACAGATGTGCTCACGCTCACTAATGAATTCATTAATTAGCGTATCTGATTAGCAGCACCTGAATGCAACGTGCCCTCTCCAGTTTTTCACACACTGTTTCTGCGGTTTTCCTCATCTTTTAAAGAGCTAACGACACAGGGTGAGGTTCTCTTTATTTAAGACCTGCAAAGGAGCAGATGGTTTTTAGTATGTCCTGAGAAAACTTGAGAATGGAAGGAGGGGGAGGGTGTACTTTGTTGTCCACTAGTGTATATAAAAGGTGGCTGTAGTGACATCACCTGTTGGTGTGCAATAGTATTGCCGTTTTTTGTATGTGAGGGTGGAGAGCTGAGCTGCACAGAGCTCAGTAACATCCAAAAAAAATCCAAAAAAAATCCCAGAACAGACTTCTTGTGTGTGTGTGTGTGTGTGTGTGTGTGTGTGTGTGTGTGTGTGTGTGTGTGTGTGTGTGTGTGTGTGTGTGTGTGTGTAAGCTGCAACAGAAAATAAATGTGCAGATGTTGATTCTTACTATTTGTAGACAGATGAAACCGTCCTGTAGCTGTGGGCTTTTTCAGTGATGGTGTAGATGACAGACTCAACAAGAACTCAAACCAGCAACCTGCGTGTTACCAGTCAGGCAGCCAAACCTCTGGTCTTTATCACATGGCCTCACAGATCCAGCACTCCCACAAAGACAGATGAACACTCACACAGAGCTGAAAAATCAACACAACACTCCTGACATCTGTTAAATCCATTATTGACAATCGTCCATCTTTTAGAAGGAATCTGTCTATCATGATGCCAGTTTGGACCAGATACTCTTCCTCTAATCCTGCTTCATCGTCCAGGACAAATATTTTACAAATATCTGCTGTACTTTTTAATCTTTCCCAGTTAAGAGTTCAAAGAGCAGATCTAAAGATCCCTGGATTCTCCTTACATCCTGTCAAAGCACACAGAGGTTTGGAGGCTGATTTTCAGCATTTTTTGACAAAAATGAGATTTTTGCTTTATCACTTTCTGCTGTGGCAACATAACGTGCTGCTCCTCGTTTTCCAGCCTGCTGTTGCTCTAACAAACGTTAGCAGTGAAAGAAAAGAACAGAAATATCACCTTTCACAATACATGGTAATAATCCTTTGGAAAACCGAGGGCGCCGACGACTTCTCAGAGCATCTTCGTGTTTCCGTTGCCATCGAGGTTTTCCCTGGCGGCGATGACATGTGTAAGCACATGTAGAAATGTCGGCCATATTGATCGTGAGCAGCCTTTAATCTGCGGCAGCTCTTTCCTCCATTACAGCTGATTAGTCGCCGCTTTAGCTTCCTGCCGCGTTGTGAAACCTGAGACGGCGGTTGTGGAAACACGAGTGTAATTACAGCCGGGAAAGACACAACAGGCCGGAGAGATGGCTGCGTGCTGTTTGAAAATGTTTGAATATGTTTATTGAACGCAGCCTGTAAAATCCTGACCAGTAAACCACAGTAAATCCCTGCAGGGCAGATGGTGGTGTAATTGCTCTCTACTGCACCCTGCCTGGTGGAGCGCCGGCTGGAAAACAAGGTCTCAGTCCGGCCTGGGAGAAATATCTCAAAGAGCGAATCAGCAGCACTGATACAATCAAACACATTTCACATCCTCACAGTTTCCTCTTTTGATCATTATGACAATTTTTTCTGGTCTGAATTTGTGTTTTCATCACAGAAATACAGAAACGTGTTTTCCAGGTTCATGAAAACTGTGTTGAAGCTTCGCTGCATGAAGTTAACTGAGAGGCAAAAGTGAAAAGAAGAAATGAAACTTTTAAGAATGACAGCGAAACATAAAACAAACAGCTGAGTGAAGCCGTCGACCGAGGAAGAGCGCGGGGGGATTAAAGTAAACGTGCCCGTTAACCTGAAATCATCGATAACGATCACAGTGACTGTTCCCCAACTCCTCCTGGAGGTGCTGATCAGTCGGGATGAAGCTCACTCTGTTACTGGCCGTGGGACCAGGATCATCTACGTATCTGTATATATGTTATCTGTACTAATATCTATAGAGCCTTGGAAATTATACGTTTGCAGTATGTTTATGCTGTTGTTTGTAAATAAATTATTTGATAGAGAATCACTGCACTAAAAATAGTTTAAGTCCACAGAAATATGTTGTCATACATATCTTTAAATAAATCCTCATCGTCGGTGATGCTAACAGAGCCTGTAATCGATCACTTTGCCTCAGAGCCGGAGCTCGGCCTCGGGGCCGGTGTCCTGCAGGTTTCAGACGTGTCCGTGATCCATCACAGCTGATTTAAATGGATAAATGACCTCCTCAACATGTCTTGAAGCTCTCCAGGAGCCTGGGAATGAACTAACCATGTGATTCAGGTGTGCTGACCCAGGGTGAGATTTAAAACCTGCAGGACACCGGCCTTCGCACCCTGGAGCTCCACCACCCCTGTCTTTAACTATGAATATGTAGCTCGCAAAGAAGAAGAACAATAAATATGTTTTTATAACTTCGTTATTAAAGCGATATGAGCATAAAAGAATGACGTGGTAAATTAATATACACGTCTGTGTTTTCATTCATAAGAAGCAAATAAGCGCTGCATGCTGCTGGATTAATAATAACTTCTCAGGAGCAACAGGATAAATCTGACGTGGGAAATGTGACGGCTTTCTCATGAAAGTGTCTGCTAAAGGAAGTGAATGAGTTCATCTGCAGGTCATCACAGAGCTTTAAAATCAGCTGACAATAAAGTATAATTTTACACTGACATTCAGAACGAGGCGAGATGGGAAAACTTCACATCCAACTTAAATGTTTTTAGTGGGTTTGTGGGGGCTAATCCTTTTTTTCAATCATTCAGATCACCCACAGTTGGGACGCTCCTGTATGCAGCGATAAGCCGGTCAGCGCTATGGATTACTTCTGATCGCAGCAGTTGTGCGATACATCAGTTGTGTGTCTGCTGCACAAACATTGTGTAGGTTGGCAGGCTTAAAGTTTAAAGCGGCTCTCCAAATGATAAAGAGACAGCGGATAAAGTCGAGAACACTTTGTGATGCAACTGTTCTGATTTCTTCTTTTTCTCTGGTGCTCCTTTGCTTGGTCAGTGAATCTGTTTGGATTTTCTTGTGTTTTCTTAGTCACTTTGTCTTTAGTCCTTTTTAGTTCTCTATTTTATTCTGTTTTGGTTTATTCTGTAAGTGTTTTCTTTGTCCCGTCCATTTGCCTCCACGTTAAGTTCATTCATCTCTGCTGTTCCTCGTGTAATTATTCTAACTTCATGTTCAGTCTTACTTCCCTCCTCTTGTCTCACTGTCTTGTTCAGCGGTGCCTCCTTACCCTTGTGTTTCCACTTCTCTGATCACCTTCATGTGTATAAATAGCCCTGTCCTTCCCCTCAGTCTTTGGGGTGCGTAGTGTCCTTGGTTTGTTCTCTGGTAGGTTTTGGCCGTCACCTTGCAGGCTTTGTATTGTGGATTTTTCTCAGCAACCTGAACACCGTGACATGAAAAGTAGATCTGAGTAAATTTGTCTTAATATGTGTTATTGGAAATCAGAATAAAGGGTAATAATCTGCTTACGGTAAAAACCCTTCAGCTCTGTCAGTGAGAACGTAACGTCTAAATATCCTAAGACTTTTTGCTCTTTTTTGGAGTTTAAACATCTTGTTATGAATGTTCATGATCTTTTCTGAAAACAGAAAAATCACAAAAGCCCTGTTTCTCCTTTGTGTTCCTAATGTTCTGGCCCATAATGTAATTAAAGTGATAGCTGAGGAAATTTAGAAATATTTATAAACATAAGAGCTAGCTTATCGAGAGGCTTACTCAGCATGTCACCATCCTCTGGACGTCAAATCTGATGCAGAATTTAAACTGTCTGAGAAACATCCGTCTTCACGGGCTCTAAAACAAAGGAGGAGAAATCTGAGACAATCAAATGATCTGCTGATGAACTCTTGGTAATTACCTCTCCAGCTGCTCTATTTACCTTACAGTCGTATGATGTGACCACGAGAAATCCCAAACAGACCTGCGAGTCTAAAGAGAAAGACTTAAATTGACTCAGATGACACGAAGCCGTCCATTAGTGTCTAAATCTGAAATCTAAGGAAAACATCTGCGCCATCAGCGTGATGCAGACTTCACATCAGGCCTGTCTGGTTCTGCCTGGACAGTTTGTTCCTCAGAGTTTTTCCTTGGAAGTGGAGCGTCGTGCGCCTGTTGTCAGTCGACGTTTGGAAACAAAGCGTGCAGAGCGTCATCTTTTCTTAACAGACCATCAACGCACAGCCAGAGGTGAAGTCACTTTTATGGAAATGAGGAAGATGAGAGGAAGCGGGTGGAGCCCAGACCGGCTTCAGACCGGCTGAAGTGGCACACAGTCCTGTGTATGAGTTCAGGCATCGAACCAAACTAGCTTCAGCAGCCTGTTTGCCACGAGCGAGTCCACCACGATGGTCTGAAGGTGGGCTGATGGTGAACCAAGAAGGTGTTGCTTTGTTAGACGTCCCTGTCGTGTGATTTTTAAAAAAGAAACAGAAACTGTGATTGTTTATTTTTGATGCTCCTCCCTCCAGCCCCAGCTACCCCCAAACACCTGCACATGAAGACCTGAAAACCAGCAGCTGGCTTCAGCTGTACCTAAAACGTTTTTAAGACATGATATTTAAGCATGGAGCTACTGTGATCAGAGACTTAAAAGTCAGCACATGATAAATGTAAATGATTTCTCTGATTTATAACTTTCATTTTACTCCAAATCAGTGAGATTTACTGTTATTTATGTAAAACTGAATTACGCGCGTTAATCTGTTTCTGAATTTATTCCCTAAAAGTTTTGGCCCTGTTTGAATTTAACTGTCACCAGTTTGAAGTCACAGTGTCTAAAATCTAATATTAATATCATATTAATTGTATTATATTTGATACTAATATATGATTAATATTTTAATATTATGACTCCCTATTTCTGTGTATCACTAGTCCAGCCATAGACTGTATATTAAAGACTGACATCCATGATGTCATCCTTGAGGGCGGAGCCCTTCAGTGATGGAGTCGAGTGATTCAGTATCTCCAGTATCCGATAGCCTGAACTGTCACTAAGTAGTAAAGTAAACTTTGAGTGATGTACTGTAACTGTTCTGTTTGAAAACCATGATTTTAACGTTATCACTATTTTTTAATCCAAAGTCTGTGCACAGAGAGCCCATACATCACTTAACTATGCTGTTAGTTCATCAGTAACTGATGTGATGTTCGGATGTTTGGACCTGTGCTGTGTCAGTCAGCCCAGGTGACAACAACATGACTCTAAATGAGCCCCTCCTCTAATCCAAGAACCGTCACACAGGTCCAGTCCAGGAGCGCCTAGCAAATTAAACAGGTGAGTTTAAAACAACAAACCTTCATGCTTGTGCAGGCTGTAAATGTGTATGTTTGCTGTAAAAGTTGTGCATTTTACCAAAGAGTCCGTGGGAACTGAGTCACCGCTGGAGCCAGTCTCACGTGGATGTCAGAGGACCTGCAGGTTTTTGGCCAAACTGCACGTTCAGTATCTCTAAACTAGTTCTGGATGCAAATGAGCGTCTTACTGTTTGGCTTTATTCAGACTTAGTATTTGCTACCACGACTTTATCGAGCGATAAGAGTCACTTGTTGTGTCTCTTGCTGAGAGAGTCTGACAGTCGAGTCTGCTGAGACTGGAAACCTTGTGCAGGGTGATGTTTGCAAAGATGATGTTCGGGTCTTTTACCAAATCTTCCTGATAGAAGTACACATGTTCATGCCAGAGGCCTTCTTTGTGCTTCATTGGGCCCCAGCCCTGGCAGTACGATCTCTGTGCATGAGTGAGTGTGAAGTCAAACTAAATTTTATTTGATCTGCATTTAATGAAAAAGCTAAGCTTATTAGCATCATATCTGCAGTTTGACCTCCTGACAACTGATGCTGGAGGAGTAAATCTTAATTTGGGCTGATTTTCTGCCTTTAACAGCTCGTGTTGGTGAGACGGCTCAGTGAGCCCGGTGACAGAGGAAGGAGAAAGACCAGCAAAGAGGTTTGACCAGGCGTGACCGCCGCCCCGCCCGGGACAAATTCCTGACAGTTATCATGACCGCTGGACGAGGACAGCGAGGCTTTCATCTCAGAGGTCAGATTTACTACTGAAACCACTGAGGAGAGCTGAACCCTCAGCACTAAGTGGAAAACACTGAACGCTGTGATCTAACTCAGAACATTCCCGCTCCCACGTCTTACTCCATCTTTCAAGTTGAAGTCTGAATCCGGGCTTTGGGTTGTTCCCATCTCTCCGGACTGGTTCTTGACATGTTAAAAAATGATTTTGTGACTTTTAGTAAATCTTCCGAGGCTTCAGATGAGCCAAAGGACAAACCCATGAATGTCAGCATCAGCGTGTCCTCTCCTCTGTCTTTCATGCCTTCACTTCACCACAGGGGTCCCTAATCCAGGAGGAGTTAAACCTCTCCTCCATTCAGGCAGCATAGAGACGAACAGACCCAATTACACAAAGGAAGACATGGACAGAGAAAGAACACAGAGAGGAACCTGATGGACATGAGAAAAGAGACAAAAGATCAAACTTAATGCAGTGCAGTGCTCAGAAAACGACCAAAAAAAGGCGGGTAGATGAAGTTAAACTGACAGAAAGACGGGAAAAGGAGGAATGAAAGGACAGGTGGCAGAGGTCAGGCTGAACGCCTTGCACTGGAGAGTAACGAAACTAAAGAGCAAAGTGGGAAAAGTAGGAGATTACTGGGGGGAACAGCATTGGCCAGAAGCCAGAGAGACCATTAGCAAAGTTGGTCCGGTCAGTGTAGCGTAGCACCGACGTGCATTTAAAAACTCTGCTTCCATCTCACATTTCACACGCTCTGCAATCCTGCTTTCAACCTCTGCTGCGGCGATGTTGGCGCACCTCGTTCTCAGGTCACAGAAGAAGAAAAACCTGAACTGGGAGGTGAAATAATCCATGTGGGTAGCACCGGAAAAGTCAGACCTGCAATGCTTCAGTTCACTTACACAATCTTATATTATTAAAGAGCCAATGTGTTGATTAACTGGCTGTCACACAACCATGTATCACCGTCTTTCCACATGAGGCTTTGCCTGAGTCACAAGCATAGAAAGTCTCTTTTTATGGTGGTGCACTGACTTCAGAGGGGACACGAGTGTTTGTGATCTGTGGGCTTTATCACAAAAACCACAAAATCAAAAAACAGAATCAATCATGCTGCCAGGAGTACAGACCCTGAATATGTCTTTACACTTACAGGACAACAGAGCTTTTCTGATAGTATCTGTCTGATAGTATCAAAACAACTCTTTGATTGGTCAAATCACAGGACAGTTTTCTGCTCAGGCCCAGAGAAGCAGCAGCATTTCGCTGTCATATTGAGATGTGTGGGAGCACCTTAGAGACCCAACCGCGCGACCCACGTGTCAAACTCAAACGATCGTTAACGCTGATCGGGAGAAAAAAGTCCAAGGAGCGAGACATGGAGTTAAATCTGAGAACTCTAGGAATACTAGGAAACTGGGAAATCAGAGTGAGGGAACACAGCTTAGAGAGACAACACGGCAAAGGACAAAGGAGGACTGAGACAATATATACAAAAGCGATACGGAGACAACTTTACCAAACAGTGGGAAGTTAAACAAGATCAAAATAAAACAGGAAGTAAAACAGGAGAAACGTGACACAGGAGACACCGAAGGACACAAAACACAACAGGAAACTAACAGAAAGTAACTGTAACTAACACGAAGTAATACAAAGTGTCAGAAGATAAATGAGGCTTGCAAACACAAAAGGAAAACTAAAGACTGAACAACCCAGACACGCTGAACCCAAAGTGGGATACAAACGTAAATTATCCTCAAAACAGAATCACAAACCCACCCAGGGACTGTGACACTGTGTGTGGAGCTCGATGTGTGGAACGGTCCAGCTGATTATCGATAAAGTTATTGAAATAAGCCGCCATAAAAATAGCACATCGGAGCAGACGCCGACACTGTAGGGATAACAGGATGAAGTTTGGGTGACATCATCATGTCATGAGAGAATGTCATGTGAAATCTTCAATATGTAAAATTCATCATTAATGTAGCAAAAGTTCATCAAAGTGCTTCAATTAAAATAACAAAGTAAATATAAATAAATACATTTATTGATTGTTGCATATCTAAAGTTCTTCCTTCATTAAAATATTAAACCGTGTGCTTTGTATAAAATGTCAAACAATATTTAAAGAGAGTTATTGATTCTTCAGCCTTTAACTTTATCAATAAAATGTTTATGGGTTTGTAATTAAAATAAAAACAGATGCAAACAAACAACTACACAACCGAGTTTAGCTGCTCACAAAGCAGCAGGACGAAGGTTTTGGTGTTTGACGTGTTTGTTTTTACATCCGCTGCTTTATAAATCATGTATTATGCTTGGATTTACGGTGCAGACGCTCAAACGTCTGTGACCTGCTGCTTACAAACACTACAGCTGTTAGTACTGCTGCTGTGCTGGGTGAGAACAGAAGCACACTCCTCCTCTGATGTCATCGACACTGATTTAATTGGTCATTTTTAAAAACATCTTGTGTTTCAAGTTTCCTGGAAACGAAATGTTCGACTAAAAGAACAACAGTAACCATCCGAGGTGGCAGAACGGGCCACGCCCACCGCGCTGAAACGTTTGCTCCATGTTCATGTGGTGCTGATGGAGGGAGGAACGGCGGCTCCTACAACAACAGGCCGCCGAGTGGCAGTTAGGATCCCCGCTGATGCCTGCGGACGAGGACCGACACTGCCACGATGACCTGTTTGTTTAACCTCTTCACCCCACCCCCGAGGAGAGGTCGAGGTAGCCAGCCAGCAGGACCCCCTTTCTCCTCCTCCTCCTCTTCTCCTTGTTCTTCTCGTCCATGTCCTCTCCCGCTGCTCCCCTCCCGCTCTCATACAGACCCACAAAGACCTCCTTGCGCTTCCCACGCCGTGTCGTTACCTCAATTACATCACATGTCATCAAGCACACCAGGGATTTGGCCTGCTCGGGTTTTCCCTTGTGCCAAGTATATGGTTGGCTGTGGAGGAAATGCCTGTGAGATCCTAATCACTACTTTCTTCTGTGCCAAGGTTTAAACGGGAAGTTTGGTGCAGTTTCCTTTGTGTTGTCACAGTCACTGACATGTAAACTCTGCTGCCTGCGTCACACTGCAGAGTCAACGATGTCTGTAAGTCAGTGCTCGGTCGTCATTCTTTTCTCCCCGTTTTCATGAAGCAGGTTCCTTTGCTGTACTTCGGATTTTGAAGAAGGCAGCTGCTCATTTCCACATCCAGAGCAGCTTTGCATGATTCACAGTTTAAAATGAGCCATATTTATCTGATACTTTACCTTGGAGAATCCCCTCAGTGTCACGCTCCTGGATTGTTTGACCCAGAGTTTTTGGACTTTCCATTTTTGTTTATTTAGATATTTTGATTCTTGGTTTGATCATTGCTCATATTTTCATCATGTAGTCTCCTTTTATCGTGTATTTAGACTTTAGTCCGTTCTTAGTTCCTGGTTGAGTTTAGTTCTTCCCTCGGTGTTTAATCCTCCCAGTGTTGCCAACTCCTCAGTAAGGAAAATCGCTATTGGCTGTCCTGCAAGTCGCTAGAAGTCGCTAAATGACGTCATCGCCTAATTTGCATAATTGGTTATGCTACGTTGTTGGAGAGAGAAATAACATCGTGGAAGAGACATAAAGCGAGTAAAAAAACGTCCTAAATGCATTTAGAATTTATTTAGAACTACAAATTAAATACAAATTAAATTTCTTTTAGCGATTGTTGATTTTGTTTTTTTGTTCCAACCCTGCTCCTTTACCCGGGCTTGGACCCGCAAAAGTGACCCGAAATGGTGGAGTTACTTTGTGTGTGTGTTTATAAGTAGTTTTAAACCTTGTGATCCACAAAACAGCATAAGAGTAAAAGAAGAACTGACTGCCCACGGCAGCACCGCTGCTTGTTGAGTAAGAGCGATACGTGCTTTTATGTCAAAAAGTCGTCATAAATAAGTCTCCAAAAACACCAGAAAAAGTCGCCAGATTTGTCGCTAGTCGCTTTGGGGGTCTGAAAACTCACTAAATATAGCGACAAAGTCACTAAGTTGGCAACACTGAATCCTCCTGTATTAAGTTCATTTGTGTGTCTGCGACTTCTCACTTCCTGCTTTATTTTGATAGTTAGTAGTGCCTTACTTTTAGTTTCCTTCCCGTTGTCTTCAGCTGCCTCCACTTCCCTGATTACCCTCAGCCTCATTAAACTCCTGCCTTTTTAAAATCTCACCTGTTTTCTGTGTCTACATTTTGGATCCACAACATCACGAGCTAATGCTAGGTATGTTAGCTAACAAGCTGCATCTATAAACTGTGTAAGAACATTAAAGCGACAGAATTAGTGCCGAGTAACATTCAAATAAAATCCTCATATTTCACTCAGGAAACTGGGCTCAGAGTCTTGGATGTTCTGTTAGTGCAGTGACGTCACTGCAGCCATATTATTGGTCAGATGATGTCATTAAAATGCTCCAGAAGGCCCGACATGTTTATTTCTGCTAACATGGGGCTTTGTGGGGGCTGACTCACTGCTGGAGCCTCCAGTGGACGTCACAGGAACTGCATGTTTTGTCACCAGCAGTGGTTTAACATAATTACCAGATAAACTTCAGGGTATGAAGGTGTTTGAATAGTTTGTTATATCGGGACATTATTAGTGTGACGTTCACTGAGATATCAGACTTAATCAGTCGCTGCGTTCCCCTGTGCTGCTGGGGTTTATGCTAAGCTAGGCTAAACAAATGTTTCCAATCCTGTTTCCATTGGAAGATTTAGTTGGTGGGGAAAAAAAGTTATTTGTGACCAAATCTGCCCCTGAGCTCATCTTAAGAAAAAAAAAGATTCTAGGTGTTTACATGGGCCGACTTCCTGTTTCTGCCGCACGCCGCCAGCACAAAACATCACGCCATCCTCCATAAACGAACAAAAATACGACTCATCCCCTCGAGTCACGCAGTGTTAATGCAGCTGTTGGCTGTGGACTCTGTGGCCAAACACAGCTCTTAATGTTGGTACACAGGATTAAGCTGGGCAGTAAAGCCTCCTGTTATCAGGCAGCATCTCTCAGGAGGCTCTAACCTGGCTGACCTGTGAGCCTGTGTGCTGGAGTCCGGCCAGTCTGCAGGTTAATGAGTAAACAGAAAATATGATGTTCCCTCAGAGCTGCGCTAATGCGGCGAGCTTCTGAGCGATAGGTCCGGTTACACCGACTCACCGTAAACAAAGGGATATTTTTACTGTTGGTGTTTCCAGGCGTGCGACCCCTGAAGGCCCGCTGACGCTCGTGCACACGTAAAAGCAAAAGTCTGAGAGTTTTTTATAGGAAGTTTGATCTGAGCTTCATCTGCGTGGTCTTTATAATCAAACACACTTTACTGAGCACACAGAGCCTGGGTGCTATCATACTCACTCAAGAGTTGGCAGTTCGTCTTGTATTCGGAAGGTTGCCGGTTCGAGCCCCGGCACGGACAGAAATAACAGAACGTCTGTTAGTTCGATTTTAACTTAGTTTAAAAGCAACTTGCAGGTTGGTGACCTCAGTTAATCAATGCATAGGAAAATTAACAATATCCTGATTTTACACAAAACAAATGTATTAAAGAAATGTTTGGTTGTTTTTATAACATATCAGAGTGCTAGAAAGCAAAGTCTGTGTGAGCAATAAGAAATATGAAGAGAAATCAGCACACACGTGATGAACTACAGCCTTCAGTGAGCCACAAACAGACCAGGATCAGGACTGACCAGTCCGATGATCCCAGTCACAGCACTGGGGCTGCGATCCAGTGTTTTCTGTGTGTTTATTCCTTGATTGTTGTTATTCATGGTTTTAGTTGTCGTGATGGTTTTCTGTTCATGTTTGTTGTTTTTAGCTTCTAGTTTTCAGTCCCTGTGTTTCATATGCAGTCAGTCATGTCTCAGCGTCTGTGTCTCTGTGCATGCGTCATGTTTTACTTTGACAGTCTCGCGTCCTGCTGTGTTCAGTTTTGCTTCCTTTTGTCTCGATATGTCTGATTACTCCCAGCTGTGTTTCCTGTTCCTCTCGTTACCCTGCGGTGTATTTAAGTCCTCAGTCTTCCCCTGTTTGTTGCTGCTTCCTCCACGTTGCTGTGTGTAGGTCCATGTTCTCCAGTCCGGTCAAGTCCAGTCACTACTGACCAGATTTTTTAGTTCTCGTTCATGTTTCATTTATTTCTTTAGTATTCATGTATTTATGTTTTTAAGTTTGTTTTTCCAGCAATAGAGCTGCCGCCTTTAGTCAAGTTGTATCTACCTACCTACCTATCTATAGTAGATCATATATGAATATGGATCTATTAGAAATGAACCTACAAGTTAATTGAGCTGTGACCTGAGGGTGGAGGGATGTTTATCTCACTTTGTGACTAAAGACACATCCAAGAATAGACATTTAGTGAAATCATGATTAGATGTTCATTTATATTTTTATATCAGTGAAATAATGAACAATAACTGGGCGTAGAGGCCAAACTTTGCACCTCTCTGGAAAATAATCACAAAGGTTCTTCATGAGTCTGAATCCACAGTGCTGCTGTTAAAGCTCAGCTCATCATCTTCATCAATATTTTCTCTCACTTTCTATAAAACTAACAGGTCAGTTTCTCCTTCCTTTCTTCTTTTTCCTCATTTCCATTGGTTAAATCAACACCTGAGTTTGGACACGCCCACTCATCTGTAGAGTAGAAGATAGTCAACAATTAAATCGACCAACCTGCAATTTCATATTTTTCTTGGAAAAACTCGTGTTTTTAGAGTTTTCAGTAACTGCTTTTCCTCTCGTTTACCTTCCCTGCGTGTCTGTTTTCCC
Source organism: Copadichromis virginalis (assembly GCF_057382275.1). Lineage (NCBI taxonomy): Eukaryota > Metazoa > Chordata > Actinopteri > Cichliformes > Cichlidae > Copadichromis > Copadichromis virginalis. Next base: position 2,837,875 of record NC_140630.1, on the reverse strand, counting down.
TCTTTATCGTGCGTCCACCATATTTTCAGTTTTCCCTCTGTAGTCCACGTCTTTGCACAGATATTCTTCGAGCTTTGAGTTTCAGGCCTGGACGTGCTCTCGCTCGTGTCAGCAGACAGGACGGCGTCCTTCATGCAAACGTTCACAGGAAGTCACCTGTGTGACTGACGCTGTAACTACGCTTCTACAGTTATTGTTTGGAAATGAGCGCCATCGCCATGGAGCACGGCCTCAATCCTAAACCAGCCAATCAGCACACTTTAGCACAATGCTGATGTTTTCATTTGCTTCCTTTTAAGGAAAACTGAAGGACAGAAGTGCCGTTTCATTTAAAATCAGACGTCACAAATACAAAGTGAGCTTCCTCCAGTTCACTGAGGAACAGCTTCCCGGCACTTTGAGCTGATCTCACGGACAGCTTCAGTATCGGGAAGTCGGACGGCTCAGCTCTGTCGACACTAATCGCTGTGAAAGCCCAGCTGAGGTGCTGTTCATGGCCAAAGACAGCTGTTCAAGCAGACACATAATGAACAGAGCGACTCTGGAGCTACAGGAAGTGTCCGATTTGGGTTTTTGCTGCTAAAGGACTTTTCCATCATCTTCATCCATCTCTGATTTACAAAGGAGAAAAACTGAATTCTTATTGTGAAATTTAGGACGTGTTCCATCATGACTAAAATGTGCCTTAAACAGGTGGATGGGAGCACACGTAATGTCACACGTGCTTCCCTTTTTGGACCGATGCTGCAGGTATTTGTGTATTCCCACTCGGTTTCCTTCCCTCATCCATTAAGCCTAAAATATCTACTGTGAGGCTTATTAAAGACCTTTATCCCTCAGCAGTGCCTAACATTAGTGACCTGTAAGCCTTTGTCTTGGCACAGATCAGGAGCAAATGTATAGCAAGCTACTGGCACTCAGTAAAGATGGTGGTTGGGGTGGGGTGGAGGGGACTTGCTGTTTCCATGACAGCAAACAGCTTAGGGTTAGCTTTGATCCTTCAAAGACTATTAATCATCGCTTACACCTGGAAACGTTCGACATGATTCTGTTTTATGCATCTTATTGTTGGTGGGTTTGTAAACAGCCTGCAGCCTTCGCTGTATTCTGAGTCCTCCTCTCTCTGATTAAGGACCACATTTCCCATCAGCCCTGTTGCTTAGTGTTCCTCCACCATCTGCCCTGTGATGCTGTGTGCCAGCTGCATCCTGTTCACTAACGGTCGGTGTGCTGTGGATGTTTCCTCCATCTGCACCACACAACTGAAGGGAACCACTGCAGTTAAACCACGCACATCTGAGGTATTTACAAATCTTCTTTTATCTTTTTCATCTTTGTTTTTATCACCACATTTTTCGAAGATGAAGACTTTCATGGCTAAGAGACAGGAACCTGAAGTAGATGTAAGCTGATGCTCAGCTGTGAATATTGTTGGACAACACATTTATCACCAGATCAGTTATGAAACCGCTGAGTCACATTTTCCAATTTGTGTTGCTACTAACAAAAATCATAAAGTCTAACTTTGCCTGGTACAAAGCTGGAAGTCCCTGACCCTGCAGTTCCTCTGGTGTCCAGCAGAGGCAGCAGTGAGCCCGTCCCCGTAGACTCCCATGTTAAAACACTGTCTGGTCTCTGTCCATGACTCCCTCCTTCATAAGATCTTCATGGAGGAAGATGCTGTTTGCAGTGCGTTTGGGGGCATTTATGATGCAGGCCATGCTTCCTGCAGTAGAGGCACGTGTTGTCACTCGGCAGCAGCCTTGAAATGGCTCTGGGTTGTTATTCAGGGAGTTATTTTGGAGAATTAAGTTCATTTTGATCTGATCTCAGTGTTTTTATAAAACATGCATGTATAGAATGAGCAGTCGAGCTGGATAAAAATCTCTCAAACATTCACAGAATTTGCCCATAATAAACTTTTCGTAACTCGTACTTCACATCAGTGGCGATCCTAGCCTGTTTGGCGCCCTGGGCGAACACTCCCTCGGGCGCCGCCCCCCCCCCCACACACACACACATAAAACATATTAAGGATTGTACATTAACATAAAACTGTTGTACACACACACACACATATGAAGAGAGAGAGAGTATGCATGGTATGCAAACGGATACCAAACCGCCCTCTCCTCCCTGTGCCGCAAGCAGCAGGCGCACCTCGCAAACGAAGGGCGCCCTTACTCCCAGCAAATGGGCGATAGAAAACCGATCGGTGCCTGTGACATTCACAATATGCACTGGCATGACGTCGGGGCAGCACGAGTACGATCATTTTTAAAAAAAATTTTGCCGAGGCCCGTGATGCTGCCCCCACCATGATGCCACCCCGGGCAACCGCCCGTGTCGCCCGTATCTAAAACCGCTACTGCTTCACATAATTCCTCTACAGAGGGGACAAATGACATTTGTGACACTGAGTCAGCAGATTAGAGATCCGACAGGAGGTTTATACAAACTAACCTAAACGTTGACCTCTCGTTTGACCTTTGATGCTGTTGCAGTTTCAGGGCATTTCAGTCAGGAGGTTGCCCCGCCCTAAATCAGCCCCAGTTTTACTGTCCGTGTTGACTCTAATGTGATCATATTTTACAAAGTGAACTTCACGTTGTGTTTCGTAGGACCTGAAACTAGAGAGCGAGACGATAAACTCGTCAGGAAACTGTTTTAATAAGATGAGAAGTAGGCTCATTTTCTCCTCCACTTCTATGCACTCAGATATCCTCTGGAGTCGCCCCCTGCTGGGCATTAAAAGAACGCAGTCTTCAGGCCTGGAAGCTCGGCCTGTTTGTTAGTTTAAGGGATAACTCCTTCATCCGTGGGGGCAAATCCTCGCTGCAGGGTCAACATCTGGTGGGAAGAATGAAGCCAGAAGAGTGGAAGCTGTCAGAGCCGCAGATTAAGGCTGGAATATCGGAGTGACATCCATCATATGAATGTCCGCACACTTTTAGGGAAGATTACGTTGGCGTGAGGCTGGATGGGACCGATCAGTCCTCTGGTGTGGGCTGATTACAGTCACAGATTGGTGTCATGGCTGCAGGCAGCAAACGGCCTCATGTTAGCACACACTGCTTTCACTGAGCCGAGTCCTGCTGGATAACAGGTTGCTGTATTTGGTTTTTTTCCTCCCCTCTTTAAACTCGACTCAAACTGTAAAGTGCAGCCCGGGGCGTCCTCTCAGATTACGCTGAGCTGAGGAGAAGAAATGGGATGTGAGCAAACGGCCGCTGGTCAGCTCGTTTTTTTCTGCCTAATTATCCTCTAATTCCCAGCAACGTCTTCGCAGTTTGGGCACGCGGCGGATGTTGTTTTCATCCACAGTGTCACTAAAATTAGCCTCGGCGACACGATGCCTGACACCACTGGGAGCCAAGAGCCACACACCTCCTACAAAATAAAAGTCCCAACATGTGTCCGTGCGGCTTCAGAGCGTTTTGGTGAACTGACTTTTACTTTCAGTCTGTCAGTTTTCCCAGAGCGAATGTTACAATTAAAACACGTCAGGACTGCTTTTAATAAAATCCCATCTATGTTGTGTGATTTAATTATTTTTTTCATTTGTTTATTTTTGTGCATTTTGCTCCTTTGTTGTCATTCTTAATCCTTCTTAAAAACAAAATAGATTTTTTGCATTTTTAAAGATCAAAAATCGAGAAACTGTATAAAAACAGCTAAAAGTGTCTCTGTCTGAACAAACACACCAATAAATGTAAAGCAACAGTAATAAACATGGTAGAGTGTTTGATTTTATTTATTTCATGTTAAAATTACTTTTAAAAGAAGATTATTAGCATACCACAGCATGCTTTTGTTTCTTTTAAGTGAATAATATAAATGCTGCTTCCATCACTTGTTTATGTGCTCACACTTTCTGATGGTTAATCTAAAATTTAATAAACTTTCAGAAATGTTTTTACTTTTAGCAGCAAAGTTCAGATTCATCATTATCCATGTTCTGTTTTAGCATCATGACTACAGCCTGATTACAGCTGCGCAGACACACACACACACACACACACACACACACACACACACACACCTAATAACGGTCATTGTAATCTGATTACTAATCAGTGTGGTCAGTTTGGGTGCTTGTGGATGTGATCATAAGCTCACCTCTCTCTGCCCGCCTGCTTACAGCTTCATAAACTCTCTGAAAACTGTTTTCATAAAGTTCACATCAAACTTTATTAGTTCTGATTTATTTTGCTGGTTAACAGAGAAAAACACATTAAAGTTTAACTGTGTTTTATTACAGACAAAGTCTCGTGGAAGCTACAATATCTGTTCGTCATTATTATTTATTATCTAAAACAAAAACGTGTTTTCTGATTTTTTACTTTAAAGAATTTATTTCTTTCCACAATCATGCAAATACACAATAATAACATTTCAAACAGGAGAAACTTAAAAAACTTAAAAACGTGTAATAAGCTCTTCAGACAAACTTTAATTAATTCTGATGTAATTTAATGTCATTTAAACTTAAAGTATTATTACATCAGCTAATAAGTTTTAGCTGCCTAATCATATTCATAATTGCATATGCATAATTGTCCTTCTGACAGTTTATGGTGGATTTTTATTATTATTATTATTATTATTCTTATTTTAAAGTGAAAATCATGAATAGTTGGCTGATTTCAGCGCTGCTCGCTGCAGGAAAACCATCAAAGTTTCCGCTTTGGTAACCTGGCTGTGACTCTTTTCTGCTTCTTTTTTATTTTACCGAAAAAAATCAAATCGAAATCATCAACACGCTTTTTCCGATAATAACTAAATAATACTAAAATATATATATATATATATATCTGTGCCGTTTGCGGACTTTTTACCGTCACTGTTTTTGCGTTTCTGTCTCCTCTGACGGATAAAGTTACGGTTTACTTTTTTAAAAAGTCTCAGACTTGAACTTTTATTTAACGTTTAACAAACAGCCTGATCTCCGTGTCGAGGCTCCAGGTTCCAAACCGAGACTTCACCCTCGGCAGCTGCTTCTCACACTCTTAAAGGAAATAGAGATTCATTTATTTCCTTGTTGTTACGAGGAGAAAAAAAAGTTGAAACACGTTTCATTTTAATTCCGAGGACAAAGAAGCCGCTCGAGACTCAAACGGAAAAAATAAAACCTCAGACAATTGATGTTATTGCTTATTTGTTGCTTTTTGTGAGGCTGTTTAATAAAAGACCAAACTGCAGGTTTGTGCTGTTCACAGCTGAAGAAAAGCTCTCCTGTCATCACACTGAGACCTGCTGACACAGGAACGCCCGTTTATAAAGCGTTATTATTACATTATTATATGTTGTGTCAGGATAACATTAAAACTCTACAAAAACAAAACAAAAAAGCCCTATAAGCAAAATTAAAATCTGAAACCAGTCTGTAACGTGCATTAATATTCATATTGTAAAAGAAAAAGACTTCCTGTTTCACCAAAATAAACACAAGAAATCTTATTTTTCTTTTTAAGATAACTTTAAAGATTTTTCATTTTATTATTTCATGTTTGTTTTTTTTACATAAATGACTAAAAATATGTGACTATAAAGTCCAATAATTGTTTTCACTTTAATTTAATTAAAAGTCAATTTTATTTCTAAGCACATTTTAGAATTATTTTAAAAAATCAGCCAAAAACCACAAAAAAATCAGAAACAAACACGCAGAATGATACATTAAACTAAATTAAATAAAAATAGATCTGCACCACCTTTATAGGTTTTAGCTGCTAATTTAGAAATGATGATAATTTTATATGAACTTAAAGTGAATGCAGGCTGGATGGATGCTTTCCATTCATTTCACGAGCTCATTAATAATCGATGATACGTTAGTGTTATGTTATGAATGCACAGTGACCCAGTTAGACCACTGGTTTAAAACCAGTATATAGTAAATGTATCAAAGTGGTTTTTAATGTAGCTGTGCTTGTTTTAAGGTTTGCAAACCCAGAAATGCCAATAAATGTGTTTATGTGTAAAACACAGCTGTGAGACACAGAATGTGTGTTCATGGGGGAGCAGTCATGGCTGATGAATGTTTCAGGTAAAAAACTGCGTTTGTTCTGCGTTACGTCCTCGGATGTAAAATCAGGAGTGTGTGTGTGTTTCCATGTATGGAAGCCTGCGCGTGCCAACATCCCAGCACACAGTTTAAAGTGAATCTGATGCATATAAAATGAAATTTTTAAAGTTCGACGTCTTCACGAGCTTCTCCTCAAACATTTACAGGAAGTCGTGTTTACTGCCGCAGCGCCTGTGACCTTTGACCTCTCAGACGGCGCCACCCCTCAGCGGCAGCGGGAAGCCTCCTTACGGAGCAAAACATCTCGCCGTTGCCCCAACATTATTAACCACAAGCCGAGTTGAGCTGATCAGCTGATCAGAGCTGCGGCGGCGGCGGTGGATGCGCCCCGCTGCTCGAGCCGCTTCGACCTCTGAAGTGATTAGTGGTCACGCAACGGGCATGAGCGCAAATACTCAGAAGAAGAACAAAAAGGGGACGAAGAAGAGGAGGAAGACGAGTGAAGGAAGGCACGGTGGTTACCAGAGGATCTCATTGGTCTGCACGCTGGTTTCCAGTGAGCTCTTATTGGCTGCAGAAAGTTCCCATGAGCACACAGGGCTCTACGGGGGCGGAGGCAGAGGAGGGCGCAGAGGAAGGTCAAGCTGGCCACGCCCTCTTCCAGTGCAGAGGCCTTTAGCTGACCCTGGCTTACCCACCTGCCTCACCTCCTCCTCCTCGTCTCCTCCGTTCACTCCTCTCTCCTCATGTTCTCGCCTCCTTTTTCCTCCTCCTCCTTCTTTCCTACAGCTCTGCTTCGCTGTCCCATCACTTCCTGTTCCTTTCCCTTTTCTCCTCAAATCAACAACAGCAGCAAATAATAACTTTATTTATGCAAGTTTTCTTTGACAGACATGGAAATACTGAACCGGGATGTTCATAAAAGCCACAAAGTTACAAAAACAGTACAAATAACACGTGAAAAAGAACAGAAATGATAAAAACATGATTATAAAAGACAATAAAAGCCGATGAAGATGAAGCAGGATGAAGGAGTGAGGAAGCCCTCGGCTCAGGGTCATGTGATCTGTAGCCCGAGGTCAGAGTCAGCCATGTTTGTTTGTGCAGAAATAAAAATACAGAAATAAAAATGTAATCATGTCATCTGTTACTGCTAATCAGTGAAAACAGGTCCAAAGATGACCCGTCAGGTTCTGCAGGTTAAACACGCCGCTGATCTCAAACATGCCAGTGAAACGCTTTGTTGTGGGAATAAATACGGTTAAAATAAAGACGTCACATTTGAGCTGTCGTGGACGAGTGAGTCGGAGGTGGTCGGGGTGGATGGTGGCCCTGCAAAGTCCCACAGGTCGAGGTTCAGGTCGAGGTTCAGGTCTGGACGCCTGCCGCTCCGTCAGGGAACAAAAGCGTCGGTGTTTAGGTCGAGGAAGGCGGTGCCTTTACTTCAATCACTTACTTAAATGGATAAAACCTCAAAGCTTCCTCTGGGTTGCACGCTGTGAAACTTCCTCGTTGTGGCCTTTTTTATTTCCTCGTACTCGTTTCTTTCTCACAGGAACTTTTCATGGTTCTTGTGACCATTGGATGTCGGCACCGTCTGTCGCCTCGCTGTCATTTGGATGACGATCGCAGCTGTCTCTAATTTTTTACTACTGTTTTTGATGCTTTCCTGCGCTCATGTGGTCAAACAGCTGACGGACTTACAGGTGGACCAATCACGGTGCACCCACATTCCCTAAAAACACATTTCTATAAAGACATCCGTTCACTGAGCCGAGGTTTGTAGCTGACTGGTATTCCCGCCTCAGGTTGAGCATCTGTCCCCTGATATATTTACCACGGCTTCATTAATCCTTTAGTCTTTATCAGAATCTTTATTTTGAAAAAACACAAGGAAGGCATACACAGGAACTATCGATCTTATTAAAGTACAAATAAATGATGTACACACAATGTTTACAGTGTTAGTTGTTACCTGTGTCCTTGGCTTGCAGTTGCTGCTCTCCATAATAAATATCATTTACATTTATTTGTTGGAGAAAACATCTTGGTTTTTTGTTTTTTTTTTAGTTGTTTTTAGGTGATTCGATGCTGTTTTATCTTGTTTTTGCTTTAACATAGGGCTGTTTTAATTTTATGTCTTATGTGTTTTATTTATTTAATTTGCTGTTTTTTGTTATTCTATTGTTTTAACTTATTTTCTGTACAGCACTTTGTTCCTGTGCTGGGTATTTTAAAGTGCTTTATAAATAAAATTGGATTGGATTGGATAAACAGTTTCATGTCATGTTTCGACCACATTTCCCACAATGCATTTCTTTCAGAAACACGTCAATAATCATGGAGCCCGAGGAGGCCGAAGGGCACTGAGGGCGAGCTCGTGATTTCCCCCCCTCCTGCATTAGTCTCGGTTTCACCTTTCCTTCCTTAGCCTGCTTCTATCCTCCACATGCTCCATGAACCTTCTGCTCCCCCCACGAGTCTTTACAGTCTTCATCTCATTTGCTGTTTCCTCCCTCCTGCTGTTATCGTGTCTCTTCATCCTCCCCCTCCGACCAACTAACCAACCATCCTCCCGCTCTACCATCCTCCACCTCCTCTCTTTGCGCACTCCATCAGCCGTGTCCTGCTTTCGTCCCCTCTGCTCCGTCTCCTCAGCGATGCCTGCCCTACAAACACACCATGTTCTCCTGCTTCATCCACCTTCTCATGTCGGTTTCTGTGTGTAAAAGTGAAACAAAACCTTTTTAATATTACAGAATAGGCCGATGTTCATGGCCATGATTCAATTATTCAACATTTAATCGTTATAATAAAACTTGAACATGTGAAGAGGGGAGATGCCGGGCAGGAGGGAAAGAGGAAGACCTCAGATCATGGAGGCAGATGACCTGCGAGTGAAAAATCCACAATTTTGACCACATTTGTGAATAAACAGCAGAAATGTTCAATTTGAGAAGCTAGAAGCAGAGAATCTAACGTCCCTTCACGACTTTATGCTCAGCCAAAAACCCAAATCTGTTGGTCAAATACAGTTTCCACGTCCCGCTGCCTCCTCTGTGGAGAGCTTCTCCTTCATCACCCTCACCATCCTTCAGCAGCTGTGAAACAGACCGCCATGTTTCCAGCAGTCCTTTCTGAGAAAGTTCCCAATAATCTGGAACAAACGGGATGAAACCGTTCAAGGATTAGTTTGGACGTTTAGCGCTGGTAGGGTTTTGGTGTTCCAGCGTGATTCACTGTAGCTGACAGCGTGAGGGAGTGCTCCTGATGTGACGACAGGTTCAGTCTTGAAAATGTTCATATTGTGACTCATTGAAACCGTTGCGTGTCCTCTGTTGGAGCCGCTCGGTTGTGGAAACGTCCGTGGACGTCGTAGCATGTCGGCCTGTCTGTCCCGGCAGTCTGATTGGTTACATGATAAAGAAAGGTGAATTATTACTGGAGGATTATAAAAGGATGAGGAGACAGACACAAACCCGTCATGATGCACACGAGTGTAAAACCTGTTCGACAGCAGGAAATACAAATCAGCTGTTTTAGTGATCCAGGAGGAGTTTCTCCTGCTTTAGTTCCTGGTTTTACCGTCTTGTTCATGTTTTTGTGGGTTTCACCTTTTTGATTTTACCTGCCTACCTCAGCATCCTGCAGCTGGGTCCTCTACACGACCTCTGACCTCCATGTAACACGTCAGGTTCTGCCACTGACGTCTCCTGATGCTTTCAGTCAGACAGCAGCAGCTGATTCCACTTTGCTTCCACGTGGAGATTAAAGAGTTAAAGAAAGAAGGAGAAGAGCTTTCGGTTGGACTTTGGAAGGAAAAGATGGAAACCTGTTTGACGCTGATGGTTCAGAAACACTTTGGCGACGGTGTCCGAGCGAGCCGAGGTGACGTGAGGTGAAACTTTAACAGTGGCGGGGCTGAGCGGCGCAGAGGGATGACAGGATCTATCAGACGGTGGTGTAGCGAACATTTACTGTGGGTCTGCTGCTTTCATGGGATTTACTGAGAGTGAGACAAATACACAATATCAGCAGACATCAGAATCAGCCTTTAAAACTCATGTTTAATCCGATTTCACAGATTTGCAGACAGGAAACAAAAAACGCCCCCCCGCGCTCGCTGCCACCTGAAACCTCGGACAGTTTCAGATCCAAACGTGAAAAAAGCCTCTCCGACCTGCGGCGTGTTTCTGAGGAAGCGTTACCTGCGCCTGTCTCTCGGCCTGTCCGTCTAACTCTTGGGCAGGTTGTCCGTCTGACTGCCTGCCTGTTTAAATCTCGCCGTCCGATCGCTGCACACACCTGTCTGTCTCTCTGTCTCTTTGACTGACCGGCCGTCTGCCCGGCTTGACGCTTTCTTCTCGTTTCTGTCTCTTCGCTCTTCCCTCCCTGCCTGTCTGAGCCCCGCCGGCCCGTCCGTCTGTCTGTCGGCGGACAGTTAAAATCCGGCCTCGCCTTCCCTCCTGAACTCTTCGGCTTTTGGGGCGTAAAAATCAGAGAAAGTCGTCTGAACTTTTGCTCTCGACTCGTCTGAAACTGTCCAGTGTTCTCGCAGTTTCCCCTCATTCTGAGTGGAGCTGTGAAGATTTCTATTTGTCCGTTTGAGGTGTTTTCTGAGTGAAACTCTGACCTTTGACCTCCTGCTTGTAAAGCTGGAGCCCTGCAGCTTTCTGTGCTTCCCTTTCAGGGGAGGGTGTCAGGGAAGGAAACGGAGATTAAACCCGGACAAACGAAGGTGGTTTTAAAGAAACAACAGAGTTAATCGGCGGAGAATGAATCCTTTCCTCCCGCTTTTAGCTACTCTGTGAGGTACCAGCTATAATCCGAGCTGGTTGAGGCGACATCCATCACTTTTCACCTCCTCTCTGATGGAGGAAGTGGGTTAAAAATGGCTGACGTCTCAGGAGAGGGTCAGCTGGAGGGAAGGCGGCTGACTTTAACTGTAAGTCTGGAAAACCTGCAGACGTTTGCGTGAATGCAGACGGTCACAAGACGGGAAGGAAGGAACGATGGAGGGCGAGGAATGTGCAGCAAACACACGGTCGAGATGAAGCACGCATAGGTAATAGAGCGTGAAGCCACGAGGTGAGGATGAAGAGCAGGTCAGGATCGCCCGCCTTCCTCCACCTCCTGTGTTTTCTTGTTTCATAGTAGGAAAGGAAAGCTGGGGGGAGGGAGGCCGGGCTGCAGAAAGCGAGTGACGGTTCGGAGGGAGGGAGCAGGGGGCGGAGTCAGAGGGGAAACTGGCACTTGGGTGGACCACTCAGGCGGCGGCGCTCCACGAAAAAAGAGAAAAAATGCCTGAAATCCTGCAGAAGATTGAGATCATTCTAATTAGAAGTGACTCTGCGTGCCAGTGATCCATGCAGACGATTAGTGTTGTCACGAAACGCTGTGGACGCTACTGAGCATGCTCGGTAAGTCGGGCAGCCCCCACATCGACAGGCTGTTTGGCGAAGGGAACGGAAGGTCACGTCGCAGCAGCGAGCGCTCCCTCAGCACGCTCAGGGTTGCCTAGATTCTGCACGCGATCTTCACCGGGGGGCGGGGTGAGAGCGGCGCCGCGGCTGCCCGGGTCAGAGCTTCTTTTTTTTTCCTGCGTTGTTTGTTTGAAAATACTGCAGAACAGTTTTGCTGCGTTTTGGCTGCTGTGCAAGTCGATGCCCTTAAAAAAGTCCACTGAGAGTTCAAGGCCATAGGTCGCTGCCAAAACCCGACGACCGCCGCGTGAGCGATTCAACTCCAACGAATGAAAGCTCGAAAGAAAACACGGCTGGCAGAAAAAACCAAACTGACGTGTCGAAGCCGCTCAAACGCGCGTTTAACTTTTTTGCTTTAGGAAACGAACCCCTGAAAACTTTTCATAGTGACACGAAGATTAAAAGTGACGCAGAACGAGCAACTTTAAGTGTCAAAACAACCAAACGCGATCTTGAAAGAACCAAAGTGAAGTCTAAAATCTCCCAGATTAGGAGTTTAAAGACCGAATTTAAGGTTCACGGGAGCCTAATCGTGCCATTAGAGCAGGTCTGAGGTGTTAAATTTAGAGATTCGAGGACTCCAGGATGTTTGGTACAATCACAGCTCGTTAAAGCAATTTATGGCCTTTTGTTAATCCTTTAAAAGAAATCAGTTATCTTATTTTCTCTTTACTGTTCCAACATCTTCTGATCATAACAAACTAACTACGAAAATGTGCAAACGATTAAAACCAGAAGAAACATGTGTTAGAATATTGACGACAAAAGGAAAATTTGATGTTTGATGAGCAGAAACCTGCTTCTTCTTTACTGTTTTGCAACAGTAACAGAAATGAGTATAAATGAGACAATATGTGTAAATACTGAGTATCAAAAAACGACTGAGTGGGTATTTTTTCATCATGTTGTGAGCAAGTGAGTCATTTGTCAAAACACAGGAGCAGGAAGTTATTTAAAGCCGCGTCTTAATGGGGTTAAAGTGTGTTGGTGCTATTTTACATTCGTATGTGTGCGATGGAGGGGGGTTGGCTGCTCTACATTCCTGTTGTGTGCTGTAAAGTCTAAAATCAGCTCTGAACGTTTCTCTGCAGAAGACCAAGAACAGTCACACAGGACGTCTTTGTCTTCATTCAAAATCACATTTAATGGCAAAATTGTATTAGATGTATAAAAAAATGAGGTTCCTTATTATTATTTCCATTTATGCAAAGACTCGCAGGCTTTTCTCCCGTTTAGTTCCCGTTTCCTTTTTGGTTAAAAGAAAGTTAAACTTCAAAAATTTTAAACGTAATTAAAAAACAAAACAAAACAGAAACTTAACTTTTTTATTTTATTTTTATTTATTTATTTTTATTATTATTATTTTGTTACTTTTGTAATAAAAATTACAAAATGTTTTGCAACAATCACAATTTCTGCCATAAAATATATTTTTAAATTTTAAATAAATGTACACATTTGTAAATTTTGTGTACATAACATTTAAACTGTTAAAGTTTTATGTTGCAGATTAATGTTTTTTAACTTCATTAACATTTACATGTTTTTTAAATACCTGTTTCACCAACAGCTATGAAAAAGTCAAACAAATGTGAAACATTTCAGTAACAAATATTCTGTGTTTATACAGTAACCTCCTGATATCTGTGGATATAGCTGAGTACAGGTAAAACTGTTGTTTTTCCACAATGACTGAACATCTGCAGGTGGAGATGTGCCAGGCTCCGCCCACAAAAACAATAAATAAATAAATAAATAAATGAGGTAAAAACAATATTTTACATGAATTCTGCAAAGTGAAAAGGTTAAAATGAGCGTTTGTTTTAAAATCAGCATTTTCACAAAGTTGGTTTATTTTTTTATATTCTATTTTTTATATTTTATATTCTTTTATATATTTTATTTTTTTGTTTCACCAAAAGCAACTTTTTAAATATTCAAATTTCAAAATGAAAATCAGAATAAAACAAAAATAATTTTTGAACCATTTCATTTCTTTCAGACCTGAGATTGTTACAGACATGATTTTTTCTTTTTCTCCATTTGATTTTACCTGCTGCATTCACACAGTGCTGCCTTCACTCGCTGCTTGGAAATCACCACATCCTGACAGCCAGAATCGTTGGTGTCTAATCAAACAAACCGATACTTCCAGTTCTTTTTAAACCCTGAAACGTGTTTATGATTCAGAATAACTTGTGTTGAAGTTTATTTCCTCCAGCTCTGACTTTTCTTTCCTGATTCTGAAGATATTTTGAGACATGACATAAAAGACTAAAACCATCTGAAGCTGTTACTTTTTTAAGTTTATGGATTTCTTTACACATACGAAAAGTATTAAATACAAAATTCAGTTTAAAGAAGTTACTTTTTGCAACAAAATTTCATCACTTCAGAAATAACTTCTATGTATGCAAATTAGACTAAAAACTGTCTCCTCAATACGTCAGCATGTGTTCACCTGAAACAAATCAAAGTATCATAGCGGTGCTTTCTTACCAGCACGCCTCCTCCTCGTGTCCTTGTGGCGTTTCTCATCCTCGGGGGGTGTTGTCATCTTTTAAAAAGCTGCACACCCATCCGGGTGTTTGCAGCTCTGCACACGTCAGTCATAAACAACAATAACGATGTGGCACAACCTGTTAGCGTTAGCTGTTAGCTGTCCGTCTCAGTGCTCGTGTTAATGACGACGAGCTCGACCTGAGGTGGGTCTGTGCTCACATGACCCGCTGACGCTATAAAGGTCGTTTGAGGGTTTTAATCATTCGCTTTAATTTTAAATAAATCTGAGATAATAAACTCTGCTTCTAATTCTGCAAAACCCACTCATGAAAACTGTGGATTATTTTCTTCTTCGGTTGGAGCCGTTTTACTTCAAAAATATTCGCTACAAAGAAACAACAGTCCATTTTACAGGTGATTCTAGTGTGTAAGAGCAACAACGTAACAATGAGTCTGATGTAACAGATTCTATTTAAGAGAGTAACAGTAATCTGGAAAAAGTAACAATAGTGTAAAAAAGTAACAACCCTCTGAAAAAGTAACAAAGTCAAACAAATAATGGTCAGTTTGAACTTTAATACTTTAATATTTGAACTTGACCTCCTGCTTGTAAAGTGATAGATCTTTCAGCCCAATTCTACTTTTTCTACATAATCATCATACAAAATGTAATCAAATGGAAAAGTCTCTTTTTAAAACTTGTTTTATTAGTTTTAATCTTTTAACTTTATGCATCAAGCAAAAATTTAATTATCTGCAACATTCTCTGAGTTGAATAAATTAGTTTAACATTTAAACCTATTTTCTGCACATTCCAGCACATAAAATAAAATATTTTTTGTGTTTACACTCACTCTTTCAAATAGATGCAAGTAAAACACAGCAGAAAATGAATAAAGTCAAAGACTCAGCGGTCCTGTTGCTCTATTTTCACCTGTAAAGCAGGACTGGGGGTAGGCGGAGGTTTACCCTGGTGCAGGTGTGCTGCGGTCAGTTGAAGAATCCGCGAGTTTCTCTGTGAGTTTCCCATTACGTCGTAGCTACTTGGTGCTTGTCGGAAGTTTAGGGGTTTTTTCGCTGTAAAAAGTTTTCTTCCCACGCACAGCGGACACTAATGTTTTTGTCACTTTTTATGGAATCAAACTCAAAGTAAGGTCAGTACTTCCACGCTTTAAACGCTGCACGCTCATACTCTCTCCCACAATCGATATATGATCCATTGTTGATCTGCACACAGCTGTTGTCACGAACGGCGCACTCGCTTACGTCACTGTCATGAGACATTCTCGCAAAAAATCACGGTTTTAGTAACGCAGTAACGCAGCGTTCCTACGGGAAAGTAACGGTAATCTAATTACCGATTTTGCAATAGTACTTACTTTACTCGTTACTTGAAAAAAGTAATCAGATTACAGTAACGCGTTACTGCCCATCTCTGGACACACAGCTAAACGCTGCTGCGGGTCAGTCGCCTCTCTGAAATGACTATCAGAGGCCCAAACTGAGCCACTGACGTCCTGAAAAGCACAAAAGCCTCAAATCCTGGATCAAACCGTGAAATTCTGCCTGATGCTGCTGAGGAATCTGTTTCTTCTTTCTCTCGTTCAGTCTCATCAGGACCAGCTCATCGTGGCTTCATGTCAACTCCATGTTTTGCATTTGAAGAATTTTCCTCAGAAACACAACGCGTTCGATGTGTGTGCGTGTCGCACGGCAAGTTTGAATCTCAAAAATGTGAAAATCCCTTCCTCACAGACAATATCTGATTCTGCTGTAGTTGATAAAAACGTGACGTAAATGAGTTCTTCAGCACAAACTTTCTCTCACTACAAAGCCAGACACGGATTCGTGAAGTATATTCAGCTGATGGCAAACTCTCCTCTCTGAGGTCGGTGTTTTCAATCATCGGTCAGTGGGCTGTTTGCCGATGTCGTGCCAAGTATCCACCACAGAATTTGTTTCCTCTGCGTCGGCAGCACACACTGGGCTCTCCAAATCACAGACAAGCAGTGTCCCACATTCTTGACTTTTAGTCCACAAACACCTCCAAAGTGTCAGGACTTATTACTCCTGACACTTTGGAGGCTTTAGCTCTTTATAGAGTAAAGCTACAGGAGGATGCAAATAATTATCAGGCACAATGTCCTCGGTTTATTGGAATAATCCTGTCGTGAGAACGTGGTGTAGTAATACAGGTGGTGCTCATGCCACAGCTCCTTGATGGACTCTACAACTACAACTCTCACCAGTGGCTGCTCCCTACAGCATTCACACATCATCATAACACATTTTTCATTGTGGTTTTCATTGTCTGTCTCTCGCCCTCGCTCTTCTCCCTCTGTGTCCTGGTGTGTGTTTCTCGTACTTCCTGTTTTAGTTTGACAGCCTCTTGTCCTGCATGTATCATGTTCATCTTTGTTCCCCAGGTGTTTCCGATCTGTCCAGCGCCGCCGTCTCCATCATCCTCCGGCTGTGTTCTGCCCGGTTACTGTATCTCAGTTTAGGTTTCCTGTCTTTCTTGGTTCATTCTCTTGGTAATTCAGCAAAAAAGTTGTGTTTTAGTTAAAATGCCTATGAGTCTGCATGTTGGGCCCGATCCTCTCCTGCCTCGCACCATTAAAGATATCTGTTGATGTTCTGAATGTGCAGGAAGCTTTGAACTTCTGAGCTATTAAAATCCAGGGGTTATTATTTTTGACCAGGTACCACAGATATGCACATTTAAGGAAATTACTTTCCTAAGCAAAAACATAGATATAAATAATTTCAATTTCTGTAGCACAAATTTTGACAGCTGTAGAATGGTGCTTTATAAAGTAAGACTACAATAGTGGAGAAAAAACCCAACTATCAGATGATGCTGGGAGCAGCATTTTGGTGATGTGGGGAGGAAGAGACCTCCAGTAAACCCCAGGATGGAGCAGTAAGGGTTAGGGGAAGAGAAGAGAGAAAGTAGCCTGATCAGACAGAATTATCAGCTTTTTTACTCAAATTAATGCGTAAAAATTCACCAGGATGCAGGAAAACTGCAAAAACCCTCCATTCATGTGTCCCCTCAGTGCTCAGACAGAGCTTACAGTTTGCTGCTACAGAGAAGAACAACAGTGTCTGTGTTTCACTGTCTGACTTTTATTTGCTCAAACTGACAACGATGGACTAAAGATGTGATATTCCACCTCCCAACTGTGGGTTGAAATAACAGACAGCAGACGTGTGGAAGTCGCCCTTCCTTCATTAACCCATATTTATTGCCTGTGCAGCAGCTCGTTCAGTGGAAAGAAAGCGGAGGAGCCTCAAGCTTTAAGGAGACGATTTCTGTTTCAGTCCAAGCAGCTCGACTTTGTTTCAAACATACACGTTACCCAGAGGACGTCAGCTCTCGGTCGTTACAGCCGCGCAGCTGCACGTCAGCACTTTCAGAGTCTGCAGCAGGGAAAGTCTGAGTGTGTAATATGTCAGCCTATATGTTGTGCTGTTCACACTGTGCCCTGAGCAGTTTTCATTATGCAGCCTGTGCACAGCTCTGACTGTCGAGGACTAAAGACGTTGTGGAGGTTCAGTCTTCATAGATTTACTCACACATAGTTCCTGTGTGGACCGCATCCTCAACGCTGCCGCTCGTCGATCGTCCGCCCGCTTCGTGCTCAGTGTTTCTGTTTTCGCAGACACTGTGTGGTAAATAAAGGGCAGCAGAGCGTGGCAGAAACTAGACACCAAAGTAGACGCTGTTTGAAACCTTGTCTCACTTTTTAAATTTTCATCACACACTTTGTAGTCAGCTGCCAGCATCACGTCCCCCGGTGACGCCTCCAGCCTCCAGCGCTGATATTTACTAACAGACGGCACAACGTGTCGGGTAATTAAAGATGCAGGATGGATGACGTGACCGGGTCTACTCAGCAACGAGCAGATGTTTTACCTCAAAGGAGTTTTGTCTCATATTTCCAAACTTGAAGTGAAAAACTTTATGTTCTGACCACTTCATGAACTTCCCAAAATCTCAAAAACCTTCCACCAAATCAGAAAAATAATCTTCATCTTTTTCACAGAGCACTCTCCCAATGTGATGCCGCTCACTTGAGTTTAATTCAACCCGAGGACAGTGAGGAAGAATGCTGGGAAACAGCACATGAACAGCACGCCGGTATCAGCAGGATCCAGAGTAATGAGCATCAAATGTCACTTACTGAAAATCAGTCATCGGTGCAGCAGCGATCTTCAGTCTGAGCTCAACGAATGAGAACTTTAGTTTTGTTTCCGGTCACATTGATCCTCTGTTTGTGGATCAAACCAGCAGCTTATCTGATCGTTTCCTCGCCTTTGCCTCTGCGAATTTCACACAAAATCACTGACACTCGCTAAAATTTGTCACTCCCGACTCTTCACATGCTGATTCTTGGTCAGGACCTCTTGGCATCACAGTTTAACCTCTTTAGTGTCATTTTTACAACTTGCAGTCCAGCAGGCTTCAACAGAACTCCCCAAAGATTTGAAATAAACTGAACCAAATGTTTTTCTCAGTGCCATCGCTGACTCTACAGAGGAAACTGAGGAGAAGCTTGTTGCAGACTTTAGATGTTTGCAGTTTAACTTGTGGCGTGAATTATATTCAGATTTATTTATACAGTGCCTAATCACAAAAACAGATTGCCTCAAGGCGCTTTATTTTGTAGGGTAAAGACCCGCAAAGAAAACAGAGAAAACCCCAACAATCATATGAGCAAGTGCTTTGGTGACAGTGGGAAAGAAAAACTCCCTTTTAACAGGAAGAAACCTCCAGCAGATCCAGGCTCAGGGAAGGGCGGGGCCATCTGCTGAAGCAAGAAGTTAGCGGCCGTCCAGGTCTTTATGTCTTTAAGACATTCCTGCAGTTTAACTCATTGGTGTGTGTTATCTGGCTTCATGGACAGATAGAGCTGGGTGTCATCTGCATAGCAGTGTAAATGTATGCTATGTCTTCTAATGATGCTGCCTAAGGGAAGCATGTATAGTGTAAACAGGATGAAGCTGCAGGTACTTCAGCCTCTTAACATCTCAGGATCTCGAACTTTCCACTTCAAGTGAAACATGTAAACGTGTTAATGATGTCCAGCGTTGTTACTGTAACGTCTGCATGTCTGTACATTTCATGTTTTGCAGAGACGAAGCGTGGACTGGCGTGTTGATTTCACACTTAGTTGTGATCCCGGGTTGTGTAGTTATATTATGTATTTGAACATTTTTTTTAACAGAATAACCGACTTCAGATGTGAAAGTGTTGATTTAGAACTGTTAACCAAATGCAACAAAATATTTTAATACATGTTTTTATCAAATATATTTACTTAATTTTCTTACATCTACTGTTTTAGGAGCAAAAAATATAATTTACAATGTACAATACAGGAATTGTATTAAACAGTTTGCATCAAGTCTAATTTCCTGCAGGACTTCGTGCTGCTGAGTGCGTCTGTCCTGAAGGGTTTTCTGGATCCGTCAGGCGTGAACGGGCGAGCAGCAGAGACGTCTGCCGGCTCGTGTTTTGATATCTGAAACCGTCGCTATCAAACAGATTACGGGCAGAAATACCTGATGTGACAGCAGACAAAAGAGAATCAGGTATTAACACGTGTGACATCAAACCCGAGAGGCTGAGAGCTGAAGACGATTACAGGCTCCAGCCTTCAACACAAAACTGTTTGTTGCATTTATGTAGAGATGTTTGCTACTTGTTGTCCTCGGACAGGACTGGCCATCATTAGAGACCCACGCTGTGTTTATTTCAGTCACACATGTTCCACTGTCATGATCAAATGTAGGCACTGTGACAGAAGCAAGTTTTATTAACAGAAATCAGAAGCAGAGTGCTATACGTGGTACAGTCACAGGTTACAGGTGCGCACTGAGGTGGCGAAGCATTGGATGGGACGAGCTACAAGCTTGGAGAGTCTACTGCAGTGGAGAGCGATCGGACAGGTGAGTTTATTTTTTAGGGTTGAAGGAAACAACAACAGCAGATGAACACAGGAGGAAGAAGAACTCAGGTAAATACCAAGAACATGTAGTTAAGGATGAAAGCAGGTAGAGCCTAAACTCATTACTACTGTGTTAGTACTAACGATCTGTACGACAGAGACGGTCCTTAAATACTCAGCAGGTGAGCTGATGGGCGTGGCAGGACTTTACAGACGTGGCAGTAACAAAGCAGAGGCTCACCAAGCTGCTCCAGATACGACGGGACCTCGCTGCCTGCTCTGCATTCAAAGAAACGTGGCGGTAATTAGCCGCCATTGCTTTGGTTCGGTCAGTTTGAAGGTTACTCAAAAGAAAAGTTCTGCATGAAAATGACATTTTTACCAGATGTGGTGAAACAGATGTTTGACCACATGTCAGTTCACAGCTGGATCCAGGAATCTGTGGAAGGGTTTGTGTATTCTGAGATTAGGCAACATGTCCTCAAAAATACTGAAATGATCAGTCCCAGTCCCAGACTGGTTTCTCTGACACTAACCACAGCTGTCTGTGTCGAACTGCCCGACCGGTGAACTGACGGAGGGACGCCTCGTGCTAATGTTGGAGATGCTGTGAAGTATGTCCCTCCCTGGCAGGGACCTCACATCTGTATCTGTCCGCTGTGACTGGATCAGTCTGTTTGTGGAGAATTGCAGACACATTATTAACAGCTCAAAAACAGGATGAAGGCTGTTTGAGAAGGAGTCACCTCCCCGCCGCCGCAGAGCGAGGCGCTGACACTTCCTGTCTGGGACCTCATTGATCCCATCGATGAAGAGGAGCGGCTGATTAGCGCTAAGACGCTCGCAGCTTTGATCAGACTGCAGTTATCATTGTTCAGACAAACTGGATGATTCAGGGGATTTAAGTTTGTTTTAACTGATTCAACTCTGGTTGAACGTTAAATTGGATTGAAGCTCTGGGAGGTGTGACCTCTGACCTCTGGCTTCCTTATTATTGGTTTCTTGAGATGTCTTCGTCTTCCTCACACAAAGAAACCTGAAGACTTTAAACAGTATCTTTCAAATCGTCACGCTGAAGAAAATCTGAACTGTTTTATCGACACATTTACAGTTTGTTTGTTTTTTAATCATTTATCTCCCTTTAATGACTCATCATGTGTAACTCTGGCTATAAATAAGCTAATAACCGAACCCACCTTCATGTTTCTGCTGTCACTGATAAATATCGCTTCTCTGCACCTGAATGTGTCTTTTCAGACTTTTATTTTAAACCAAATGCCAGAAAAGTTTTCCCTCTGTGTTTGATCACTTAGAGAATCACGCGCCCACAGAAACCATGCAGGCTGGGATCGGCTCGCTCAGGTTAACACGCTGCCACTGGCTCGTGTGAACATCTGATCTCCTGCTTTGCACCAGTATAACAAAAAACCACAGCAGCCGTGCAGAGAGGCTGAAGGAGCATCGAGTTGGGAAGAGGAAGAGTTACATCGGACCCAAAGCATTCAGCTGTGTCCAGGAACACGAGTGAAACTCACTTTCGTGTAACTGCGCATTCGCCATCGCAGCCTACGGTGACTGCGATTGGCTCGTTTGGTACCGACGTTTTCTCCTACACGTGTCACGCTCGTGTAAATGAACCGTAACATCACGGAGACTGGACCCTGTGGTGGAGGAGAAGGTTAAGCTGATGGTTCATGAAGATTTCGGATGAGATTCGCTGGACGGCCTGGATGACAGGCAGCCTGAGAGGGGGAACACAGTGAAGCTGATTGGCTCAGAGAACTCAGGCAGAGAGTTTATTGGTTAAAAAAAGTGTCGTAATAAAGCAGAACAGAACTAACGAAGCAAAGCTGGAATGATGGCAGAAGAGATCTTCCTCATTGAGCTTAATTAAAATCTTCATCTCTATGTGAGGCTCGTGGCACCACGCCTGCAAAGGTGGATGTTTCAGTCTGTAAACCTGGAAAAAACGCCGGCCGATAAATAATCCCATTTCATTTTGGAAATATTTCACAAAGCAGCGTGAAACTCTGCTGCTCATCATTTTTTTCCATAATTATCTTTATTTGAGCTGAAAGACTCGATCAGATCAGAGCGAGGATAAGCAAAGGTTGCTTGACTCTGAAACTTCAAAATAAAAGCCTGTCATTTAGCTTTGATTCTTTGAGGGAGTAAAAGATTTGAAATGGAGCTTATAGGTTTCATCTGATGCGGTTTTAGATTTTCTGTGTGTGTTTGAGCCGTGAAGGCTGTGAATACCTTTGAGTCACAGTAATCCACCTGCATGAGGGCCGTCTGTCCGTCTGTCAGCTTAAATCCTGCTCAGCTCCAGTTTCAGCAACATGTTCACTCGATCACACTCTTCAGCACTTCAGCAGTGCGACCAGGTTCAGATCAGAAATAACTGAAAGGTCTGATGTGTTCTTTTTGCACTTTATCTTTCAGGACACGGTTATCTCAGCCCACAGCAGCAGGCTGAAAAACCATCTGAGATAATGTGAGTGTGAAATCCTGGATATCAAACATTTGTTCATGTTTGAACTTCACTGTTGAATCATGTAGGTGCACATCTGCAACCCAACGGCTCCTCGACAACACGAACATCGGTGATGCAAACTCTGCGTCTCTCACATCCTGGATCAAAGACATGACAGCCAACACTGAGGAGGTCAAAGGTCAGTCTGCATGCTTTAGTCATCTCATCAACCCAGCTGCAGCTCCTGACAGCTCAGTATTGTCAGTGTTGGAAGGAGGTGACTGTGCGTGACTCACTGGAACAAACCGTCAGAGTGAGGAGCTCCAAAATCAAAATCAGCTGAGAGGAATCTGCAGGTTCTGATCTACACGATGGAAAAATCTTACATGCTGATAATTAATTTTCTGGCATCATAACTTTGTAAAGTCACAATGTGACAAAGTGGGTGAGAAGACCATTTGTCTACATTCTTAGTTAACATTCTTGTTTTGATTTACCATATTTCACATGTAATCTGCAATAGGCAAACATCTACTATCCCGGGTTTGTTTATGTTCTGCACTTTTACAGATTATATAATATAACATCTTGGTTTAAATCAATTCATGCAAGTTTGTTAAGTTAACATGTTATTTCAACTGTTAATTTGTATTGTTTGAACTTACCTTTACCTACCTGTCTTCCAGAAGCAAAAGGAGGAAATGTAGTTCTACTTCCTGCTTTATACCTTCTGGGTTCATCTGAGGTCACAGGAAGAGACCAAGGGCAGGAGGGGAAGAATTCTTATAATTTAATAAAGTTGATTTTAAAGGGTTTATAAAGAAATAGATTTAATGTTGTGATATGTATTGATTACACCAGAGTTTATGTTGCCAGTCAAGAGGAGTAGTAGAGGATGAATATAATCATGTTCATCTCACCTACCTACTGAATGGAATAGTCCAGAGGAGAAAGTGTTTGATTAAGGGGACTATTTAAGCAGACGAACTCAGGTGTTTCAGAAGAAGGGTTCAGGTCAGTGTAGCTGTGTGCAGTTTGACCTTAATTTCCGTTGATTTAAGTTCAGTTATGTTTATTTGAATTGAGTTTATTATAGAGTTGAGTTTCTTATTTGTTTCTTTGTAAATATTCTTGGGCCACAGAATGGTGAATAAATCACTTGCTACACTGGACAGCATCAGTCTCCTGCACTTCTTTGACCGCTTAAGTCGAGTCTTACCACATTTGGTGGCAGCAGCAGTGGGATTCCAGGCCAATTAAGGAGTGGAGAAGATGTCTACCCGAGCAAAGAGAGGGCATGTTCCAGAATGTGAAGCAGATGATTTACAAGATGGCAGCGACCAACAAGGGGCAATAAGTGGCCATATTTCTGGACAAGAGAATGTGGCTGAATTGTCCAAACTTTTGCAAACTCTGATGCAACAGCAGGCTGAATGCGATGCTAAACTGGAGCAAGAGCACAAGCGCCAGGACGATAGATGGAGGCAAATCCGGCATCAGTTTGCCCAGCTTCAACAGCAGATGCAGCATGGCAATCTAGAGCATCAGTTACTTGAAGTACAAGCATCTACATCGGCTTCTTCGAGAGCACCTACTCCAGAACCATCTGCCAGCACACAAGAATCAAATAGGCTTGACTTGGAGCCGGCACATCAACGCAGTGAGGCACAGCTTTCAACACTGGTGAGACATTCAGGCTGGAAGGGGCCAAAAATGCAACCTTACAATGAAGGTGAGGACATTGAACATTATTTAATCACCTTTGAAAGAATTGCTCATGCTTGCCAGTGGCCGCGAGATGAGTGGGCTCTTCACCTAGCACCACTGCTAGCTGGTAAAGCACGTTCCGCTTATGTAGCCATGGATATTGATGACACTATGGACTATGCAAAAGTAAAGTGTGCTGTCTTGCAGAAATATGAAATAAGTGTTGACACCTATCGAATGAGGTTTCGTTCTAGTACCTTTGGAGCAGAGGAAACACCAAGGGAGCTGCAGGTCCGCCTAAAGGAGTTGTACATCAAGTGGATGAATCCTGAAACAAAGACAAAGGATCAAATCGGAGACGCCATCATCATGGAACAGTTTCTCAAGGTTTTGAATCCTGATCTTCGGACGTGGGTTAAGGAACGTAACCCAAAGACTTCCAAGGAAGCAGCAGAACTGGCTGAAGCTTTCTTAGCAGCTCGTCGACCATCAAAAGACTTCACACCAGTTAAGTCAAATTCCAACGTGCCATTCAACAAGTTAGGTGGTGGCCCTGACTTGAAAGTTAAGCACACAAGACAGAACTGGTATAACTCAGATCCTGCCAGATCTGAGACAAAAAATAAAACCAATAAAGCATGTCATTTGTGTGGTCAGATAGGTCATCTTAAAGCTCAGTGTACAAAGATGTCTGTTAGTAAAAATTACATGTGTTCTGCTAGACAAACTGAAGTCAGTGAGAATCACAAAAATGAAATTGAATGTCAGCAACGTGAGCCATCAATTGGGGTATTTGTTGAAGACAAACCCCGTGTAGCTCTGTTAGATTCAGGAAGTAATCGCTCTCTGGTTAGACAAGACAGTCTTCCCAGGGATGTGATCTTTTCAGGAGCAACAGTGGATGTGTGCTGTATTCATGGTGATAAGGTATCATACCCAGTTGCTGAAGTTGCAATTGAAGTAGAAGGCCAGTGTTACACTCTTTCAGTGGGAGTGCTGCAAACGCTGCCTTATCAAGTGGTGTTGGGCCGTGATCTCCCAATACTCAGAGCTAATAGCCAAGCATCCCTGTCAGACTGAAACCGTTGAAAGTTTGTTAGCGGTCACAAGGTCAAAAGCTAAGGAGCTACAGGTTAATGCTTTGGGTTGGGATGAATTACCTTTTGCAAATGAGGATGCCCCATTGGACGAGTCTAGCACTCGTTCTAAACCAAAAAAGAGCAAGAGACAGAGAAGACATGAAAAGGTGAAGGGAACAAGAGTAGCTGAACACATTTTAGATCCTTTAAAGACTGAGTCTCTCCCCAGTGCTAGTCAGGTTGCTAGGCTTCAGAAAGAGGATCTAACACTTAAACCATTGTTCTCTAAATGTGTTCCAGAGTCAACTAGAGTTGAGGGAAGGCAGGAAGTGTTTGTGGTTAAAGGAGATTTGTTGCATCGCCGTAGCAAGATTGGTGACCAGTTGGTGATCCCCCAGAGTTTGAGATCTACCATTTTGAAAATGAGTCATTCCATTCCCTGGGCAGGACATTTGGGACAATCTAAAACATTTTCTAGAATGATTCCCAGATTTTACTGGCCCCAACAGTTCAGTGATACGGTACAATACTGTAAAGCTTGCCCACAGTGCCAGTTAACAGCTCCAGGCAGGAAAGCAGATAGAGCTCCGCTTATCAGTATGCCCATCATTGATACACCCTTTTCACGCATTGCCATGGACATTGTTGGCCCACTAGAACAGAGTAAAGCAGGTCATAAGTACATACTTGTAGTTTGTGACTATGCCACAAAATATCCTGAAGCCTTCCCCCTGAAGAAAATAAAGGCTCGTCAGATTGTTAACTGCCTGATTCAGTTGTTTTCCAGAGTAGGTATCCCAAAAGAAATCATCACAGATCAGGGGACCAATTTCACTTCTAAGATGCTTAAAGAACAGTGGCGGCTCCTGAAAAAAATCTCAGGGGGGGCAATTTTTATGATATCGACTAAAATGACCCATTTAATGAGTACATCAAACAACACAATTTAAATTTAAATTTAAAATGAACAACCATATTCTGGCCATTTGTATAGATTTGTAAAAATGAACAACCATATTCTGGCCATTTGTATAGATTTGTAAAAATGAACATGAACAGATTTTTTTTTTTTTTTTTTTTGAATGAATGAAAAATAACTATTGAAAACAACAACTGTAAACTGATTGGGGGGGTGGGCTAAAGAGAGAAAGAGAGAGGGATGGAGAAAGAGAGTAAATATGGTTAAGGGTTCTTATTTGTACAAGAACTTTGCTCGTCTGTCTTTCTGAGTGGCAAATTTCTCGATGACCCTGGTGTTGAAATCAGGAAGTTCTTGTGTGAGTTTTTTCTCTATGGACAGCATAGCCAGAGCGTTGAGCCGATCCTGAGCCATATTGTTTCTCAGGAAAGTTTTTATCCTCTTTAAAGTAGAGAAACACCTCTCCGATTCTGATGTTGTCATTGGTGTGGTGATGAGGATGTTAAGAAGACTTACAGTTTCGGTGAATGTGTCTTGAAGGTTGTTTTCCATCAGAACCTGATAGAGCGCCAGCGCACCACTACAACTCTGAAACTCCTCGTTGTCGTAGATCAGGGACAGTTCTGTTTTAAGTCTGGCTTTGTCCAATGAGGGATAGGCTTCCACTGTGGTTTGTAGTGCTGCATCTGGAAAATTTTTGCTGTGTTGTTGGAACAAGTCTCCTTGCAACAGAGTGGCGCTGACAAGGTGCTTGGTGAAAGAAAACCTCTCCTTGGCATGGCTCATAATGGTGTCGCACACCTATCCAATAATATATAATTGGTAAGAGTTAGATTCAGTGGTAAGACTTTGGCACATGTCTCATGTTAATCATTATTCTGAAAAAAAAAAATCTGTCCATAACAAAACAAAACAGTCATGACCACTATATCAAATGACATCTGACAGCATCGTCATTAGATTTTATCTGATGATCCGATTTAAATCAGACCAAGCAGCTAGTGCTTACCTCCAGTGCCAAATGGTGTTGCCTGTCTTCCCCCAATGTTCTCCGTCTCTTTGTGGGTGGGTCTTGAACAGGTCCCCTGTACTCCTCATCCACAACCAGATTAGGAAGTGCCTCCCTGATCCAATACATAAGTTTCATTAATGGCTTCTGAAAACTGAATAGGGATATATTAACCAAACACAAACCAAACAAAGGTTGTGTTCTAATTACCGGGAATTACCGGATTTAATTAATAACCGGACCTGGTTTAATGGCTGGGGGAAAACCAGTGCAAGTAAATAAAGGCCCTGGCCATAATTTCAGGAAATAGCCTATGGTATAGGCTACATCAAATCATTACTGGGAATATACTTCATCAAATATACTTAATCAAATATTTTTCATAAAATTACTTCAAAGGCTGATATAAATCAAAATTATCTGAATTCCATTAAACATTTAAGTCACAGAACACAGAATATATGCAGAGAATTTGATAGAATCTATGCATAGATAATTAACATTTATTCTAGGTTACATATTTATGCTTTTATGCCTACCTGATAGCCTGCATGCGGCTGATGAATGTCTGGGTGATCCCTGCGATGGTGACAGAATCGATGTTTCTCTTCTGTAGGTGGTTATACAGCATGTCTACATGTGGCATTATCTTGTGAAACAAGGCCAGGAAAAAACAGAAAGCTTCGTCTTCCAGCATTCTCACGAAACCACCGGCATCTCTCTTTGTAGGGGCATCAAATCCTTCACTGTTACGGATGGTCTGAAAACACCTCACCAGATCGTCTTTATGTTCATACACTGTATTCACAGCACGACTGTTGAAGTTCCAACGGGTTGCCGATGCACTTGGAAGTCGGTGCGCCACCACCTCGTCAAGCACTGCAGTCCTCTTGCTCGATTTAGTAAAAAAAGAAGCGAATCCTGCTATGTCGGAAAAAAAGTGACTGATTTGAGGGATGTGGGAGGTTGCTTGTTGCATTACCAGGTTTAACTGATGGGCATAACAATGTACGTAGTGAGCGTTAGCATAAATGTCCTGTATCTTACGCTGCACTCCTCCAGTGGTACCCCTCATTACAGCGGCCCCATCGTAGGCCTGGGCGATCAACTTTCTCTCTTGTGAGAGACTTGCGCTGGAACCAACTCCGACAAAAAGTCCTGTTGTATGCTTTTGACTTCTCCTTCGTTGCCTGGGTTAGTTGAATTTCAGGCTTGTCAGGTCCCAACTCTTTAACTTGCAGTTTTTCTGCCATTGTCCTTCTGGCAAAAGGGTAGGTTAGAAGCGATCTAACCGAATTTGGGGGAGGCTGTGCCTCAACCGTTAACAATACCGCTGCCATCGTCTCTCTCTGACCTTATAGCTCACTTAGGCTACTGACTGAGGTAAAATTCTAGAACAGCAAATCTTCGCGCGTTTTCTGCAGGGGCGCAATTTTAAGCGCCCCCAAACCATTTAATTCAGCGACGCTGATAGGTCAAATATTTATTATTTTCCCCTGGCAACCATTTAATGATAGGCTATTTCGCTGCATATCAAGGGCGCTTTGACGAGCGCCCCAGAAGAAGAAAAACACCGTTTGTTGGTTGAACTTTAATGAGTCAGCTGGTGAAAATGTTAAAATACGCCTGGCTGTATATGGGCACACACATAGTAAAACTATCATTGATGAATTTTTTAAAAATATATATTTTTACTCCTCCACATTTGGGGGGGCGGAGCCCGAGCGCCCCCTATGGGCCAGCCGCCACTGTTAAAGAAGTATATAGTTTGTTAGGGATCCAGGGTGTCAAGACCAGTCCCTATCACCCACAGACTGATGGCCTTGTGGAGCGATTTAACAAGACGTTAAAATCAATGCTCAGGAAATTTGTGAATGAAACAGGGTCAGATTGGGACCAATGGCTCCCATTTTTGTTATTTGCCTACCGAGAGGTTCCACAAAGTTCTACTGGGTTTTCACCATTCCAGCTACTTTATGGGCATCCTGTCAGAGGTCCAATGGATGTTCTGAAAGAAGCTTGGGAGGGTTCGATGTCAGAGCAGAGGTTTAGTGAACTCTCACATGTCCTCAAAATGAGAGACAAGCTAGAACATTTCCAAGAACTTGCTAATAACAATCTGGCCCATGCGCAACAGCGGCAAAAACAAAGATATGATAAAGTGTCAAGAAGAGTCTTCCGTGAGGGACAGAAAGTTCTTCTACTTTTGCCAACTTCTGAGAGCAGTCTTCTTGCAAAGTGGCAGGGGCCATATGAAATCACAAAGAAGACAGGCCCAGTCACATATGAGCTTCATTTACCAAACCGTCGAAAGAATCATCAAGTGTTCCACGTCAATCTTTTGAAAGAGTGGACTGACCAGCCACAGGACTCAACATCCATGTGGGCACGTACAGTTGTGGATGAGGAAGAGCCTCAGGAGCAGTACTTCCCTTCTTCAGCTGTCAAAACTGTGTTTCCAGATTTAAACCATTTGCCTTTGGAAAGACGTCAGGAGGTGCAATCACTTATGACCAAAGAACTCTTCAGTCTAAAGCCAGGTCGTACACACCTCATTGAACACAAAATCACTTTGCATTCTCCAGACCAACGGCCAATTAGAGATACCACTTGCCGTATCCCAGCTAAGCTATTGCCTGAGTTGAAAAGTGAGCTGGAGGAGATGCTGGCTGCAGGAATCATTGAGTGGTGTAGCCCTGTTGTGCTTGTACCAAAGAAAGATGATCCTAAGCTTAGATTTTGTGTAAACTTTTCCAAGTTAAATTCTGTGTCTGCTTTTGATCCTTATCCAATGCCGAGGGTTGATGAACTAATTGATCGTTTGGGAAATGCTAAATTTCTGACTACCCTTGACCTCTGTAAAGGTTATTGGCAGGTTCCCTTGACAGACTCATCTAAGGACTTAACAACATTCAGAGTGCCGAGTGGACTGTTTAGATTCACAGTGATGCCCTTTGGTTTGCATGGAGCACCGGCTACATTCCAAAGGTTGGTGGATCGAGTGTTGAAGGGTGCAGAACAATATGCAGCTGCCTACATTGATGACATTGTTGTTTATAGTGGTACATGGGAAGATCTGAAACATCTTGCTGATGTGTTTCGACGTATCGCAAATGCTGGACTTGTCATAAATGCCAAGAAATGTCACATCGCCAAGCCCGAGGTGCAGTACCTGGGTTATGTAATAGGGGGTGGAGGCATTCGCCCTCAGGTTGGAAAAGTGGATGCAGTTGCTGCAGCACTCTTGCCAAACACAAAGAAAAGGTTGAGATCATTTTTGGGATTAGTAGGTTGGTATCGTCGACTAATTCCAAATTTTTCATCAAGAGCAGCTTTATTGACTGACATGACAAGAAAATCTAGTCCTACAAGGATCAGGTGGACGAAAGATGCTGAGAATGCATTTAATGATTTGAAAGACTGTGTCAGAAACCTGTTTTGCAGTGTCCAGATTTTAACCTTCCATTCACAGTACAAACAGATGCCTCTGAGGTGGGTCTGGGAGCTGTTTTACTGCAAGGAGAGGAAGGGCAGCAGTTGCCTGTCCAGTACATCAGTCGAAAACTTTTTCCAAGGGAAATGAGGTATTCGACCATTGAAAAGGAGGCACTGGCGATTAAATGGGCTCTAGACACCTTGCGATATTATCTTGTTGGGAAAGAGTTTGTTCTTGAGACTGATCATCGTGCTTTGCAATGGATTCATAATATGAAAGACACTAATGCCAGGATAACAAGATGGTATTTATCTCTCCAGCCTTTTCGTTTCCAGGTCCAGTATAGACCTGGACATAAGAATGTCATTGCTGATTTCCTGTCCCGTGACTCAGAGGAGTAACGGTCTTAAGGGGGGGGGAGTGTGACAAAGTGGGTGAGAAGACCATTTGTCTACATTCTTAGTTAACATTCTTGTTTTGATTTAACCATATTTCACATGTAATCTGCAATAGGCAAACATCTACTATCCCGGGTTTGTTTATGTTCTGCACTTTTACAGATTATATAATATAACATCTTGGTTTAAATCAATTCATGCAAGTTTGTTAAGTTAACATGTTATTTATTTCAACTGTTAATTTGTATTGTTTGAACTTACCTTTACCTACCTGTCTTCCAGAAGCAAAAGGAGGAAATGTAGTTCTACTTCCTGCTTTATACCTTCTGGGTTCATCTGAGGTCACAGGAAGAGACCAAGGGCAGGAGGGGAAGAATTCTTATAATTTAATAAAGTTGATTTTAAAGGGTTTATAAAGAAATAGATTTAATGTTGTGATATGTATTGATTACACCAGAGTTTATGTTGCCAGTCAAGAGGAGTAGTAGAGGATGAATATAATCATGTTCATCTCACCTACCTACTGAATGGAATAGTCCAGAGGAGAAAGTGTTTGATTAAGGGGACTATTTAAGCAGACGAACTCAGGTGTTTCAGAAGAAGGGTTCAGGTCAGTGTAGCTGTGTGCAGTTTGACCTTAATTTCCGTTGATTTAAGTTCAGTTATGTTTATTTGAATTGAGTTTATTATAGAGTTGAGTTTCTTATTTGTTTCTTTGTAAATATTCTTGGGCCACAGAATGGTGAATAAATCACTTGCTACACTGGACAGCATCAGTCTCCTGCACTTCTTTGACCGCTTAAGTCGAGTCCTACCACACACAATTACACATTTGTACCAGTAAGCCCACCTCTGTCCTTTAAGTCACTTCCTGTCTTATTTTGAAGGGGTGTTTCTCCTCCTTTGTGGTTCCGCGCCCGGTCCTCGTTACTTTGAGGCCCTGGACACTGAGAGTTTCCCATGCCTTGGGATAAGGACCCTGGATGTTGCACAGCTGTAGGCGGACTGGGACAGGGAAGCGTCTCACTCTCTGTGAGGAACCTTCAGGAATGGTGATGCTGTTTGTCCAGATATCTGATTGGTCAGTAGGGGGTTCGTACCTGCGCTCCTTTTACCTGGAACATAAAGAGTTCTGCAGCAGGCATAAGAAGTGAGCCCAACAGCATCACTGAAACCAGAGTTAAACCTGACGTTAGCCGGGTAAGCTTTCGTGTTACTGATACACTGATACGACCCAACAGGAAGTGTGTGCTCTGCCACCAATCCTACACCAGCTCTGGTTCTGGGGAGTCTTTTACTGATTCGGGACCTGTGAGTGTGTCAGTGTGTGTTGGGTGTGACATCACTCGCTCAGGCACAATTACATCATTAGGCACCCTCCTCCTCCTAGCCCCCCCGGGGCCGTCCCAGCTGCCAGAACAAGTGAGCAGACCAAAGTGCTGCGCTGACCTAAATTCTCCCAGAGAGACTCCTCTTAAAGCTGCAGGGACACAGACGCACTCTGAGACAGGAAGTCAGAGACCGAGACTTCCTCCGTCTCAGATGTGTTTAAGGATGAAATACTTCTGAGGACAGGAAACACCTAAACACCTGTCCGAAGAGCCCATAAATCAAAGAAGAGAAGCCTTTTCTCTGATAGCAGTGAAACATGAAATACACTAAAACCCACATTTGTGTGTCAGTCGGCCTTTTTGACTTCATCTGATGTGTGAAATTCTCACGAAATCTAATCCACTGATTCAGGTTCCCAAAGAAAAACAGCCGTGTCACTTTTATTTCCTCACACCTGTTCAGGTGTCCACACAGACACAATGTCCACTCTGAGTGGAAGCGATCATTTTGATCATCACATTACTTTTGTTTCAGTTCATTGCTGGGTTAAGTTTGCACATCAGATTTGTTTGGTTTTATGGCCCCGAACTACTTTCAAAGATTTTACTGCTGAAGGAGGTCGAGGAGAACTAAGCATGTGACACAATGAGCAGGAGAGCGTGGGGGGGGCAGGCGAGGAGGCCATGCTGCAAGTCGGCTACGAGCTAAGCTAAGCTAGCGAAACAGTAAAGACAGTGAGTGAAAACTTTAGCTTTAAATCAGGTAGTGAGTACACAGAGAGAGTGCTTCAGAAGCACGTGAAGATTATACTATGAAATAACAGGTTATCTATAAGCTTTTAATTAGATATCTATGCAGATAAGCTACACAAAACACCACTGTGTGTTGGAACAGGAACAGGAAGTGATACTCTAGCGCAGAGAGAGCGAACACCACCAATTTAATTTACACAGTGAGGTTTGGGCACCAAATGTTTGAGTCTGCTTGTTTACTCTAAAAATCTAATATTTCATAAACGTGGATTTTTGATCTGTGCCGGGTTGAAAGTCTCACTTTAACTCAGACACTAAGTCCCGTCTCCTCAACTGCAGCACGGACATTTTGGTTTCAACATATTTGCTTCCACATCACATGTGACATGTTTGTACAAACATCTTTGATATTAACGTTTGTGATTTTCTTCTGTTGCTTCTTCTTTTATATCATTGTAAAAGGAGATTAACACAAACTGTTTCCTCAACCTAACCAATGATGTTTAAATCAGACTAAATAAAACTCAGAAGATAATGGATCCATGTGAGAGTTAAACTCCAGTTTTCTGGTTGAAGTCTCGCAGATTTATCATCATCTCGACTTCGTCGGTTAAACTGTTAGTGGGCGACGGTAAACAGGGTCAACACTAAAAACAACCCACAGACGGATCTAGAGTCCACGCTAATACTACCTGATGCTGTCACACACACATCTGACAATCCTAGTTCCTGATTGGTCTAACCTCTCGGTGGTCAACGGTAATAACACCCCCCCAAATCCTGACGGACACAGTTCCCTCACCCGACTCTGTAGCTTACAGATTGCAGGAGTGCATAAAACGGAGCAGTTTGGGGTCATTATTTTTGTTACTGTTACCATCATGACTGGTGCACATAACTTGGTTTCTCAGTGCTTATAGTAACTTGAGATTCATTTATTGAGTTTATTTCATTGTCCTGACTGTAGTCTGGGCACCTGGCTGATTAACATACAGGTGGCCGCATGTCTGTTTTTGGTGTTTGTCTTGATTTTGTCATCTTTACTGAAAAACTAACATTTTGTAGTTTGTTTGTTTTTTTAATCAGTTACAGACTTTAAAGGAACAGAGTATCTACGGGTCCTCAAAAAGCAACAGAAGGTCATAAACATCATCTTAAATTCAGTTTGCATGGCTCTGAAATGCTTTCAGTCACTTTATTTAAATCAAAAGATTTACAGCTCGATTGGCTGTGATTTAAAAGAGGTGATGGTAACAGTTGGCTAATAAGATCCGTTAGCTAACCATTGTTGCTCACATCAAATAAAAACATTAATATATAAAAATGCCCAGGTGACTTACACCCAGCAGGCCTCCGGGTTAACAATGCGACAGTGAAGATGATGAAGGAGGCCACGTTAGCTTTTACGTCTATAAAACATTTCTACTCTAACTCAGGACTCACAGTGTGTTTTTTAATCACAGGCCTACCTACGTTCACTCTCACACTCCAGTGGAGGCATCAGGGGTCACTCGAGGTTCAGCGTTTTGCCCAAGGACACTTTGCACACAACCCACTCGACCCTCTGATCCCCCTCTGCCCCCAAAGCACAACAACCAATGACAGCAAGCATAACTCGGAATAAAGGTGGAAAAATGCTAACAAGGCAAACTTTGCTGTGTGTGGATGCTATTTCAAATTTACTGATTTAATTTAAACTCAGACCACTGAAAAAGTGTAATATTGATCTCATTCACTGAGTTAATTTCTTAAATTTCACTTTTAACAGTGTAAAAAAACAAGCGTTGAACTTATCCACAGGTATGAGATATGTGGATATAAAAGGAAAAATAACAATACTGTAAATCTACTGTGATCCGGAGATGGCTCAGGCTAAATGCTGGACTATCATAATATCACTATTACGATTATTGTGGCAAAAATAATTCATGATAAATGTATTTTTACAATATCACAATAATTAAAACATATAAACTGCTTTGTTGTGTTGTGTCTCGTTTTGTGTTGTTTGTAACAAAAAAGAAAAAATTACATGTTATTACTGTGTATTAATAATGTTTAATTTATAATAATAAAAGTTTAGTAAAGTGAGGATTAACTTTACAAAAGTGTACAAAAAGAAGAATGACTATTATTTTTTTAAAACATCACAATACAAAAAGAATTTACAAAAACATTATTGTGATTTTTTTTTAGTGCAAAAGTCAAATTCATCTTTAACTTCATTGTTTGTGTCTAATTTGGAACAAAAACCCTCCAAAAACAAATAAAAAGAATTCACAGCAACAACATTATTGTTTGTGTTATAAAAAATTATCTTCAAAATTAGATTTTTATCTTAAACCTGAAACGTCTTTACCAATAACAATAACACGACACTACAATTATTGCAAAATAACTTATTCTAATGATATTATTGTGACACAAAATATCACCGTAGTGTTAATCTTTACCTTTATTATGTGTTTTTTTTCTCCGTTTGTTTTGGAAAAGTGTAACACTACAAAAAGTCACAATAATTTTATAAGGTCGTCTCAGTAAAGCCGACATTTAATCCCTTTAAACAAATGTTATTCTGTTAACCTGCTGAGCTTCATTCTTTTCTCCATTATAATAATTTTGATATTGTTCAGTGAATTTCAGGTTCTGAGAAAATAAAATGTTTCACAGCTGCAAAAATAAACACAAAGATTAGAATCTACATTTACACTCACGTCTGAATTCTGTTACATTTTTATTTTAAACATCCATAAAACACTAAATCTGCTTTAATCAAACTCCCATTTACATTTGAATTTCCTCTCATTTTAGTCTTTTTTTTCTGAGTACAGCTGAATGAGCGGCTGAACACACACACACACACACACACACATCATGTGACTTTCGACTCAGCAAAGCCCAGGCTGTGTGTAAACTGACTGGATGCACTTTTTCAGACTGAACTCAAACAACAGAGAAGAAAACAAATCATAAAGCAGCTGAAATAAACCTGGAATCATCAAATCATGAAAACTGGCCTGTTCAAAGTAAAAGTTATGGAGCTAAAGAGTCAGTTTGAAAACCCTCCTGTTGACATCAGTGTTAACACAGAGAGCTGTGAAGGAGCCTCCGCGCAGCCGAGAAAACAGAAGAAAGAAATGTATAAATATGTGAGTGTGAAGGCCAAACGTTCAAAATGAAAGAGGTAGAAAGACACAATAATATTATTAATGACCATATATCTAT
This sequence comes from Copadichromis virginalis, assembly GCF_057382275.1. Taxonomy (NCBI): domain Eukaryota; kingdom Metazoa; phylum Chordata; class Actinopteri; order Cichliformes; family Cichlidae; genus Copadichromis; species Copadichromis virginalis. The sequence continues at coordinate 2,801,575 of NC_140630.1, read as the reverse complement.
ATATATATTTATCTATATATAAAATTATCTATATTACTGCAAGTAAACCTGTTTTTTTCAGACTTTATGCACAAAACGTTAAACATTTCTGGAAAAACCGTGGGGACAAAAAAATCATAGAAACATAAATTAGGCCAATAAACAGGCCTCATAATAACCCTAAAGGAACCAAAACGGTCAAATAAGTCACAATACAACTAAAAACTGCAGTTAGCATGACTAAATCATTTATCAAATAATCAATTTAATACTAATATCAAATAAAAATATCTTCCAAAAGCTCCCATGTGATAAATGCACACCTGACTTATGATTTAGTAAATAAAAATATAAAAAATAAATAAAATATGCAATTCACTATGGAGCAAATCAAAGTCTCATAAAAGTTTAAAGAAATGAAAAACAATAAAAACAGCACGTCAACTGAAACAGAAATTCATTCACAGCCTCAGTGACGCGTCTGTGTGCGCACTTTGAATAAAAACTTATTGCTTTGTGATGTTTGCACACATCATCAGGCAGAAACTCTGCTTCAGGTTATTTCATCCTTTTTAATCAAGTTTAGTTTCTCTGGAAAAATAAAACACAGACAGCAAAGAAACAGACATTACAGACTTTGTACAACTGAGTGATGTCTAACTACAAAAGTGCAAAAAAAGAATAAAAACCAAACAAATCCCCAAAAATCAAAAACAATTTTTACAAACCCAGAATGAAAAAAGTGACAGAGAGAAAAACCGAGCCGACAGTTTCCCCCAAAGTTTCCCCACAGACAGACCTGCAGTGTGTGTGTGTGTGTGTGTGTGTGTGTGTGTGTGTGTGTGTGCGTGTGTGAAGGTCAGCGTCTTCTGAGCTGCATGAGGCTTTTATTTCACCGAGGTTACATAAGTTTATATGTTTGCACTGTAAAAAGTAACAATAAAAAACAAAGTTGGCGATGTGGGGGGGGGTGGCTTCCTGTTTCCTGTGTGCGCACTCAGCTGTTTGAAGGATCCAACCTGCAGCTCATTTACACTCAAAATTCTAAATTCTGTTTATTTTACAATAAAAGCCCAGATGTGAAACATTATGATCCATATGTTTGCTTCCTGTTTTGAAACGTTCTCACTTGGATTTATTTCCTTTTTTTCTCTCTTTTCTGAAATTAACACCACGTTTATATTCGACTTTTAAAATGATCACAAGCATTTTGTTGCATTTTATTTTTGAAAAGCTGCTTTTACTTGGATCCACCTGAGATCTGAGGATCAATACCACAGTGATCGGGACTGATTGTCAAACGCTGCTCACGTTTAAAGTGAAGAATCGGCGGTTAGATTAAAAATAATTTCTCTTGATTAAAAATGTTTAAAAGTGTCAAACTCGCTCCTTTTTTCCTTTTGTTGGTTTACGTTGTTTTATTTTGTGAGCTAAAATATTTTAGAAACATATTTACTGAGGAAATTGAATCAAATCACATCTGTATATAATAATACGTCCACGTGGCTCCGGTGGAAAGACATTAGCTTTTTTTTTTTTTTAAATATAAAAAAGTCATAAAGAATAAAATTTTGGACCATGTGTTCGACTAAAGTCACAAAAAATACTTTAAAATATTTTTCCAAATAACAAAAATGTGCAAAAACCTGGATTTTAATATATAAAGTTTTTTACATTTATTTTCCACATCAGCTTTTATTTTCACTAAAGCCTCCCTGTAGCGTGCGCGTGTGTGTGTGTGTGTGTGTGTGTGTGTGTGTGTGTGTGTGTGTGTGTGTGTGTGTGTGTGTGTGTGTGTGTGTCATCTTAAATGTTAAATATATGCCCCTCCCTTCCTGCTGAGGTCAGCTGACCAACATTTTCCACATGAGAAACTTTCTGATGACTTTATTTCTCCGCAGAATATTTTTTAAAAAATAAGTTGCATATATATGATTTCAGTTGGCCTGAAGCATCTCCAGTTTCATTGATTGTCATGCACGTTTTTAACTCTTCCCACGCCTCCGACTCCTCTGACTATTAAATTATTCGTTTTTTTAATGGCTGTCTCCTAAAGGTAACATAAAGTGACTCCATGGCTGTGAGGACGCTCTGATTTTCGTTCATTTCATTATTTTAAACTCTTCTCTAATCAAAAAGAAAAAAAACATTAGAAAAGAAAAAAATCTGGTGAAAAAAGTTTTTCATATGACCAAAGCTACATGTAAATAGGCCTTTATGTGTGTGCGTGTGTGTGTGTGAGGGCCTGATGCTTGTTGGAGCCCCTTAAAAGGAAAGAAAATAGTCCCAGCAGCAGCACAGAGGCCTCAAGCCTCCGCGGGTCACTTAAAAATGTTCTCCAGGAACCAGAGCGGGTCAGCGGGCCAGAAAAAAAGCGAGAAGACGGCAGAGAAAGTTAAAAGAAGAAGAAGAGGGGCTGTGCGGCGGCTCTGAGCGCACATGCGCAGGAGCTTTTACGCTCATTCAGGCCTTTACGCACAAACACACACACACAGCAAAATAAACGGAGTGAACAGTCTGCGTGTTGATGCTGAACAAAAAAACGTGTTTGCATAATTTCAGCTGAAGAGTTTGTTCCAAAAACATTTACACACTTTTCTGGATTTAGTGATCACGAAGGTCGAAAAATACATCGAATTATTTTTGGAAGGAAACTCTTCACACAGAGCGGCTTTAACACCATTATTTAATCGCATTGTTCTAATTCAGAGGTCAAACCTGAGATATGATTTGTAGGCTTCTGCTTCCTCTCAAAAACCCTGATCGTTTCCAATTTTAAGGCTTTGTTCACGTGTTTTTCCTCCCAGTAAAACACAAAATAAAAGTTTTGATTGTCTCGTTTTTTTCCTCCTCGATTGTCTCAAAATTCATAAATAATTATTAACCCTGTCGTATTTCCAGCCCCACCCCTCGTTTTCCTTAATACTGAAGCGCAAACACTGACGAATAGAATTTAAATACAATAAATACAAAACATAAATAAACGACAAACAAAGTACTGAAAATCTTTGTACAAGATATAAATAGTTTGAAATATACTTATAGCGTTACCTTTGGCAAGTCTAGTTTACAGTTGGACGACCGGCGGTAACAAAAGTTTCTCCCTTTTAAAGTAAAGATGAAGCCGAGCTGTGCATCGCACTCCGTGTGGCCAGAAGTCTCGCTTCATTTATGGATTCATACACACATTTCTGATGTTTACCACTTTCTATTTGCCCTTAACGTGACGTCTGTGCGTCCTCGTCCCGGCGCAGTCCACGAAGCCAGGGTGTGTGGGTGTGTGTGCGTGGGGGGGTCAGTTTAGGAACGCGTTAGGGGTCACCCTCTTTTGGTGGGACAGCACCCCGGGGAACCCCGCGGACACACCGGGGGAGAAGGCCGGTAGCGAGCTGTTTCTGAGCGAGTCCGAGAGCAGCGCCTGTGGGGAGCCGCCGAAGCCCGGAGCGCCCTGCGGGAGGTGAGGAGGCGGCGGAGGAGCCGCGGGCGGCGGGCCGCCTCCCCCCCCCGGCGGGGCCGCCGAGTGCTGGCTCCCTGACACGAAGTATCCTGGCTGACCGGACAGCAGCCCGACCGGCGACGAGCTCATCCCGTAACTGTTCGTCAGGCCCAGCGGCAGCGAGCGGCCCAGCTCCCCGTTACTCAGCTGCTCCACGGCGGGCAGCAGCGAGCCGTAGCCGGCCGCCTGGTTCAGGAAGCCGGCGGACGAGCCGTTGTAGTGCGGGTGATGGTGGTGGTGGTGCAGGGACAGGAACGGGGACAGCTGCCAGTACAGCGGGTTGCTGCTCCGCTCGTTGATGCCCAGCCCGAGAGGGGCGAAGCGCAACCCGCGCTTCATCGCCAGCTTGCCCCGAGAGGTGGCGGAGCGCCGGCGGAGCTTCCCGGTGGTCCCGCCGATGAACACGTCGTCGCTGCTCGGGTCCAGCATCCAGTAGTTGCCCTTGCCCGGGTCGTCGTAGTGCCGAGGCACCTTGACGAAGCACTTATTGAGGCTGAGGTTGTGCCGGATGGAGTTCTGCCAGCCCTGCTTGTGCTCTCGGTAGTACGGGAAGTTCTTCATGATGAACTCGTAGATGCCGTTGAGCGTGAGCCGCTTCTCGGGGCTCTGCCGGATGGCCATCATGATCAGCGCGTTGTAGCTGAACGGAGGCTTGTCATACTTCCCGTTTTTGCCGCCGCCGGTGTTCTGCTCCGGTGTCGCCTTGCCGCCGTCCCCTCCTCCGCCTCCCCCTCCGTCCCCCTCCTCTTCCTCCGGCTCCTCCTTGCCAGGTTTCTCCGGCTCTAGAAGCGTGGAGGCCGCAGAGTCCACCTCCGGGGGGTCCAGAGACTTCTCGCAGTCGGAGCCCGGGGAGAGACACGGGGCTCCGTGGATCGCGACCGTCGCGGAGTCCGCACGCTCGCACTTGGAGGGCAGCAGGAGGCTCTTGATGCTGAAGGAGGAGGACCGGTGCACGGTCGGCGGGTCTTTTACATCCTCCATGCCCGGTGGCGGCTCTCCCGACAAAACCAGGAATAAATAATAAAAAAAAATGAACAACCACAACAACAACTCCGAGGTCCTCCACCTCCGTGATCCGAGAGAGAGACAGAGAGGAGAGAGAAAGGAGGCTCAGGATGAGAGACGCATGGATGGAGAGAGAGAGAGAGAGAGAGAGAGGGAGGGAGAGAGAGGGAGAGAGCGTGGCGTGGATGTGGAGAAATTAGTAATTAAGGAGGTTCCGACGACATCACGGAGAGGAGGAGCTTCTCCAACTTGGTGATTTTGTCAACAAATCCTCTTTTCTCCTCCTCTCGCTCTCCGCGCGCCTCCGTCTCCAAACCTCCGACCTTTCCTGTCTCGAGCCTCACAAACCTGTCACTTCATCTGCTCCCCTTTAATCTCTCTCTCCCCATCGTTCCATATTTACGCGCGCGCGCACAGTTCCCTCCACCTCTTGTGTGTGCGCCAAGCCCGTGCGTAAAAGCGCACGTCCGCTTATGGGTGTGCGCGTGCGTAAAAGCGCACGGGCAGTCGGGGCTTTGTTTTCTCGGCGACAATAATAGTTTGAATTCATGTCTGCAAACATGGCGCGTGCACGCACAGTGTGTGTTTGCACGCGTGCGTCTGTGTGTTTGGGGACGGAGAGGAGGAGGGCACCGAGAGAAGCGCCATTGTCTCCTAATAAAAATCATCGTGTCGGCAGTAACACGCACACAGAGCAGAGGCGGCGGGTCTCACGCTGGAGCCAGAGCGCCTCCTGTCGGCAGCAGGCGGGACTGATCCATGTGAACAGTTGCTTCCGGTGTCAGTTTGTGTGCAGCAGACAGAGCAGTTTGAGCGACCATCAGAGGGGAGATTTAAAAAGAACGCACTGAATTTACCTTCTCAGTTTACAAGTAATTACATGCGAAACACTTTATTCAAACAAGCTGTCAACATGTAAAAATAATTTACAATTTCAGACATTTTCACTCTTGTGAAGCATTTTTAACAACAAAGATCGGTTCTCCATTTAATTTTTTAAACTACGCCCCTGCAATATTTGGAATTTCCTAAAGCAGAAACTCTTTTCACACAGAAGGTTGTTCTTTTTTAGGGTTTTTAAAATAACATTTCTATAGTAGACAGTGGGGAAAAAATGTAATTGTTTATTAAGTACTTATTTCTTTGGTAAAGTATGTGTGGCTGTGGAGGAGACATTTGTCAGCAGGAAAACTCATAGGAATACAGTTAAAAGTCCAAAAGCTTTCCTAAACATTTTCCAAAGCGCTCCGGTTGTGTCTTTGCCCGGCTCATTCTGGGCCCCGGGCCTTATATTTTGCACCCTAGTGTCCACTGGGTCAGACTGGAAACTTTGGCACGTTTGTTGAAGCCTGCCTGCATCGGTGGTGTCTAACATGTGGCTCTGGAGCCAGATTCCGGCCCAGCTGATCGTTTTTTAAGTGTTTTTGTTGTTTGAGTCCAGCTTTTGTTTTGGGGTGTTTTGTTTTGTTTTTTTGTCGTTGAGGTTTTTGCTCCCTGTGTTTTTATTGGCCGCCAGTTCCTGCTTCTTGTGTTTTTTGTTCTTTGCAGTCATCAGGATGTTTTAATGGTATGACTGCAGACTAGCAGAGCGTATGGTGACAGTAAAGCTTATCTTATCTCTTCTTCGTCCTCTTGCTTTATTTTGATCATGCTTTTGTCCGTGTGTCTCTCGTGCTTCTACTTCCTGTCTTTCGTTTCACCTTTTGTTTTTCTGGTCCACATTCCAGCCTCTCAGCAGACTTAATCCATCAGTCCAGCTTGAAAGAACTTGTAGTGAATTTGTTCCCCTCAGTTGAAGGAGCTGATCCCAATTTGACCCCCTCTGACTGCTGCAGTGACTGAACCTGATCTTTACTATGCTCATTATCTCATATGTACATTTGTGGACTTATTCTGTGTGTTTGTGTGTTATTAGTCTTTGTAACCGCTCCTGGTTGAACTGTTATAAGAGATTTTTAGTCTGTGTCGGCTCTCAGTCACCAGGATCGTGGGAAAAGGCAGCTGGAGGACTTCTTTTGTTCCCGAGGATGTTTGCCTCTCATCCAGAAGTTTTCTTCAGTTCTAAAGAGTCCCGAGTCTTTAACTCCTGTGTGAGGTGGTCCGAGGGTCTTTGAATTAACATTAATCATGTGAGTGGTCACATGAGCCAAAGTGTGAAACAAGGCTTTTAATCTGAGGGGTTGTATAATTGTGTTACCGTCTGTGCCAGCTTCACTACACAGGAGACATTTAAAGATCAAAAACAGTTATTTGAATCATAAAGATGTAAAATATTAATCAGTTACAGAAACTCGATATGTGAAGGTTTTTGTGCCTTTCTCTGTGATCTGTGAGGAACTAAAACGAGTTGGACAATCCTGCTTCAAACTCTAAACACAAAAACTAAACCTGCACAGCAGAAGGCCCCGTGGCTTGTGGAATCGGGATCGGGAATAAATCTGTTCAGAGCTCTGTGCTCAGAACAGATGGAATACATAAAAAGTGATGGCACAAGAATTTTGTGTTTTAAATAAATGTAAATATATATTTTTGCAGCAAACACAGAAACACACACAGATCACAACACCACACCTACAGCCAAAAAAAGCAATAAAAAAAAAAAAAAAGCAAAATTGTTAATTTAAGAAAAATAAGTAACATCAGGTTAAAAGACAAAAGTTGCACCACATTTAAAAAATACTTTTGCTTTAAGTGCTCAGTACTTATAAAAGATGTGTTAAAGTCACGCGCATCCACAGGACCAAACGTCTAATGATGCACATCAAAGTAAAGAAGCTCTGCTTATGTTTGAGTTAAATGGATTTTTCAAGTTCTATCGTAAAATTGACACGTTTTGTAGACGGACTCGGGCGCAGACCAGGAGACCTTTGCAAAAACTGACAGTGCGTTTATTTACAGTGATGTCACCAGGTCTACGCAAAGTGTTCGGGAGAGCGGTCCGAGGGGAAGGGTCCGAAAACACACCCCACTCTCTCAGCAACGATCCCACTCCTTTTCCTCCAACGCTCCTCTCGCTCACTCAAAGATACAGGGACGGGTCCAGGGAAGACACACACACACACACACACACACACACACACACACACACACACACACACACACACACAAAAATCCAATTAGCACGAGGTCACATGAAGACCAACAGACTCAGACTTGCTGATCACAGAATAACTGATGCTGGTGGCTCAATGTTCCAGTGACGAGTAGCGTAGGTCTGCCATCCTAAGAAGCCCTTCTGATTGTAGCAATCAGCGACAGGTGTGATGACGAGCACAGGTGCGTGGGCCGGGGGCGGGAGCCCACAGTGAGCACCGCTGCGGCAGGGGGAAGAGACAGAGAACAAAAACGTGTTTCTAACACGGACTCAGCCGGTGAGGCACCGGGGCCGTGACAGAAATAGAGGAAAACAATTTATTTAACTGATGTAAACCTAATGTTTCAGATCTATCTAAATAAACAGGACAGCAGCTGTTGTGAAGGGAGGAAGGTTCAGGGCTGAAGCAATCAGCTTCATGGGCTCATCCGGTTAGAATAAGAAAAGCAGCCATCTAATGCAGAATTATTTTCAGGGTACTCCTTTTATTCTCAAACAAATAAGGCAAAAAAGGAAGGAAACAAAGACACACATGGACTGCCAATGCTGAAAGAAAACAGATTTAAGTTACTCAGTACCTTAAACAATACATAAAATAAAAACCCAAACAGAACCTCACCTCAGCTGCCGCCCCGTGTGGAAGTGCGGAAAGAGTGAGCCAAAAGTGAATGCAGTCCTTATATACTGTGTGACATATAATGTGTGACAGGTGAGTGCAATCAAGGACAAGCACCACACCCAATCAAAGGTGAGAGAACTAAACAAGGTGCATCTGGTGAAGTGAGTGGGTGTGCTGGGATGTGCTAAAAGGTGGGTCTCTACAACAGCCGCCCCCATATTTCTAGTGAGAAATATGTTGATATGATCAGGATCAGTCTTCTTCAGGAAGCGAGGGCAGGGGGATCAGACAGGAGACAGGGCAGATATAGGTTTTATCCTGTACTAAGACCTCCACAGTTCTGATGTGGTCATCTGGGCTTTTCAGCAAGCGCGTCACTCTTCCTACAGGCCAAAGGGCTCGTGGAAGGTGTGAATCCATAATCATGACGACAGAGTTCAATGTGAGATCTGGTTTTTCCTTCTGCCATTTGGGTCTTCTTTGGAGGGATGGTAGATAGTCTCTTATGAAGTGTCGCCAGAAGTGATCTGCCAATATTTGTGCATGTCGCCATCGTCGTCGGCCTAGGAGGTCAGAATCAGAATAGGATACCAGGGGGAGTGATGAATCATGTCGGCCCATAAGGAGAAGGTTTGGGGTTACGGGGTCAATGTCCGCAATGTCTGAGGATACATAGCCTAGGGGTTTTGAGTTAAGAATGCCTTCAATCTCAATTAGGACTGTTCTTAAGACCTCTTCAGTGACCATCTGTGCACCAATGGTTCTCTTCAGAGCATTCTTCACAGAACGTATCTCCCTCTCCCAGGCTCCACCGAAATGGGGTGCATGCGGGGGATTGAATTTGAAATGGATTCTTTTAGTCATCAGGACCGGCTGTAGAGTCGGAGCAAGGTTGTTAAAGGCTGCCCGTAGTTCCTTATCTCCTCCTTTGAAGTTAGTTCCTTGATCACATATAATTTCCAGGGGTGTTCCTCGTCGAGAAATGAATCGTTGGAGGGCCATGACGAAGGAGTCTGTATCCATACTGTTTAGGAGGTCAAGATGTATACACCGAGTGGTGAGACATTTGAATATTATTCCCCACCTTTTCTCCGATCTGCGGCCTGTCTTGACCTTGTATGGTCCAAAGCAGTCTATTCCTGTGGAGTAGAAAGGTGGTTTGAATAACCTAAGACGAGCAGCAGGCAAGTCTGACATTTTTGGAATGATGGGCTGTGCTCTCCATTTCTGACATGCGACGCAGCTATACCGATGCCTGCGTACGGCTTCCCTTCCTCTGAGAATCCAGAATTTCCGACGTAGTTCAGCAAAAAGTCTTTCTGAACCAGCATGATGCAGTTTGTCATCATAATTTTGTATGATCAGTTTGGTCACTGGATGAGCAGGATCAAGTACTATTGGGTGAATGACATTCAATTCCAAGTCTGGGCTTTGCCGTAGTCGGCCTCCTACATGGATAAGTCCAGAATTCCTGCACAACACTGGTGACAAACACAATAGACGGCTGTCAGATGAGAGGGGTTTGTCTGACTGTAAACGGGCTAAATCTTCACCGAAACTGTCCAGTTGTGCCTGACGAAGGATTTCTTGTTCTGCTGTTTGATAATCAGCTGCAGAAGGAATGTTACCCTTTTGGTTGGAGAGTGAATGAGCCGTGAAATCCAATAGCTCTTGATACGTTCTGAAGCTGGGTGTGTATGTATGGGAGGGTATACTGACAATACCAAAAAAGTAGGATTTCTTTAACTCAGTCTGATCATCATCAGGATGGAGATCTGTAACTGTGGGCCAGTTATTTGGAGGTTCATGCAGAAACGAGGGACCCTCAGTCCACCTGTTTGGGCTAAGGAACTCTTTCAGGGATTTACCTCTCGTAACATCATCAGCAGGATTTGTGGCTGAATTGATGTATCTCCAGTCTTGACTGTTTGTGAGGTTTTGAATTTCTGAGACTCTGGCTCCTACGAATACCTTGAAACGGCAGGAATCTGACTGAAGCCAGTGAAGTACAGTTGTCGAGTCAGACCAAAGGGTGGTAGTCCTGACTGGTAAGGTGAGTTCTGTTTGTATGAGCTCACAGAGGCGTGCGCCTAGTAGGGCTGCGCATAGCTCCAGTCTGGGTATTGTTAAATGCCGTTTAGGAGCAACACGTGAGCGAGCTAACAAGAAACTCAGTTCTACATGGCCTTCAAGATCATCTGATCTCAAATATGCGACAGCACCATATGCTCGCTCTGAAGCGTCACAGAAGATATGAATGTCTCGAACTGTGGTAGAAACATCCATTTCCTTAGAAGTATAGCAACGTGGGATGGCAATTTGTGGGAGATAACAAAGTTCTTCTTCCCAGGACTTCCATGCCTCTAAGAGGTCGTGTGGAAGGGAAGGGTCGTCCCAATCTCTCTCTTTTCTCCATAGCTCTTGCACCAAGGTTTTGGCGCGTGTTGTGAATGGGAGTAAGTAGCCTAATGGGTCATACAGACGAGCAAGTACTGCATAGATACGACGCATTGTGGTGGGGTGTGAGGCTAGAGTTCTGTATTTATAGGCAAACAAATCAGTCTCACAATTCCACAATAATCCTAATGTGCGTTCATGTGGGCCAGATGGCTTGTCTTCAGTCAGGCAAAGTTCATTACTTGCCGTTCTTACCTCAGATGGTAGATGGCTAATCACAACAGGATTATTGCTGGCCCACTGGCGAAGGTCGAAGCCTCCTTCTGATAGATGGTTTCTTAATTTGTCTAGGAGTGTTCGAGCTAACTCTGCTGATGGAAAACTCTGCAAGCAGTTATCAACATAGAAACACTGCCTTACTGAAGACTGCACATCTTTGTCAGATTGATATTCCTTCACATGTTTCTGCAGTGCATAGATTGCACAACAAGGGCTGCAGGTCGTACCAAAGGGGAGTACCTGCCACTCATACACTGAAGGGGGAGCTGCTTTGTTCATGTCACGCCACAGGAATCGGAGGAGTGGTTTATCAGGAGGCAGAAGACGGACTTGGTGAAACATGCCTTTGATGTCGCCACTTATTGCTACTGAATGTTGCCTAAAACGCAACAAAACACCAAGAAGTGTTGGGCCTAGGATTGGTCCTGGCAATAGGTACTTATTGAGACACTGACCTTGAAATGTGAAAGAGCAGTCAAAGACTATGCGATCTTTATTGTTGTGACTTGTCATATGATGAGGGATATACCAGGTTTCTTTGCTATTGTGCATCTCCTCTGGGCTAAGTTTGACTATATAGCCTGCTTGCTCCAATTTCAAAATCTGATCCTTGTAAGACATGGCTTTGCCAGGATCTTTAGCTAACCGAGCCTCAGTGTTGCAGAGTCTAGACATGACTACATTTGGAGGGACATTCAAAGGAGGAAAGTTTGCCATCCGAAGAAGAGGAGTGGCGTAGCGATTAACACCATTGATCTCAACCCTTTTTGTGGCCTGTTCAAGGAGTTCCAGTGCCAGTTGATCTTGCTTTGATCGGATCACAGATTTCTCACTGTATTCAGGTAAAGTGTCTAGTTGCCATAGCTTCTCAACATGATAACGCAGTACATCTGCAGATGAACTGAGAGATGTGAACAAACACTGCACGTGCTCTGTACTGCTCTGGGGATGAAAATCTGTGATCGGGCCTTGAAGTGTCCATCCTAATTGGGTTTTAACTCCTGCAGGAGACCCATATGGTCCCCGTCTCAATGGAGCAGTAGGCGTGATGAGGTGAGTATGATCTGAGCCTATGAGCAGGAGTGGCGCTGCTTTATTAATAATGGGTAATGGGATACCTTGAAGATGCTTGTATCTCCGTTGGAGAGATGATACAGGGTAGGTGTGGTCTGAAAGTCCTAGGTGATTTGCAGTGAAGGCATTAGTAATTGTGTAGGTTTTCTCTGGGTGTGCGATGGGTGAGATTTTGAAACTTACGGAAGAACCATGAATAGTTTCAACTTCTTGACGGACCGTTCTAAGTGATAATCTCTCTGCTTCCCCAGTTAGGTTGAGATGCTGTGCAGCTGATGTCAGAAGAATGGTACGCTGGGAGCCATCGTCAAGTACTGCATATGTTTCAAGGGTTCTTTTGCCATTTCGCAGGAGCACTTTCACGACCTTTAAGAGGACACTAGGACAATCACTAGGTCTATCAAAGTATAGCGTCCTCACTACAGGATGAGTGTCAGTTTTAGATCTCTTATTTACATCGCATAGGATCTGGAGATGTAGTCCCATACAGGTGGCACATGCTTTCTTCAGGTCACACTTTGCGGCCTGATGATTCCTAGCACAACGCCAACACCGTTTGTTTACTTTTATCCAGTTTGTTTTCTCATCCTTTGTCTTCTGAATAAACCCAGGACACTTACTAATGTGATGTTCTGGTGAGCAGCAATATGCACATGTAGCCTTAGTTGTCATGATCGGCTGTGTTGCATGTACAGAATCATCAGATGTATTTGCTTCATGTAATATTGTTGTAAGTGGAGAAGCGTACTTACGGGCAGGTCGTGTCTGGTTGAAGGATGGAACAGGACTGGCCTTCTTTGGTTGACACCTGCATTCCATTTGCAACCAGGATGAGAACAAAGGCAAGGTATACGTCATTTCTCCCTGTTCCCTGTAAACATGCCGTTTGAAGCGACTGAAATGCTCTGCAGGCAACTTCACTAACAAGCGATCGACATGGGAGCCACAGTCTAGTTCTGCACGTCCTTGTTCTCCCATAGTGCTAAGCAACCCAACTAAAGCCTGTACTCGAAGAGCAAAATTATCAAGGCTCTGACCATCACCTGCTCTGATAGGAGGCAGTTCCAGTATATTCTTTAGCTCTTTCAATGCCAGCTGTCTTGGTTGCCCATAACGCTCATCAAGGGCTTTGATGGCTTGAGTGTATGGGTCAGGAGCGTAGGAAAAGGCAAGAGCTAATCGTTTAGCTTGGTCTACTTTGAGGTGATCAAGAAGGACATGATATTTGAAGTGCTCTGTCTCATGAGGATCAAGAAGGTTTGTAAGGGCCATCCGTAACATCCTGTATTGCATTTCGTCTTCTCTACTAAGGTCTGGAAATGAAGGACCTTCAAGCTTATATACATGTGTTCTCGTGCTAGAGGAGTGACCCGAGCTAGCAGTACCAGATATCAAAGGTTTCTGTTCATATGAGGTATTGGATGTAGCTGGTTGCTGCTCTAGAGGAGGGCAATGCTTGTGGTCAGATATGCGAATGAGAGGTTGAACAGGGTCTTCAGCTAAAGGAACAGCAGGTTGAACACATGAGATCTGGTCGGGATCCTGCCGTGATAAGGCCAGGAAATCAAAGGGAGTCTCATCTTCTGTAGCAAGGACTGGTCTAGGCAAACCAGTTGAAGGGATAGCAGCATCTAGTATTGTTGAATTAGGTAAAGGAGGGCTGGCAGCTGTAACTAAGCCAGACTGACGGCTAATCTGCGGGGGCTGGAAGGGTGATTGACAGGTTACTGTATCAATCACTGGGAGCTGCTCATGTTGTTGATGTGTTTGAGGACTGGCTCGTAAACTGCATACAGAAGCTTTGATTCCATCAGATGAGACTGTGCGAATTGAAGATCTGGAGCTACGAGAATGGGAAGGAGATGATTGAACCATAAATTGCTTAATCTCCCTCATGGTCGTTAGGAGTTCCCTCATGACCTCATCTTGGGTGGTGGGTAAAGGAACAAGGGATGTCTCTGGTGGTCTTTCTGACTCTCCAACAGGATCCTGCAGCCCATGTGTGTCTTTATCACTGTGCTGGCATTCAGTTTGGCTCTCTGTCTCACATGTAGCTCTTCTAGCTCCAGGGTACTGAACTTCATACTGTTGCAGGTAGGCAGGAGGTCTACTATCACGACTGGATCTTCTAAATGGCTGCTGTGTATCCATGATGCTAATACCTCTCCGGCTCGGAGGACCATGTTTTGAAGGGAGGAAGGTTCAGGGCTGAAGCAATCAGCTTCATGGGCTCATCCGGTTAGAATAAGAAAAGCAGCCATCTAATTCAGAATTATTTTCAGGGTACTCCTTTTATTCTCAAACAAATAAGGCAAAAAAGGAAGGAAACAAAGACACACATGGACTGCCAATGCTGAAAGAAAACAGATTTAAGTTACTCAGTACCTTAAACAATACATAAAATAAAAACCCAAACAGAACCTCACCTCAGCTGCCGCCCCGTGTGGAAGTGCGGAAAGAGTGAGCCAAAAGTGAATGCAGTCCTTATATACTGTGTGACATATAATGTGTGACAGGTGAGTGCAATCAAGGACAAGCACCACACCCAATCAAAGGTGAGAGAACTAAACAAGGTGCATCTGGTGAAGTGAGTGGGTGTGCTGGGATGTGCTAAAAGGTGGGTCTCTACAACAGCAGCTGCGTCTTAGGTTTCTGTGGGGTTTCAGGCTTCTTGCCTCTGTTGTGTTTTAATTGCAGTGACTTTCATAAAACTTGGGCCCGTGTGAGATAAGCCAACAACACGGAAACATAAACCTAAACTAAAAACATACCTGTCATGACTGAAACTGAAACATGACTGAAATGGGGGAAAAGAACTCAAAATAACATTTTAATTATGTATATTTATTAAATATATATGAAATATAATACCCTGCTGTTTGCTTTTAAAAGCTACAAACACCTGTTCACAGTATTTACGTTGTGTCCCACAGTCCCACGGTTTACAGGAACACTGGTTTTCTGCTCATTTGAATATCTGGAAAACAAATAACTGGGATTGACTGCTCACTGCATGGTTCATGTGGGCTTTAATTCACCCTGTAAAGCCGAGTGTATCATAGTTAAGTTTGTGAGACTTCAACATCATCAGTGTGATTTTTTCCCCTAAATTAAGTGGACAATATGTTTTATGCAATAAGTTGCAAAATGAAAAAGTAAAAAAAACAAAAAATAAATAAACAATCTTAATGTTTAATAAACATTCAGTTTCCCCAAAATTCAGATTTTCTGGTAATTATTTTATGGTTCAGACTTTAAAAGGTTAAGGAGGATATGTTACATAAACTTCATAGTGTGCATCCATGCAGGTGCTTATCCGGGCCTGTTTCTCTGAAGCAGCAGACTAAGCAGGCCTCGGCCTCCCTCTCCCTCCTCACCTCCTCCTGGTGGGAGCCAGTCGAGAAATGTAATCTATGCGTTCTCTTTTTATCAGAAGTTCATTTTCAACACTTACATAGAAACGTAGCTCGAAAAGTAAATCAGCAGATTTTGTTTTCATGCTCAGCGCTCGCTTCATCACAACAGAGCTATGCAGCATCTTAATCGCTGCAAACACCGATCCCTCCACCAATCACCCCTGACCCGGAGTCATTCCCGTCGCTTCACGCTCAGCTGCTAACTGCCCGGTGCGAGCTGGAGGAGATCTTTCAAATAAGTCAGAAGAACCACATCATCAGCAAACAGAGACATGAGGCCATGGAAGTGGAGGCACTCCACCCTTCAACTGCGCCTGGAAATAAAGGTTCTGAACGGAGGTGAGTTTGACACCTGCAGGAAACCAGGCTTACTGCTGGAAGTGGACCCGAGCTCTCACTACAGCTGTACGGGGACGGGATAGCCTGACAATGGGCCCTGATACCCCCGTATTCCCAAAGCAAATCAGATCGATCTCTTTGGGAATGCGATCAGATCCGAGTACAGGAAACATGTTTGTGGGATAAACTCTGACACTCAAATATTCTGCAGAGGACAAAGAGCTGCCGAAGTTTAATAGATGGACCAAAAAATAAAAACATAGGATACAAACTTGGTCTTGAAGTCATAAAATATCTTTTATAGTAAATACTTGCAGTAAATTTGCTAGATTTATTGTTCGATGTGTTTCTTGCAAACAAAACGACCGACGTCCTTTGTGGCACCGTTACACAACAATCCTGGGCACGAACGCTGGCGCGGACACATTAACCACCGCGGGAGTCTCGATCATGGCGGCCTGTTGACAGCTAAACCTTTAAGCTGTTCTTGGCCACGCAAACACTGGGAACCATCGCACACATCCACAAGAACGTCAACATGTAAACACAACACACTGATTAATGATCACAACAGGAAATTACAGACTTCAGGTGTTTTCGTGGAGCACCTGAGGTTGTTAGAGTTCACTCGTCACATATTACAGACTCGAAACAACACAAAACAAACCACTGAAGCCACTGAAAGCTGGATTTCTTTCATATCTCTAAGAAAAGTAAAATATAAAAGATCATTAAAATCAAGGAGTCCTGGCAGATTCATGTGCGTGACGACTTCCTGCAAAGCCTGATGTGAGAAAAGAAACATTTAGCCCGATCCTAACGAGCAGACAGGAAACTGAACTTCTGTTGGGGCTGTTTGGTTGGGTTTTCCTGTTTTTTTAAGCTCAATCTTCCCAAATTTTCCCTAATCTATCAAACAAAACCTGTTGACACACAGTAAGCCTGCAGCTTTCTGAGCCTTTGGAGCGCTGCCAGGATGCTAATCCGCACTACAGCACTTTTAGGCAGTTATTATAAAAGGCTGCTGAGTCACCCAAACATGTTTTCCAAACCAAATCCAAAATTACAGCTAAAAAAACCCCAAATCTGAAAATAAACGTTGTTTTCTTCGTTTTCAGCATGAAAATCAGTCTTGTTTATACACGAAGAGCTCAAACCAGTTAAAATCCCAGTAAGATGACTGTGATGGTGATTTTCCAGTTTAATTTTCAGGGTCAGAGTCACAGAAACACCGTAAACTTCACCATGTGAACCTTTTTAATTACAATAAATAACTGAACAAGTTACAAGCTGTGTTCAGTGACACGCACAAGCTCTACAGTCACCTTTGTTTACACTCACAGCCGATTGTGTTGGACAACAAAGCTGAAATCCAGATTACACACACACACACACACACACACACACACACACACACACAGGCCTCCCTCCTCCAATCTGCTTTATTAAATCTCTGCTGTGTTTTTGTGCCAGATGGTGTTTCAGTTTAACTGGATCTGAACCTCCAACAAAGGTGGTGCAAACGCAGCCGCCTCACCTTTCATTTTGCCAGCAGGTGAAACTCAAACGTCTGTAAATCAGAAACATGGAAAACAACACGTTAAAGATTTTTTAGAAGAACATTGTGATCAGCTGGGTTATCACAGGTCGTGCTCGCTGGCTCAGCCAAACCTGAAACCTCAGTCAGCCGTAACAGCTGTGGTGACGGAGGCTATCAGCTTTCTCTGTTAACCCTTTCTGAGCTCACATGAACGAGTGACATCTGTCAACAATAGGCTGCAAAATTATGGCTGCAGTATCTGCAGAAATATGTCCATGTGGCTGCAGATTCAGACTAAACGTTAAACTTTTATTTCCTGCTAAATCAGCTCGATCCGTGCAGAGTCCTGCGATTGTTCTGATGTTTGTGCTCAAAATGTTTTCTTTAAGTGAAGAGTCTTAAACCAGGGATGTCAAACATAAGGTCCGGGGGCCAGAATCAGCCTGCCAAGGTCTCCAATCTGGACAACTGGACAGCTTTGTAAAAAGTGAAGGTGAACATGTTTTTCAGACGTAACTGTATTTTTATACGGTTCCCGCTGATAGAGAATCTGTGATTTTTACAGTAGATTCTGTCAATGAACAAAAACTTTCTCTATATAAATTTCAGGATCATCTGTGCAACTTCCATAATGTCCCCCTCGAGCCCAGAGCAGCATTTCTTCACCATGTGGAAAAACTCAGACTGCACTTGTTTCTCTTACATGAAAATATCTCAAGAATTATAATTTGTATTTAAACTTGTTTACATAAAGACACAGGCTGTGAACGAGTTCGACTCTGGGTTTTCCTGACCTGGAGTGCGTGAAGGCGTGGCTCTCCCAGCATGCTCTGTGACGGGCTCAGCATCGTTACTGCACTGATCCAACAGCTACATGCAGGTAAACCCAACAACGCTCGATTGTCCGTGAATCTCACTGCTCAGTAGTTTGACGGCAGTTTGTCTCTTACAGAAAAACGACTGATTCTTTATGCAGTAAAAGTCTCATTTTCAAGTGTGACCTGAGTCCCGCACGACAAAGTCAAACTTTGTGATACACGTGATGCACTTTTGACATTGCCACGGCAACTGATGCTGCTGACCTGACTTAATCCCGGCTGGATCTGGTTTGAGATCAACAGGTGTAAAGATGGGAGGGTATGCGGTTTATTTAAAACAGAAATATCAAATTTTCCTGTTGACAGTTTAGTTTAGTAAGTCTGAGTTTGGCGCTTCGATCAAGAAATAGGAACCTAAACCTTCAGCTTTTGATTTGTAAATTGCAAATCACCTTTGGCCAGAAAACCTTTGTACACAACAACGGTTGCATTGTGTTCTCATGCAACGCGTGTCATGTGCTGTCCTTGATTGAATAAACTTAACTAACTACATCTGCTTTAAATTTACATGACAATCGTTTCTTTTATTTTTGTTTAAAGCACTTTGTAACACCTAGTTTTTTAACTTAAGTCTGATTATCTGTGAAGCACTTTGAAGTACACTAATCTGCATGAAAGGACCTGAGGTTACTACAGTGGATTGAGGAATTAGGTTTAATCATTATTCGTGTGCTGAAGCCTCTAAAATGTGATTGTTTGCTGCTTTGTTTTGTATTTTGGACCAAAAAGGCTCTTCATCTCTCATTAGGAATGATTTCTGACAGGTTGTAGTTAAAGTGACACTAAGTCCTCAAACAGAGTGTGGACAGACTTCACATCAGCCTCAACAAACCGAGCTCTTGTTTTCAAAGTCAGTTTCCTCGTGGGTAATAAATCAGATTTCTCTGACAGAAGAAGCTCGTCTGATCCCTGCTTCCCTCCTCTCCTCTCCGAGGCGGTCGGTCGGCGGTGTCAGTTTTTCCGCTGCTCGGGTTCGCCACCAGCTGCACAGATTACCGCCCTGTTGCCAAAACAGCACGGGTATTTATGAGCAGCTTTCAGGAGTTAGATTATCGTGTGTCTGGTCTCACAAAACATGAACTTGGCTGACTCCCCGTTCGCTCGGCAGCTACCATAAGCCCTCCATTCCCGAGGGGCGCAGACGCCTGATGTAACCTCCCAGCTGTCCTTTCTGCTTACCTCTGGTGTAAAACCAAGCGCTCCAAACTTTGGAACCAACTGGAAGACGTGAATCACGTTGAAGGTCTGATCTCTTGTTTGATTTCACCTGCAAAATCCGATTTAGTCATCAAGGAGAGGAGCCAAAGGAGGGAGGAGGTTTAAAGGAGATTCAGCCAACAGAAGTAACGA
This sequence comes from Copadichromis virginalis, assembly GCF_057382275.1. NCBI lineage: Eukaryota > Metazoa > Chordata > Actinopteri > Cichliformes > Cichlidae > Copadichromis > Copadichromis virginalis. The sequence goes on along the minus strand of NC_140630.1, from coordinate 2,782,109 downwards.
GGATAAGGCTTTCACTCTGAGGACAAAGGAGGTCGCATGCCATAATGTGGACGGTACACAGCATGCAAGCAGCAGCACTTTCATTTGAAGAGTGCATTGAAAAGCATGATATGCATTATTATTGTATTATAGTGATCTGGGCCCCATTCCAGAAAGTTTTTAAATGTAAACCCTGAGGGTGGTAACACAGACATGAGGGAAACTCAGACTCAGACACTAACCTGCTCAGATTTCTCTCTGGCTCCTCCCCTCAGTTCAAATCACAACAACAGTCGCCTCAAGGTGCTTTATATTGTAAGATAGACCCTACAGTAATACATACAGAGGAAAACACAACAATCACATGACCCCCTATGAGCAGCACTTTGGCGACAGTGGGAAGGAAAAACTCCCTTTAACAGGAAGAAACCTCCAGCAGAAGCAGGCTCAGGGAGGGATAGTAGTACTTTCCAAGGATAGTAGGCGGGTCCAGGTATGTACGTTCTTTTAGAGCAGAGCTACAGATTAAAAACACCCAAGGCGAAGCGGTCAAAAGTCTGGCTGTACTTCACAGCAAAAGATGCAAACTCAGCAGCAACAAGTGCTTTAAGGCAGCGGTCCCCAACCCCCGGGCCTCGGACCGGTACCGGTCCGTGAGTCGTTTGGTACCGGGCCACGAGAGTTGAGGCTCAGGTGTGAAATGTATAGTTTTCAGGGGTTTTGTCGGTTTTGAGCGTTATTTTGTCATCGTTTTTATCGTTGGGTCTTTTCACGTGTGTTATGAATAAATCTTCTTTTTTCGGTACCGGTACTAGTTTTATTTTGTTATATTTATCCGCGAAACCTTAAAGGCGGTCCGTGAAAATATTGTCGGGCATAAACAAGTCCGTGGTGCAAAAAAGGTTGGAGACCGCTGCTTTAAGGTGATACTGTGCAAAGGAGGCAACACCTCGAATCTGATGAAACACCTGGCGACGCATAATGTTTTTTAAAAGCCGAAAAATGCGCCGTATTTGATAGCTTGCTGCGAGACCTCACACCGAGCACATCTACTGCGGGTGTGGTGCCTGTTATCGGCCCGGAGTTAGCAACATCACCCAAGAACCCGAAGTCCTGGCCCCTAGCCCTGCCAGTGTAGCCGAAATGATGAGGATGATGATGGCAGCAGCAGCCGTTCTTCTCTGCGTGAGTAGCTTAATGTTGTTCGTGTGTAATTTACGTTGAGTAGGCTAACCACGTTATTACATTAATGCATGTAAGGTGAACTAGCAAACACCATCATAGCTACATGCAGCTGTCCTCTTGTTTGATGGCAGATACTCCCTTCACCCTGGCCAAAAAGGCTAAAATGACCAAAGAAAAAGTGGAAAACAGTTAAACATGAGAGGTTTAGGACAAAGTTTGTGTTTTTTCCATTGTTTAAGCACTGCTTCCAGCCAAGAGTGATACCATATATGCCCCATAGCTGCAGAAAAGGCTAACATTGTTATCTTTTTACAAAAAACAGATGAACATGAGAGCTTTTTGGACCAATTTTGTGTTCTCCATTCTTTAAGCACTGTTTAAGCACCGGCACCGTTTCAAAAGTACCGGTTTGGCACCGGTATCGGATAAAACATAAACGATACCCATCCCTAGAGCTACACATAAACTGTTAAAGTCTCCAGTATATAAACGTGTGTCATCTGCGTATAGTTGCACTTCTCTTCTTGTTCCTACCATCCAGTCGCTTCCCTCTGCTGTTCTGTTTATTTCTGCTGTAAAGTTGACATTTTAACATCTCACTTCTGGAGCCAGGCTCACTTGGACATTTGAAGAATTGCAGTTTTCACACTTGGCCACTTGATTTTAAATGAGCTTAGTTGGTGATTATCATCTCTATCTTTTGCCTCATATTTCGTCTTCGTTCTAAATGCCTGGAAGATTTTTTTTGACTTTGTTTCATTGAACCAGAAAACGTATACCAAAGAGTTCATCGATAGTTTGTACACGACTATGATGAGGTATGACAGTCTGTCTGTCACTGTAAAAGCTCGCCAACGCAATTTATCAAGCATGATCTGCCCATGTCGGTGCAGACACTGTGTCTTTGACCTCCGTGGCGGTCTTTGATTGACCTCTGTCATCGCAGCTTTGGATGTCGCGTGGTCGTAGCCGCAGCTGTCGTCACGGGCCAGATTTCCAGGATCACCGATAATCTGTCTGCGTGTTTGACAAAGACCTCTCAACCCGACTGTTTCCTTTTCAGGTATTTACACCGGTCACCCGCCCCTTGTCAAACAAACTGTGACAGATATGGTGGCGTCATCGGCGAACAATATCATATTTACTCTGCAAGCCTGACATGATCCAGATCAGACTGGTTTAAACTGTTTGAGGAAGAGGAGGAGGGAGTCCGGGCGAAGAAACAAGGACAGTAGACGGGGAGTTACTCGCTGTCAGACCCTGTTAGGAGTGAGGCGGCCGTACTGTACCGCGGTAACTCCCAGTGGAGAGTACAGTGCAGAGAGGCGCTGGGTCCCGGTTATCCAAGTTGGCGATATTATGACGGTCTGAGCCATTAAACCAACACGCGGCAAATGAAATCAAGCAAGCTATTAATAGCACCTGGCATTGGAGTGGAAACTCCCTCTGAACACACACATCATCCTGTGTTTACTTTCATACATGCAGTCCCCTGCAAGGCTTTTCACAAACACACAACAGTGCAGGGAAACTGCACACTCTTCATTGAGAGAATGGGAAGGAGGAGGAGGAGGAGGAAGGCCTGGCTGGTGCAGCGGCGGAGCGTCCACACGGCCACGAGGCAACAAAACGTCCATTACAAATCAAAACATTTGGTTCATTCAATTCAGGATGTTTTCTTCGCTCCCTCCTCCTCCTCCTCTGTGTACGGTGCTCACACACTGACCTACATTGGCCGTGATGAAATCACGGTGTGTGTGTGTGTGTGTGTGTGTGTGTGTGTGTGTGTGTGTGTGTGTGGTTGGCGATGCCACGTTGAGGACATGAGTGTTTGTTTATACTCCTGCCTTTAACATTTGCACGCCTGCATGCACACGTGTGCTATTTATGACATGTGAAGCACAAGAAGAGTTTCATATTTTTGGAGCTTTTTGTTACTGAGAAGATTTTTAGACCCAAACAAAACCGTAATAAGACAAACTGTTCCTAAACTCAATTCATACATACATTTATTTCCTGGAAAGGTACCAGGAAATAAAAAAAAGGAAAAAATGAAAGTGAAATCACGTCTTTGCCTCCTTCAGCTTTAATATGCACAGTGAACCCATGTTTTCTTGTATTTGGATGTTTTTAAAACGTCTGGACTGAAGCATCGTTTCTAAAACGAGACCTTCCCACACCGTCACAGCCGGTGGGCCGATGTCTGTGTGCACAGTAAGAAGGTTGTGGGTTTGAATCCACTGTCAGCTGCCTCTTTCTATGTGGAGTCTGCATGTTGTCCTCATGCCTGTGTGGGTTATGTCAGGTTACCTGGTGATTCTAAAATGGTTAGGAGTCAGTGTGAGTGACAGTCCTTCTCTGTGTTGGCCCCGCCCCTCACGCCGTGACAATCTCCAGTCTCGCATAATTTTGTTGAGTAAATTTATTTCTGAACAAAAGACTTTATATAAAGGTGACAGAAAAAATGCCACGACACGAATGTAAGACTGAAACCTACACAGGAACAGTCTATGAGGTCTCAGTCACCAGGACTTTGGTGAAAAACTCAGAGAGACACCTGAAGTACGCTGAGGATGACCTGGAGAAAGGTCCTGCAGACTGGAAGCATCCTTCACTCAGATGAGACTCAACCAGAAGTTTGCGGCCACAGAGATGCTGCTAATGTCTGGAGATAGAACGGAGAGAACAGCGTCCCCACAGTGAAGCACGGTGGTGGGAGCATTATGCTGTGGAGATACTTCAGTGAGTTGTAACGGCGTTTTGCGAGGAAGGAGCAGCTAGCAGGTCCAGCAGGCATGTGGGGTGGAGGTTAGCTGGACAACTCTGAGGCCAGTCAGTTAGAACGGCAGAACAAGACCGTACAAGCCAGGTCTCCACGCCTCTGCGCTATCCGTACATACATGTGTGGGGGTCAGGTCCAGCCCGTTGCAATGGTACGGTCTCTCTAAACAGACGGACGGAGGAAGCTTGCTCGACTGTATGGGCTGCTGCTACACTCACACTAGACTCTCCAATGACTACAATAATAGGACGACACCCCCTAGCGGTGCCACAATAAGGGTTGTTACACTGTGTGGAGCTGGGAATCTCCCTGAGGGGGAAGGATCATGGAGGAAGGAGAAGATTCAGCAGCAAAACTGGGTCTGAGTCATCTTCCAACAGGACCGCGACCTAAATCATAAACTTCTGTAAACTTGACTGTTTCTATCGAAAACATGATGGATGTTTGCAGAAGGAAAACAATTAAAACATTTCTCGGACGCCATTTATTCTGGACTCGTGGTTGTTAGAGCGCCTCCTACAAAACCAGAACAGAGCTGGAGTTTTTCAGCATGTAGAAGTTGTTCAGCAGGACTTTTGTGTCCTGTTTGAGGTGATGAGCCGATCAGCTCTCGTGACTCTTCAGAGTAAATCTGCTGTTATCCTCCAAGTCTCCTCCTTTGCTTCCTCTTATGTAATCTGCTCTCCTTTGTGCTTTGTTACCCACCGTGCACCTGTTCGATGATTTGCAGACTTTTCTGTTGCCGCCGCTGACTCTGGACCAGTTCGAGGTGTCCCTCGCAGGCCACCGTATAGCCCACTTCACACCTAAAGTAGATTAATGGGTCAGTTTGGCGAAGTTCATCCAGGGTTCAAGTAAAGGTTCAGCTAGAGTTCAGCCAAGCGGAGAGGGAGGAGGGAGAGTCTGTGCCGCTCTGCTGGAAACCGCTGCAGACTGAAGAGATGGAAATATGGAAATAGAATAACAGGACAAAGAGACGCAAACACAGAACATTAGGTTCATTATTTGTGCAGAAAATCATGCTCGTACATGTATGAAGAGCAAAGTGTCTTTAAATCAGTGTTAAAGGTCAAAAGGGGACGAAACATGCAGGTGTCGGTCCTGATGACCTTCAGCTTTTATCAATGAAGACTCAAAACTCAGATAAACGTCGCAGTTTTTCTGTTGCAATGCAGACGTAACGTACAGCTTATGGTCGTGGTAAATTATGCATGACAGTGTGAGCATTTGTTCCTGCCTGAACCCAGGATCGGGAGGGGGCGGGTACAGTATTTGACTTATTCATGATGCTATAGCTGCAGCTCGGCGCCACTTTACTACCACGACCTCCCAGCTTAGGCTTAAGCTGCAGGTTTAAACTGCAGTTGTGAGGTCAGGGTCACGGGAGGTCACAGAGAGACGACCATGTGTGGACGCCACAGAGGATTTCACCTCTAGAAGAAACTGATCAGTGTTCATCTCTCTTCTCTTCTTCTTTTCTATTGTTCGTGTTTCTGCCAGGATGGAATAAAGTTTAGTTTACATCACTCAAGGCTGCAAATGAGTGCTGCTAACATGATACTGCTACATTTTTATGTGATGTCAGTGATATACTGGCGATCGTGGCTCAAGAGTTGGGAGTTCGCGTTATAGTCTCTTGTAGTCTCGGTCGTTGTGTCCTTGGGCAAGGCACTTCACCCGTTGTCTACTGGTGGTGGTCAGAGGGCCCGGTGGCGCCAGTGTCCAGCAGCCTCGCCTCTGTCAGTGCCAGGACCTGCAATGTAGCTTACCATCACCAGTGTGTGAATGGCTGAATGTAGTGTAAAGCACTTTGGGGTCCTTAGGGACTAAATAAAGCGCTATACAAATCAGAATCAGAATCAGAATCAGAATACTTTATTGATCCCTGGGGGAAATTATTTTTTGTTACAGTGCTCCATTTTAAACCAACATTAAGACAAGACAGACAATACGCTAACTAAGAATAGTACAATATATACATATATATACATACATACATAAGTCACTTATAAATAAATAGTTGGAAAAGAAACATGTGTAGTTGTAGCAGCAAACAGTGTGTTAAGTGGATGCGTTGTACAGGGAGCCACAGGCAGGAAAGATTTCCTGTGTCGTTCAGTGGTGCATCATGGGTAATCTCAGTCTCTCACTGAACGAGCTCCTGTGACTGACCAGCATGTCATGGAGTGGGTGGGAGGTGTTATCCAACATTGTCTTTATCTTGGACAAATGCAAATACAGGCACGACAAGACTAAGCCAGACATGTCTGAGAGCGAGAGCTGCTGTCAGCCAAGAAAATGCTGGCAGCGTGGCAGTCCACGAAGGTATAGATGTGACGATCCTATGTGATTTTCAGAAAAGCTGACCTCTGAAACAGCTTCATCGCCTCACGTCAAAGAAGGAGACGAGAAAAAAAAGACAACATACAACAGCTGAGAGAGCCACAGAAAACATGTGGACTCTGTGGAGTGTTTATATGGAGCTAAATCAGGGTCAAGTTTTTTATCCATTTTAAAAATGAAACTAAAATTACAAGTTTCGATATGTAAAATTTAAAAACAAAAACATTGTGAAAACATTGTTGGACAAAAAACAATAAAAGGTTGGGGACCGCTTGTTTATACTGTATAGCAGAGGCCAACATGCTACGTTAACGTATCAGTAACCAATGAGTTACTAGCAGTGGACTCTGTCTTTTATATACAGTCTATGGTGTAGAAACCAGCGATGCGTCTTTGAGAACACCTAATGAATGCCTCCTCCCACCATAACCAGCAGCATCACTGCTGTGATGGAATGTAACTTATTACATGTACTCAAGTACTGAAGCACAGTTTTAATATATTTGTGATTTGATTGTTGTTGTACTGCTCTCTGATGTGAATACTGTACCTTGTACTTCCTTATTTTAAACACAGCTGAAGTGACACATTTGTTCACCTCGGTGCCACCACAATGCTCTGCTATAAACTCCTTATTTGAGTATTTGTATGTAAAACTCCCATGTGACCCTGAAAGCACCATTAAAAACATTTAACACAGAGATAAAAGAGCAAGCTCAAGTTCACTGAATGCAGACATGAATCAGAGAAGCGCCGGAAAGCCTTTAGATGAGTTTGTGAGGGGTACACTGTGATTACTTTACTTACATCTTTGCTTTATCAGTCTGGAATATATTTTTAAAGTTGTATGTGTGGTCTGCAAATTATCAGCACACATTCCTTTAAAAGTTTATAAACAAATCCAGGCTCATCATTGTCAGTCATTGGTCAGGAAAGCTTGACCATTTATTGTTTTTGGTGAACTTGCAAAGAACCCAAAGGACGCTGCACACTTACAGGCTAGCAAACATGCTCGTTTAGCTCGTTTTACTCTAATGGGACCAGAGTTCACAGAATGGCCACCGAGTCGGATTCAGAGACTGAGATGATAAAATTATCAGGAAAGCTTGTTTACTGAGCTCATTGCGTGAGGACACAGGTGACTTTTCCCACAGACTGCTTTAAAATCTGACTCAAACAACAGAAGTCGCCCCCTGCTGGGCTTCAGACAGAATGCAGATCCACAAACACCAGCTCACACACGATGACAAACCCTTCCATTAAATTGAGCATTAATGTCAACATTGGACTGAAAGGACGAGCATCCTTCATCTCACACACAGACACACAAAGACACACACACACAGAGACACGCGCACAGACACACACAGAGACACACAAAGACACACCAGGCGTCCTGTGTGCTGTTTGGACTCAGAGGAGTCAGACACCAACTGACCAGACAAATGTTCTTTTGCTTTTTCTCTCAAAACACTGCCGCTGGCTGTGTGTGTGTCTATTTCTGTGTGTGTGTGTGTGTGTGTGTGTGTGTGTGTGTGTGTGTGTGTGTGTGTGTGTGTGTGTGTGTGTGTGTGCTGATGCCCTCCCACCCTCCAGGTTTGTGTGTATTATAGCGGCCCGCTGCTCCTGTGTCCTTTGATTAAGGTCAATTTCGTTAGTAGGGTTGGAAACACATCCCCCACCCAAACAAACACACACACACACATACACACACACACATTTCATCTGAGTCAAATCAACCATCCTGTAACGTTTCCTGTAATCAGCATGTGGCATCTTCGCAAAAAAGCCATAAAAGTGTTAAAGATTAATGCAAAATCAACAGGCTCATGTCCACATCAGGATTTCTGTCATTTAAAAAATGGATTCATGCATCTTTATCTGCTGACCGCGTTTTTCAAAAACTGTATTTCTGCTTTACACTAAAATGTTAAAACCTTCCCAAATACGAGGAAACAGCGGTCCTGTTCTTGTCCACAAACGCTCGTGTGTTGTGCTGAAGTTAAAAATAGGCTCAGGCTGTAGTGAGATGGTGCAGCCCGTCTACCAGGCGACTCACTGGGACACAGTTTTATTTAACATGGCGGCGTGGGAAACCGCAAACGCTGAGGAAATGAGGGAAGAGCTGAAAAAAAGCAAAAATACAAACAGAAATAAAGCTTCCCTCAAAGATGCTCTGCGTAACACGATGTTCACCGCGTAACACGATGTTCACCGCGTGGTGGTGAGTAGCAGGTCTGTGTGACTGGAAAAACTGTTCAGAAGTAACAGGAACTCTGTGCTCAGGTGTAAACAGTACAAACAATCGATGGTTGGCATGAAATTAGTATTTAAAAAGTGTTAGTATAGAAAAGGATATTGTACTCATATATCTGCGTATACACAGGTTACAGATCCAAAGAACACGATAAACTAGAAAAACTCACTGCAGTAGTACAACAATCCAGCGATGAGTAGCACAGAGCTGTCGTCTTAAGTAGAATAAAATAGAATACAATAGAATAATCCGTTAATTGTCCCACGAGGATAAATTTGGTTGTAACAGCAGCAGAATAAAATCACATATACAAACAGAACAGGACACAGAAAAAAAAAATTTACATCATGGACAGTAGTTACAAAAACAGAGTACTGTACAGTTATTAAGATTAAAGTATAGGGTTGTTTTTTTTTATATAAACTGAGAAAAATAGTGTGCAAGTTAAGTAGTAGTAGTTAAGTAGTGGCTAGAGACATAAACATAACAAGTGGATGGTGAGTTTATTGCAGGTGTAGAGATTTATTGTAGGTAGAGCGGAAACCTGTAATGAGTTCTGCCCAAACAGAGAGGGAGAGAAAAACAACCAGTATCCAAAACCAACAACAAACCCGAATGGGAAAACCTGAGAGACATGGAAGACCATGACAAATGTCCAAAGAAGGTGTCACATATGCCAGCTAGCAGCAACTAACAGGCGCTAACACCTGTTAACAGAGGCTAACAGCTGCTTACAGTGGCTAGCACATGCTAACAGCTGCTAAAAGCGGCTAACAGAGGCTAACAGCTGCTTACAGTGGCTAGCACATGCTAACAGCTGCTAAAAGCGGCTAACAGAGGCTAACAGCTGCTTACAGTGGCAAAAATAGTAGCTATGCTGATAGAAAAGTTCAGGATATCCTCAACAGCTCACCTCAGTATGGTTGTCATCAGATGAAAGTGAGTTTCACTCATCAACATGTATTCCCAACTCGGACTCCTCTCCCAAAATTTGCAGCCTCTTCCAGAGTAAATAGACGTGCACACATAAGTTCCTTTCCATTAGTATCTACTCGGATTGACTCGCCACAGTCCTTCGCAGGTTTCACGGTTTTCCATTAGGTTCATGGTACAAGGTACAAGGTACTAAAATAATACCTGCACAGCTGAGGCGCCAAGCAGTCCAAGCAGGTACTAAAATGTGACGGCATCAGACTGCATGCTATCGATTGGTTGGTCAGTGGCATCGCTCGATGAGTCATGCATCTCGTTCACAAAGATCTAAATTGCCATTTTGGAAACCTGGCAATGAAAGAAACGGCTACAAAAAACAACACAGTGTTCCCCGAGTCTGATGAAAAGCCACAGACCGAGCAGCAGGTATGTCTTCGGCTGTGTTGTAGCATTTGTGTCACATGCTAATTACGTGACGTAATGCTTCGCCGTGTTGCTATAACAACGACCTCACACATTATGTGGGACTCGATTGAAACAAAACAAACAGTCAAGCTGAGTCGAGTCATGGCGATCATGCCGAGTTGATCTGAGGAGGTATCAATGGAAAACGCGTTTTATTGACAGCTGAGGTAAACGGCGGAGTGACAGCCTACACATGCAGATGAGATGAACAGAGGTCCGAGCACAGCAGCCACAGTAGCTAGGATCATGCACTAGGATTGGGAGGAGTAAGAAAACAGACTTCAGTTGGCTGCAGCCTACTGACATAACCTAAGAGCTAGCTGGACTGGCTAAAAGCGTTGTGTCAAATACTCACTGAGTCTGGAGTAATTCAGGACTTCATGTGACTCTTTGTTCTGTCGCATATGTGTGGCTCTTTGTTTACACTGTTTAATGCAGTGTGGCCCAATGGAAAACCTGAGTTATTCATCCATTTCCTCTTCTGAAAGTGAGTGACTTTACTAATTTTATTGATTGATTTATTGGTTAGCTGTTGGAATTTAAAGTCTGAGTGTTCAGACTGCTGCTAATCACAGACATGATTTGTTCTACAGCACAAAATAGATGTCATTTGCTGGACTGTTGTGAAAACCAGTAACTCGGTTAAATTTCCCTTTTTCATTAGATTGATAAATCTGAGTGTAAACATGTCTATTAACTCGCTGCCCACTGTTGTTTTCATCTCTGTGTCTGATAAGAAAGAAGATAACGAATTTATTTAACCACTGACCACCAAATATACTTCCCAGATTACACAACAACTGCGTCATGTTGCCATGGCAACTTTATTAAACACATATGCAGTTATCATTAAATTAGTTGTGGTGTAATTTTAGGTAAAAGAAAGCGGACAAATCTCCACCATCTTTATGGTCGTCGGACCGTCTCCTAACTTAGAGGATGAGTTTCATTCAGTGTTTGTAAAGCTTTCTCTGAGTGTCTGAGCGATTTCCTCCTTTTAAATGCCCGGTCGCGGCAGATGGCCCCGCCCCTCCCTGAGCCTGGTTCTGCTGGAGGTTTCTTCCTGTTAAAAGGGAGTTTTTCCTTCCCACTGTCACCAAAGTGCTTGCTCATAGGGGGTCATATGATTGTTGTGTTTTTCTCTGTATGTATTACTGTAGGGTCTACTGTACAGTATAAAGCACCTTGAGGCGACTGTTGTTGCGATTTGGCGCTGTGTAAATAAAATTGAATTGAATTTTGTATTTGTCCAGTTCCCGCTCATAAACTTGGAAATTAGTGCCAGGGTGTTCACTCTGGTTAAGAGGGACAGCGTTCGATCTTTGCTCTGATAACTCACGACTTTGATGAGGATCTGATGCAAACATCTTGTTTATCTGGCACCACAGGACACCTTCAGCACCTGTGGACTCCTCGCCCTGATGGTTTTAGCAGCAGGCGTGGGACAAACCCACTACCAGGTGCCCAGTTTGAATGTCGTAGCTGATGGCTGTGTACAATAATTATGAATATAAGACAACATATGTTCTATTTTATTTATTGAATTTTTGTTAAGCATTTAAAATCAAACACGTGAGCTCGATGAATGTAACATACAGTATGAAATGTAGGTCCTGTAAGTTTAAAGCTCTGAGTCACAACGAATCAGAAAGACTTCACCAGCTTTCACGAGTGTGTGTGTGTGTGCGTGTGTGCGTGTGTGTGTGTACTGGATGACATTACTAAAAAGAGTCGACATGTTACACAGCAGTGGAGGTTTTAAACCCTCCAGCGTCACACACACAAACTCACACACACTCGCAGGCTCTCAGCTTGGCTCTGTGCCCATATGCATGACAAGACCTCTGGGACCCCCTAAGCACACACACACACACACACACACACACACACACACACCACCACCACCACCACCACCGCTCCCATCCCCATCTAACTCGGCAGCCCAGTGCCTAATAGCGCCCAACATCTTCTCCTGTGTGTGTGTGTGTGTGTGTGTGACTGTGTGTGTGTGTTCATGTGTGTGTGACTGTGTGTGTGTGCATGTGTGTGTGCATGTGTGTGTGCATGTGTGTGTGCGTGCATGCGTGCATGTGTGCACACGGCTGTGGCAGAAAGAACACTGCGACCTAAAAACCCAGCTCACTGAGAGCGACTGCACGCCAAACAGAAGGCTCATCCAAGTGTAAACACACACAGAGTACAGACCAGCATGAACACACACACACACACAAACACACACAAGGCAAGTGGACACATGCAGTTAGTCTCACACACACAGCAGATGCAGACAAATTAACACACAAACTGTCGCACTCAAAGAGAACAATGGTGCTGTACACACACACACACTCCTCACACACTGTGTGTGTGTCCAGTGTCCTCTTTCAGCCTGACAAATCTTTACTTTTCCAGAAACAAGAAATTCAGATCATGTGATGACCACTGAAGCGTCTCCATGACGACCGGGGGAAGCCATGCTTCCTCTCAGACTGAGTTACTCAGAGTTGCGTTGCTGACATCTTGTGTTGCACGAGTGTACGTGAATCCAGACACACATTTATAATCTGAACGACTCTCAGCTTCTAAAAATGAGGCGGGCGCCTGTGGGAGCATTTAAGGTGGTATTTCTGTTTATTCTGAGACCTTAAAAGTGATTTCAGAGAAAGTGATCAGAGACCAAATGAACACGGAGAGACCATGTGGAACAATGACCGCTCTTCTGTGATGACCTGTGATCAGAATCCCAGCAGTGATGGGAGTTAGGACCAGACCCCGAGTCTAGATGGTGGTGTTGAAGATGAAGACAGAGGCTTGGATGGAGCTCTGAGTGACCAGGGTGAGCTGAAGATGAGTAAAGAGAGACAGTCGATCAGACAATAATACTAACGACTTATTTAATCATGTATTTATTTCCCCTTTAAAGTGTATCATTATCCTGAGAGTGAAATATAAAAAGTCAGGTCAAGTATCACAAAGCTTTTGTCCAAAAGAGTGGCAGCAGCACCCGAGAGCCTCGCCGCTGCACGCAGACGGCATCCTTTAAAAACGGTGCCGGTTACGGTTTGAGACCAGACACGGCCTGGCTGCGCTACAGACGCCGCCGGGCTGCACGGAGCGCGCTCAGTGTGGTCGTGTACAGTAAATATTTTTACAGCACAGATCAAATCAAATCAAATCAAATCACTTTTTATTGTCACATCACATGTGCAGGCACACTGGCACAGCACATGCGAGTGAAATTCTTGTGTGCGAGCCCCACAAGCAACAGAGATGTGCAAACACAACAACACAAACGAGCAAAATACAAGAATGATCATGTTGGCTTCATGTCAGAGTCCTCAGCTGTCAGCACAACACCGGCCCCTGGCAGGGAGAGCGACGAAGGGCAGTGAGAGAGCCAGAAAACCCCGAGCACAGGAATGCATCTGTTATCACAGCGTTCAAACACTGCAGTCAGAATCACTGCTTTACACGTTTGAAATGAAAGATCATTCAAATATTACACAAAAGAATGAAATAAAAAATGTGTTTAACATCAAATGTAACACTTTTAAACACAGTTTTATCATCACTGTTTGTTTTATTTAGAAATGTATAGAAATCATAAAGAGGATTATAATGAAAGGTGATTATGAACCATAATATCTGCAGAAAGTCCTCAATTAAGTAAAGTGCTGCTAAATGTGCGCAGAGCTGGCACAGCAGAAACGAGAATCCATTTCCTCTTTACATATTTCTACGTTAATGTCACTGTTAAAGCTTTTTATGTCATTCCAGACGTTTTATTCTTCACTTTCTTTATTTTCAACATCAACTGAAAACCACAAATACTGAAATACAGCAAAATCCTGCTCCTCACATACAAGGTCTTAAATAATCAGGCCCCATCTGATCTTAATGACCTTGTAGTACCATATCACCCTATTAGAGCACTTCGCTCTCGCTCTGCAGGCCTACTTGTTGTTCCTAGAGTATTTAAAAGTAGAATGGGAGGCAGAGCCTTCAGTTTTCAGGCCCCTCTTCTGTGGAACCAGCTTCCAGTTTGGATTCAGGAGACAGACACTATCTCTGCCCCCTATGAGCAGCACTTTGGTGACAGTGGGAAGGAAAAACTCCCTTTTAACAGGAAGAAACCTCCGGCAGAACCAGGCTCAGGGAGGGGCGGGGCCATCTGCTGTGATTGGTTGGGGTGAGAGAAGGAAGACAGGATAACGACTGTTTGCCGCGAACACTCGTTAAATTAATGAGATGTAAATGTTAGTGTTAAACTGCTAGAGTTTCATCTTTGTCTGACATAAATCTGTATTTTAGGGGGTTAAAGGTCATGTGTAGGATGATGACCTCTGCGTTCCCCTGATGATGTCCGAGGTCGCGAGCTGACTGTGTGTGCGTACTGTTCCATCGGTCTTTGTAGGAACACTGATGTGAGGACTTTTTGGACAGTAAGGACACGTTTGCGTTGGTTGTGAGAGAATCAGAATGCATCATGTCAGCGAGTGTCAAGACAAGCGCACACATGTGTGTGTTGTGTGTTGTGCCGTGCTCTTTGCACTGGATGTGCCGGCACATTCGGACCCCCTGGCTCCAGTTGGGATCAGCGTCCTTCAGGAGCAGGACTGACGAGCTGCTGTTTTCTATGAATGTGAGTCTGAACTGACTCACATTCCTAAACTGGATTTTTGCTGCTTAAATGCTTAAATGTGATGTCAGATCTCTTTCTCTGTCCTCACTGGCAAAATGCAGAAGCCAGTTGACATGTTGACCCTTCCACTGGGGTTACTGGTGTAGTAACATCCACCAGCGCCCTGTTTTCATCTCTTGCCCACCGATGCCGTCTTGTTCCAATAGCCCACTTCTCATCAGGGCGTCCTGGTTCCTCAACACCTGACACAGACCTCGGGCAACGTCTGAGCTGGTATGGCTTCATATTTATGTCTCTCGCTGATGTCCGAGGTGGGCTTGGTTAGCGTGGAGGGTCTAGCCTATTGGGAGTCAAACCTACGACTCCCGTTCCAAAGGTGTGTAGACCAAGAAAGGACTTGGTCTGAATAGAGTCTGTGTGTGAGTGTCCTGAGTGATGAGGGTTACTGAGACCGTGGCTCAGATTGTTGAGGTGCGTGGGCAGGGGTGAGATGTGGGGGGATAGTGGTTGTTAACAGTCCATTATGGCGATGGCCTCCAGGGGTGGGAGAGGCCAGTGACGTTCAGAGTGGAGTTAATGACCCTCTGTGCAGCCTTCATCTTCTCAGTCGTGTCCCCTAAGTACCAAACACCAGGCAGGTGTTGTCACTGCTGATTTCAAAGGATCTGATCAGTTTACAGGAGGACACCTGCCCATCATTACTGTTTGTAGTTTTTAATGGACTACATGTTCCATGAGCTCCTCAGCTGGTGGTGAGATTTTCCTTTAAAAAGCTCAGGAGGACGACATGACCATGTGGTGAGGAGGCGGACGGAGACGCTGCAGAGCTCTTCTGTTAAAGGGACATTTCTGAGCTCGAGTCTCTCAGGATGTCTGCTGATGACTCAGCCAGAAGCAATCTGGTGTCGGTGGACTTTGAAATCTTCGGTCACGTCCAGGGTCTGTATGTTTAACTCCCTTTTCTTCCTCTGCTTCTTAGACCTGTTGGCCTCTGAGAGCCTGTAAAACGATCCACTGCTGCTTAATTTAGGAACAAGCTGGGCTGGCCTCACTTTCACTTCTTAGAGCCTCATGAATGCCACCAACTTCACAAAAGCCCAAACAGACCACCTCTGTTAGGCTGTGTAAACAAGAAAATGCACAAAACACAAATGTGACTTTTGGAAACAAGCTATTAAAAAATAGCAGCTACTAATTCAGACTTTCTTTTCTCTCCTTCTTACTTTGACAGGCGTCTGCTTCCGAATGGTGAGTTTTCTTTGAGCTCTCTTTTTGCTGCGATCACCTCCTGCTGCTTCCAAAAACCAAATCCCATCCTCACCAAACCCACAGCTCAGTTCGAGGCTCAGTCTGCACAGAAACGTAGCTTTTTCTATGCATCTTGGCCTTTTGCACACATGTAAACGGTGTCTCGATCATCCAGGTAAGGAAATCCCAGCAAGCTGATTCTGTTCATCTGGACGTTTTCAGTGGGAGAAGCATTACGTCATCATACAGGTGACTTCTTCAGTCTCAGCTGACTGCAGGTGTCCAGCCTTACGTTTGCACAGTAACTGAAAGCAGCCCGCTGACTAACAAGCGGCTGTGAGGTCAGTTTTTTCACCATAAATATGCTGTCGTGACCATTGATCCATGACACTTCGCATATTAATTTACACAACTGGCGACACGATCAGGTGTGGATTTCACAAAACTCATCAGGCTACAGTGGGGGAAAAAATCCCAGTGAAAGCATTGAAATAAAACAACCTGCTTTAGCTCCTCCCCCTTTATGTCAACTCTAACCAGCTGTTTTTATTGGCTGCCCCTTCTTTATGACTAAAAGCATGCTGCATATCGTTCCTCTGTGGAGATAAACCAATAAACTAGAAGGATTATCCAACACACAAAACAGACATTAAGTATATACAATTTTTTTAATACATTATTTTATTGACTTAATGTTTTTATGTCCCACATCAATCTTTGTTTAACATCCAGGTTGAAGGATTTTATTAACTCCTTTCTTCCCGTCACCAGTACACAGAGAAGGAGGGTCTGCGGCTCGGGCTGGTCGGCTGGGTGAAGAACACCTACAAAGGGACGGTGGTGGGACAGGTGCAGGGTCCGGCTGACATGGTGGAGGAGATGTGAGTGCACACTGACACGCCACAGCAGGCTGGTGCAACTCTCACTGCAAAGTGCTGCGGTGATACTCTTTTTCAGCCACTAGATGGCGACCTTTGCCTTCACAACACAACGGTTACCTGCTTCAGGTCTGTTCTGTCGCGGCAGCAGATCTGCAGGCACCGACGCTTTGGTTCAGGAGATTTATGAGCAGTTTAAAGAGTTCTTGTTCTCATGCAGGTGAATTGTTAAATATTAAATACTTGCGACCACACTGCGGGTTCTTCAAGCAGAGCTACAGGATTTATATCTGCTCCCTTTGGTGATGTTTCTGCCTTTGTTTTTCCAGTTGAACACTAGAAACTCTGAGTTCCCAGCTGTCAGTGAATGCAGCGTAATGGTATCAGATCTGGAACTGAAGCCGGGCTCAGTTTGTTTTGAACGTCCCATCCTGTCCGGGGGGAGTGATGTCACTGGGTGGGGACGTCCGATTTAGATGACATCACCACCTCAAGGGATCTGCTGATGCTCCTTGACATCACACACACACACACACACACACACACACACACGCTCCTTGCAGGGCCAGGCGGGCGGGGTCCCCAGAGGAAGAAATGGCACAAAAACAGATTTCATTTCAAGCTTCAGCATAAATTTTAGGAGCTGGACGCTTCAGTCTGAACACAGAAGCAACTGCAGGCATTAAATGTGTTTACAGGCTGGTTACACACATGAGGAACTGTGATTGGCTGTATTACAACAAAAGCACATCTAACAGTCAATAAGACTGTAAAGGGTCAGGGTTAATACAGTTCACACACACACAGCTTCTCTCCGTTGTATATCGACTATTATTTCCATGTTAACACACTTGCTTTCACGTCCTTCCTGTCGACTCCACTTTCACCACGACCTCACTTCCTGCCAGGCCTGTGAAACGGGATCCAGCTGTTCCTCCAGGCGTGCAGGAGGAACAGGAGGGAAATAAGGAAAGATGAGGAAAGGAGAGCAATGCAAACGTTAGGCTGTGTGGAGTTTGGAGAGCGAAGGCTGGCGGTGGGAGGTGAAGCAGTGGGTGGTTTCTATTTATTCCTCTGGGAGCAGAAAAATTTCCAGAGCCGAGCTGATGAAAGTGAAGGAATGGAAACAAAGAGAGAGGCGGGAAAATCCTGACGTTAAACTACAAACGCTTTGCAGTTTGCTGAATTAAAACACTGGATATCAGCGTTAGTTGTGGGAAATATGGGTTTTAATCCAAATGAATGGAAAATTTATGTGTAATCAAAATATGTTGCTGGGGCAAATGTGGCACTGATTTAAAGGAGCAAACCCGCGGCTCCCACCCACATGTTGGCTGTTACTGTAGAAAGTATGTCTTAGTTTAGCTTGTGGAGTGTGTGTCGGGGTGTGTGTCCTGGGAGCCAGGAGCTTGGTGGTGTTTGTGGACACTGGAAAGTCTGCTCCACGTTTTTCCACATAGAAATTCCTCAAACTGTTAGAAGTGACCAAGAGAGCCGGGAAGGTGTCGTATCTTAAGTTGGCAATAAAAAGTTTAATTACACGAGAGGAGCTGCCTAACGCGCAACCACAGACCCAACAGTGGGGAAAAGCAGCCTGAGCTTCAGCCTGAGGTTACAGCACGTTCACGGAGCTCATTATCAGAAACTTCCACTGTAACAGGAGATGTTTGACAGGAAATAAGGAAAAGCAGAATAGACCCACATTAGGGAGTCATTCGTTGTATTCAAGGCTACCTGTCGTTAGAAAAATACATTTAACTTATAGGCGCTGTAAAACCCTTCCAGGTCTCCTTACATTGGTTATAATCAGGTCGATGAACATGTTGTGGTTTTGTCACAAACCTGTAAAGAGAGTTATTTGGCTCGGATCAGCAACAGTGTGTGCTGCTGACTTCCTGTTAGCATTGTGTGGAATATACCGTACATGAGGACAAGGTCACTGTAGCCAACATAAACTAAAGACCAAACCTAGACGATGAAACAGATCTGGGGTCACTGAAGCAGAAGTGATAATATTTGTGTCATTTCAAAAACAATCAAATAAAAGAGCGCATGCAGGTGAGTGCGGTCGCAGCAACGATGCTCTGGCAGAGAAGAGTTGCAGCTTCCACACAGCTGATTAACAGGCCAGTGCAGGACAGCTCAAAGGGAGAAACTCCACCCAGGGGCGGAGCAGCAGAAAGGACTACACCTGCGACTCCACTTGAGGCTTCACCACAAGGAAAATGTTTAAAGAAAAACCTGATGTCAGCCAGACGCCGCACCACGTCGTGTGCCGCTTCTTCTCCAGTTTTCAGTCTTGAGTTCTAACTTCCTGTCTCTTCCTCCTGCACGTCTGCCTCTCCATGTTTCGTTATTGCTTCTCACGTCTGATTTCAGGAATCATTTATCTCTCGTGTGTAGCCGTACCTGCCCTCCTGGCTCATGTTCTGTGATTATTATCACCTGTGCCTTGGTTTCCCAGCTGTGTCCACTTCCCCTGATTGCTCCTGTGTACATGCAGCGCTGTCATCCCCTCATCGCTGGTCATCGTGTTCTTGCATCACGGGATTAGTTTTCCTTTTACCTCCATCTTCTTGCAAGTTGGGTCCTAATTCAACACTTCATGGCATTAATGATTATAATAATGATTAGATTTTGGGGGGAGAAACACAACTTAATGGAACCATTTTTAGTCTCTCCGTGTGGTAAACTGCAGCACAGCTGGCTGCACAGCTGGTCTGATGAGGCTTTGTGTATTTGCATATCAAGATTGAGGACGTCTGATGAGTGTGAGTCAAACACCTTCACTATGTTACCTGTTAGAGAGATCACAGATCCCCGACAAACACCAAGACCTAAACTAACAGTGAAAGTGATAAAAAATAAACTTAGAGTAAAAGCTAAACTGTAATAACTCGCTGCATGAGACCTTTGGGTGGTCGTGCACAGGGTCAGTGCTGACAGAAACGATGCACTTATGATGTAATAACTGGAAATATCTTGCTTAGGGCGGAGCTTTTGACATAGATGGAGTCCTCGCGAGTGTCGAAGTGCAGCTGTGCATGAGCGGATCAGAGAGAAATGGCAGCAGATTAGAAACCAGCAAACATCCAGCTGCTGGAGAATTAGTGTTAAGCTGTGTGTGTGTGTGTGTGTGTGTGTGTGTGTGTGTGTGTGTGTGTGTGTGTGTGTGTGTGTGTGTGTGTGTGTGTGTGTGGACAGTAGAGTAGTGGGTCATGGAGCAGATCGGTCCACTGTAGACAGAGTTTGGCAATAAAGCAAAACTAGGACAGCCACTCTCTCTCTCTCTCTCCCCATCCCCACTCTTGTTCTCATGCTCGCTCGCCCGCTCTCTTTGGCCCGCCTTCAGTCGGTGCAGCTACATGGACGTGACCCTGATCCCCTGCAATCTCCTCTAATCTACACACGCCTGCACTCGACCAAACGCTCAGAGAGCTGCTGCACAGCAAACTCCCAGCGTTATGTAAAACCAGAGGAATGTTTTTATTTACCCATCATGCCTTTGGTCGTCCAGATGCAGGCCTGACCCCCAGTCGGCTGGTGGGGCCTTCTTTTCTGGTTTTGAACGTTTATGTCCCTCGAGCAGTGAGGTCAGGAACATCGGTTTCAGGACTCTGCATTTTGAACTCACAACTTTATGGTTTTGGCCGTCAGCATGTTGGTGTTTGGAGCCGGACGTGACCGTATTTGGACGAGAGGTTGGCGTGCTAAGTTACCAGCTAAGAGTAGCTGCAGTAGTTACCAGGTGCCATCCATAGACTGTATATAGGAGCATCACACAGACACTGAAGTCAGCCAATCAGTGCTCAGTAAGAACCAAATAAAATCCTAAAACTTCACTCAGCAAAACCAGAGCTCAGCCTTCTCGGACGGTCGGTTAGTGCAGTGAACCTAACAGCAGCTCTGAAAGGCATACAGTTTTACATCAGAGTCTGTGGTGATTAAAAGCAACTGGATCCACGACTAGTTCCAGTTTTTACTGGACTTGAATGAAGAGCTTTCTGTGGACCGACTGAACTCTGGCAGCAAGTCACCATCAGCTGCCGTCTCTGTGAAAGCCATTCCATATCTGCCTGTAGGACACGCTGTAGAAGCTGCTGTAAGCAGCTCACAGTTGCTCTGCAAGCCACTTTGCAGCCCAACTCCACCCCAGTTCTTCCTCTTCTTGTTTTTTTCTCACTGAATCGCCATGATGCCTTTTCCTTTCTGGACAGTGGTGTTGATGCTGCTATCAAAGCTCAATATAAGTGTCTGCAGACATAAATAATCTTTTATTGGTTGATGCAGGTCTCAACCAGACTGATCCTGAAGGAAATGTAAAAATGTCACGAACCTCAGGGAATCTTTGGCAAGTTTAAGTAAGAATGTTTGAAATCTTTAGGCAGCAACCACAGAAGAGTCGTCCGTGACCGATGACCCACCACTAAGCTGTGATCATCGGCCGTCACAGTAAAAACAAAAGTCTCTTTTCTGTCTGCAGTGCGTGTAGGACTTAGACCCGTGTACCATAAACCTGAACTGCACTCTCTTCTTTCTCATTGGGTCCTTTACAGGAAGGTGTGGCTGAGCAAAGAAGGAAGTCCCACCAGCCGGATCACCAGAGCCTCCTTCACCAACCAGAGGTCGATCGACAAGCTGGAGCTCTCCGGCTTCAAGACTCGCTTCTGACCAGTGAAGCAAAGATCCTGCAAACAGCTTCTCCACCGTCCCCTGGAAGAGGTCAGAGGTCAACGATGCTCCTACAGATTCAATGAATGAAGACTTTGGACGTCATGAAACCACTGCTGCTGGTTTATTCAGAGGGTGACTGAGAATTTATTTATAGTTTTTAATAAGTTGGATGTTGGCTTTGTGTCTCCATCTGTACAGCAAGCACCTAAAAACACTGGAACCATCAAAGCCTGATTTGTATGAATTAAATATCTTCCATCGTCTTTACTTCTCGATGACGTTCATTATCGACTGTGGCCTCTACATTAAGTTGCGTTGAGCGGTTTCCACACGGGCTAAGATAAAGTTTCAGGCTACGATCGAAGGCCTTTAAACTAAGACGCAAAAGGGTTTGTGAGACGTGTGTTATTAATGGATTTGCATCATACACCACTGCGTGATGTAAACAAACACGCCCCTGCAGTGATGTCATTACATAACAGCACATCACCTGATACGATTACCTGCCATCTGATCCAATTAAATCACAGCGAGAGGCTCCCGGATCGGCAGCAACAATCCCCTGAGGCAGCGGGAGCCCCAGAGCAGCCGTCACCGCAGCAACGGCCAATCAGAGCCAGCGAGATGTGAAAATAAAAACAGCTGAATGGTCCTTTAAAGGCTGCGTTCATCAGGAAATATCTGCAGTTACAGACGCACACCACGCTGTGCGTGTGTGTGCTTAGAGAGCAAATCTCCATGGATACACTGTTGGACGTGGACGCTTGTTGTCATGCCAACCTGCCCTGAGACCTTACACACAAACACACACAATAAAGACAATTGGAGATTAGAGAGGAGGAGGTGTTCGTGTTTTATGAGGATCTTAATTCTCCTCAGAGCCTGTGCACATGTAAACACTTTGTTAAGCACACCTAGCTACAGTCATGCACATCTCATACACGTTAGAGCAGAGAGCAGAGATGTGGTGCTCAAAAACCCTGAATTCAAAGATGCTGCTGTCATTATGTTTGGTGACCACTGAAAATAAAGATAATTCAGATAAGCATCTGTACTTTTGAGCGTTTCCTGGCCCACATGTGACACGACGGGTTTAACAGGCGTGATGAAGGTACCGTGTCGCCCAGACACACCTGTCATCGACTAACCGTGACTCTGTCAAACACTCAGTGTGAGCTGGTCGAAGACCTTGGCTGTTCACGGCCAGTTTATGCCCCGATGAACGGCAGCACATGCTGAAGTGATGTCAAATCTGCTTTGCACCGTCAGCAGCTCAGAGGAGCTACAGATCCCGAGTTCCTAAAAACAAGTCCTGGACATCAGCAGTGGACTTGAGTCACCTCCCTGTCACGACTGAGACCACAGGCAGATGTCAGGTCCCCGTGGACCTGACATCTGCAGCAGCTGTCCTCCTCCACCCACCTCCAACCTTCTCTCATTCTTCCTGCTACAACAAATAATAACACAGCCGCCCCCACACTCAGTGACGTGCCATGAGAGCGAGAGAGAGAGGGCCAGCCCACCCACACTCTTCAGTCTCTGTGGAAATGCTGGAAAAAATCCACCAGCCTTGACCTGCTCTTCCTCCTCCTCTTCCTCTCCCAGCAACCAGCTTGGCATCCCATAGTGTTCACCATGGAAACGCCACTCTGTCTGCAAAGAGAAAGAAAGAAAAGTCGTCTCCTCGCCTTCTTTCTCTCATGTATCCTCTCCTCTTCTCCTTTCCTCGGCTTTGTTTATCCATCTTCTCCCTTTAAATCTGCCCAGCACTCAAACTGCCCACACACTCGGTGCTATTCATCACACACACACACACACACACACACACACACACACACACACACACACACACACACACACACACACACACCTGAGTGGGTGCTGACAGCCAGCTGTTACTAAGCAACATGTTGAAGTTGAGTGCAACTTTGCAGTGAAAGAAATGCTGACATTTCGCACAAACAGCATCTTCTGTTCTCCTCAGGGAGGCAGGAAACAAACAGCCAATCAGCGACCTAGTTGTGACCATCAGACACGGTTTTACCGTCACGCTGTCGACCGACGACGAGGCACAAACATGTTTTTGCAGCCAGCTGACTCACAGCTTGAAATGAAGTAACTGACTCTGATCTGCAGTTCCTCTGGTGTCCACTGGAGGCATCAGCAGTGAGTCAGTCCCCATAGACTCCCATGTTAAACAGTTCATCTGGATGTAAACGTGAGATAAAAGCAAAGGACGCTTCTTTCTGGGACTGTGAAATTTCTCTAAGAAGTTACTTTTCTCAGTAGATTAAGCTGTGATGTAACTCGTTTCTTTTTCATGGAATTAATCTTGTGTCGCCTGTCCATGATATCACTGATGGAATAAATGAGAGTTTATCCACTCAGATGTAACGACAGGAAGTGAATGAGCAGCAGGCAGAAAACAGGGAGTGACTTCAGAGCTCTGCAGCAGCTGCTGCACGACGGGGAATTACCTCCACGACCTCTGACCTTCTCCTCAAATATGGCTGTGGTCTGTTAGACATTTCTACACGGTGTCTGGTATCTGAGTGATAATCCCACACACACACACACACACACACACACACACACACGCAGTGAGCAGCCTGTTGTGTTCATATCTTTGTTAGGGCCAGTTTGAGTTGTAGACCTTGAGACTGCAGGAGTTTAGTGTAGACATCTGTAAACGAGACCAAACACTGTGTGTGCTGCTGCTTGAGGAACCTGTGATGTGGCCTCTCGCTCTATAAACCGATGTGTCAGATGACCACAAAGGCAAAAAACATCTATAAAGAGACACAAAAGATCCACAGATGGATTGAAAATGTGCACAGCGAGGACTGCAGCAGAGGGCTCCAAGGCTCATTTTCTCTGATGTCCACTCCAACGTGAATCCGTCCCAACAGACTCCCAGAAATAAACATGTTTACAGCGTTTCCCACTTCATAACCACTGCACAGGGGTGATTAACCCTGACAGGCAGCTGTAGCTCGTGACTACCTGTTAGACTTTAGCTCAGTTCCTTTAAGTCTCTGAACTGGACGTCTTGTTCTGCAGAAATGAGTAACAAGAAGTTATTTTACTCATTTCTCAAGAGAACTGGAAAAGCTCTGTGTGGATAAATGACAAGCTCCCTGGATAGAGTATCTAAACACTGAAACCCAGGTTTGATCTTTGCTGCTTGCAGCTGTTGGTGGGAGTTTTTCCTCTTGTAAGGCAAGTAGAAACAATGAGATAATTAAGAATCACAAAGAGAAATAGTGTGGTGTCCAAAATGAGTGACACCCACCAAAGAGCCCACTGTAACACACTGAGGATGAGGCATCTTTACTTATTGTCTCGTAATCAGCACAAAACAAACTGTTAGGGATCACGAGTCCCGTCCGGCTTCATGCTTTACTCTCCCAGAGCAGCTTTGCATGACTCAGTCCAAAATCATACGTGTGGAGCTTATTCTACGTTTTAGCTCCTCCCCTTTAAGCTTCCTTTCTTTTGATTGACTGCCCCTCTTAAAAAGAACGTTTGAAAAGCAGGTGGGCGGGGCTTTTATCCCCTCAGATCTAAGAGCAGAAAACACTGTGATGACCTGAGAGTTTCATCAGCCTGAGCTCACTGGGACTTCTGTTACCTGCAGTGGCGTCATCATTAGAAACTATGGTCATGTTTGACGTGAACATCAATCAGTGGAAGAGTTATATGACTTTCATGTTTCCCTTTTAAAGCTCCTCTTTCTGTGTCCTGAGCTCACAGTCACTGAATAAAAAGCTTGAAGTTATCTTTCTCCTGCAGGGTGATTTACAGAGTCAGTGGACAAATGGAGCTCTGATCTGATGATTCATCGAGTGGGAGGTTTATTATGACAAGTGCTGCCAGGACACAGAGCCTGAGGTCTGTTTCTGCTGGACACACAGGGAGGATGTGGGGGGTAGATGATGGAGATAAGATCAGGGTCACCCAGACTGAGCCCAACGGGAGGCTCAGCTGAGTATTTCTAACTGCATCTTTCATATTTTGCTGCTCAGTGATGTTACACCTCCAACTTTTTGCATTTTGGCATCACTCAGTCTCTGCAGACTCTCCCTCCTCTCCCTCCTCCCTGCCTGACTCTCCGCCCCTCACTCTTACTTTGGGAGATAGGGGCGCTTCTTATAAACTCAACCGCAGCACAGACGGGCGGAGACGTTCTGGTGCTGTAACCTGGAGCCTAAACATGCATTGTCACTTTGATGAGGAGGATACAGCCTCCGGAGAACTGCAGGAAAAAGTATCGATACGTTTTTTTGTCCACTGCAGAGGACGTCATGGTAAATGGTAAATGGCCTGTATTTGTATAGCGCTTTACTCAGTCCCTAAGGACCCCAAAGCACTTCACACTACATTCAGTCACACACACATTCACACACTGGTGATGGCAGCTACGTTGTAGCCACAGCTGCCCTGGGGCGCACTGACATCAGGCTGGTCTCCGAGGACAGTCCTGTTTTTGATTGTAAACACACACAAATTATTATTTTACATCAAAATCTTTTATTATTAATTTAATCTGTCTATGTGTATGCGTACAAAGTAACTATACAGTTAATGAAAAATGTAAATGTTTACCAGTGATGGAAGAAAAGACTGAATGTT
Source organism: Copadichromis virginalis (assembly GCF_057382275.1). NCBI lineage: Eukaryota > Metazoa > Chordata > Actinopteri > Cichliformes > Cichlidae > Copadichromis > Copadichromis virginalis. The sequence goes on along the minus strand of NC_140630.1, from coordinate 2,756,091 downwards.
TTGGTTTTATGATGCAGAAAATGTGTAAAATCAAGTTAAATCCAGTCAAAAAGGCATTAAATGAAAAAACAAATCACAAATTAACTGTTTTAGAAGTCTGAATATTTACACACCGACTGTACAAATTATAACTGATCTGTCGCATAAACATTTGTCATGCAACATGTACCTGAGTTTTGTTTACTGTTTAGTCATATTTTTAACCTATATAAGGCTGTATGGTAATTTGTAATGTATGAGTTACATAAAAGACAATTTGCATACACTGGTGGTAAACTTTTAATGTTTTCTACACCATCTAAAATGATAAATGATAAAAACAGTCTGACACAAATGTTAAAAAAGACAAAAAAAGAGACAAAAATAGTGAAGAAAACAAAAGTATTTTTGAATTCGAGAGGAAAGGATGGAAATTATGTTTCTATTTATGAAGAGTTTTAATGAAACTTTCATTTGTTCCACATTCAGTCACCTGACAACACGAGGTGTGTCGCTTCCATTAAAGACAACAGTTACATTAAAATGATAGCAGCATGGTGGCACAGCGGTTAGCACAAAGGTCCTGGGTTCAAATCCAGCTGTCTGTGAGTGTAACTGGCACATGGGGTGAAATATATATTTTTATTAGTTATCTCAGGGAAACTGAGGAGTCTGAACATTCAAGAAAAGCTTTTTGAACCATATATTTACCTGGCTTTTAAAAATTGTTTTCTATCTTACTTAATACTTAATATATATCTTAAATTAAAAACAAAGCTCAAATAAAATAGATGCAAAAGGAAGCAATATTAAAATTATCCAGTAAAGTCAATCTCAAATTCAACATGGCAGAATAAACAGACAGAAAATGTGTTATTAAATTTGTCTCGCCCCTCCCTGAGCCTGCTTCTGTCGCAGGTTTCTTCCTGTTAAAAGAGAGTTTTTTCTTCCCACTATCGCCAAGTGCCTGCTCACAGGGCCGAGTGTGGTTTTCGGGGGTTACCGTACAGTATAAAGCGCTGTGCGGTTTGATTTGATCGTACATGAACACAGTGAGTGTAGGCGGTGGGGATCTGTCAGTGTAATTACTTTAGTTTGCTTAGTAATATTTATGAGACTGCTGCGGATGACGTTATAATAATCGTCATAAAGCAGGGTCAGTGCCCCGGCGGGGTGTCCCGGTGTTTGAACCGAGCGCACCGTGCGCTGCAGTCCCGGCCGGGCTGAAGCGGAGGGCGGGGGGAGGAGGAAGAGGAGGAGGAGGAGGATTGGTGGATTTCAGGACTGTGCTTCTGCGCTCTTCGTGCTCCGAGCTCTCAGCAGCCCGTCCGTCCTTCGCTCCGAGCGGGACTCCACTGCGCTTCCGTCGGTCTCCAGGTGAGTGCAGCCCCGGTCTGCCTCTCTCGGGTTAACCTCCACAGCTGCGGGCTGTTGGTGCAAAGACGAGCCGGGCAGCGACGTCTTCTCCCCGTGTGTCTGTGCGCCCCCCTCCCCCCGCCATGTTCTCCATCGTGGCGTTGAACTTGTGCATGGTGCGCAGGAGCTGCTGCTGCTGGTGGAGGAGGAGGTGGTTGTTGTTTTGGTGAAAGTCTGCAGCTCTCACGGCTCAGTCGGAGCTGATGGAGGGTTTGTTTGTCCCCGCTCTCCTGATGGATGATGATGATGATGATGGTGGTGCAGGCGTGGTCGACCTCAGAGCAAACAAACAGCAGGACGTTCCCACAGCTTCTCTGGAGTGACCTTCTCTGTACTCCGTCCCTCTGTCCCGCCCAGCGCCGCTGCTCTCCCCTCACAGCTCATCGTTGCGTCTTAATAATTCAGATGTCTGCAGATATTTCTGCTGTTTCTGTGCAGGAGTGTGACGTGTTTCTAACGTTGCGGGCTTAAATGAAGTTCGGGGACGTGGAGGTGTTTCTGCGTGGACTGCTGCTGTTTGCGCAGACCCTGTTTGAAGCAATTATGTAATCAGATACAGGCCGAGTGCTGCTTTCTCTCCTCCTAATCTTTTCGTTCCCTGATCTGTCCTCACTGCTTCTCCTCACCCTGCTTTCTCCTCCTCCTCCCCTGCTTCTCCTCACCCTTATCTTCATCTTCATCCTCCCCCACCTATCTCCTCATTTCTCTGATGCAGCAACTGGGAAACATTTGGCAACTTGTTGACCGGAGCCTTTATAATATCACAGTGAGGTGTGGAGCAGTTGTCAGGCTGCTGCTGCTTTAACAAAGAGCTGCAGTGAAACCAGAGATGGAGATTTGCACCTTTTCAGCCTAAATCTGCTGTTTCAGGGATAAAAATTATTGCTTTTCATACTTTGTTCCCACTGGGAGGCTCAAGGATGCCGCCGTGTTGGCAGTAAAAAGTTAATCTCCAACCCTAAAATCTTTTAAAAGATTCAAACATGAACTAAAAAAAATGTTGAATCACGCAGCCAGAGTTTTCCTTTCTGGCGTGTAAGTAAGATCGTAATCCTCACAGTTAACCGATGCTCGAGGAAAAGCATATTTCACACTGACGTGATTTCCTCCAGTCAGTTCTAGTGCCAACATTTCCCAGATCCCTTCCTCAGCTGGAAAACCTTCCTCTGGAACGCCCTGCTGGGCTTGTGACCCGGCTCTGGATAAGCAAAAGGAAACTGATAGATGTTTGGATGACTTCCACTGAGGATGACCAGTTTTATTTTACTCCCTTTAAAATACCACGGGGGGTGTGGGGATCCTGGAGGACCGCCTATGATCAAAATGTAACATTTAAACCACTTAAAAATCTGACAAGTTTATAGTAAATGTACTTTTTATAAAGACGATTCACCAGAGTATTCTCTCCACGTTTTATATTGTGTTAGACCAGCTTTGCATGAGTGTCAGTTCAGAATAATCCTACTTTATCTTGCACTTAAAGCCATTTTAGCACTGATTTTTCACTTTACACAAACTCTCCTGATTGGCTGCCTCTTGATTTGAACAGCAGAGGAGGTGGGGCTTCTTTGTCTGGGAGAGCCATATTAGGCATATCCTGTCTCTGTGATGTCACACAGATCCAAGAATGGGGGGGAAAACCCCCCAAAAAAACGGTGAAACTGAGAGCTTAAGCAGGCTCAGCTCATTATTAGGGACTTTGGTCATGTTTGATATGAACAGGACATGAAGACAAGCAGAGTTCAGCTGTGATGGGAACAGTTAAACAGACTTTTAATGTGAACTAAATTTTTGTAATTTTGCTTTTTTCGTTATGGAAATTTTGCCCATTGTGAAGTTTGAGAAATGTTTCTGCGTATATGATAAAAATCCGCCGGTCTAAGGTTGGTGTACCCTGCTGGGCCGGTCTAGTTTGGGCCGCCTGGCTGGTTTCCAACTAAAAGCCTCATAAGTGAGCGAATAAACAAGCCGATCCCTGATTTTTAACTTTTAAGTGACTGAATTTGTTTCTGGATATTCAGAATCTCTCATTTTTAGCCAGTTTTTGTGATGCTTCTGTTCTGCCTGTGTGCTCGACCCAGACACCACCCTCAGCTCAGACACAGCCCCACAGCTGATCGTGCGCTTTGTGTGAGCGAAAAAGGTAAAAGGTGATGGGAATAGGGCTGCCACGATTAGTCGACTATCAAAATCGTCGACTGATTTAATAGTCGACGCGTCGTTTGAAGCTTTGTAAGATCCCAAAGGACGCAGGAATAAGTAGCAGGATTTAAGAGTGTAATAACGGACTGAAACAGAAGATGGCAGCACTGCATGTACAAGGATGCCAGCTGCCGTTAAACCCCGAAGAAGAAGAAGCAGTGTCCCAGAATTCATAGCGCAGCCCAGCTCAGTTTCCAACAATGGCGGCAGCTAGTTAGTTTTAATGTTACTCTTATTATTCTTTCTGGGTCACAAAATAAACGTTTAACATATTTTCAGGCGAGAATGTAGCTGTGTAAACCTCAAATATCTGCTCAGTTTATCAGGACACCGCATACTTTCAAAAGCGCTCCGACGTTTTCGGAGACGTCTGTTACCCACTAGCTCGATAGCTAGCCGGGGGCTAGGTCACTAGAGCCGTGAGAACACCGGACTCCCGGCAAATCGTTTTCAAACCCACCGCCGTCTTTCACTACTCAGGTTAAACATGATATATAAGTCACTAAGATAACTTAACAATGTTATTGTTTGGCTTTTTTCAGTATTGTATTTGTTCCTGAGTAAATCGGTTTGGCTGAGATTAAAGTTATAGTTTTTACACAGCTGAATAAACGTCAAGCAGACAGCTGATTATCAGAAGTGTGAGATGCTCAAGAATTTACTCCGGTGTCCTGTTATGTTTTAGATAGCAAGGAGTTTATTAAACTTCACCGAAACAATCTGCAAATTTCATTTAAATTTAATAAATTATCATCTTGTCTTTATTTTTAGTTAGCACAGACCTTACACACTTAAAGCTGTAAGCTAGTGATAGTTATATAAGAGCAGATGCTGCTGGTGCAATAAGCTGTACTTTTACGTCCAATGGATGATGATCTGATTAGTCGACTATCAAAATAGTCGTTTGTGGCAGCCCTACATGGGATAGAAAGAAAGTGGTGGTGAAAGCAGGTTCTGCCGCGTCCTCGTGGTCAGAGCTCAGGTGGCTCTGAGACCTTTAAATGAAGTGAAGCTGGTAACGAGGGGAAGTCCTCGCTTGGTTTGTTTCTTGGTTCGATCCGTTTGGATGTTTTAACGGTCTGCAGGGACACTTTCAGTGGATCGATGCTCCTGATGGAGATCCGACGATGCTTCTGGGTGCGTTTTGGCTCCTCCGCTGATGCCTCTGAGGCAGTGTGGGCGGCGGTGATGATGTGGGTTTCGGCGTCACGCGGCGGGGGGATCCGAGCTGTAAGTCATCAGCTCTGCTGCAGCGTCCGAGTCCCACGCTTCCAGCTCCATCAATATTAAACAGTTGTGTCTTCAGCTCGCTGCGTTGTAGGAGCACGACTGCATAACAGGCGAAGCGAAAACGCTACGAGGTGGCGTCAGCAGAACTTCCTTTAAATGTTTGGCTCAGTCGTATTCATGAATGGAGGCACCGGTGGTGAGTTCAGCAGGTTTGTGTTGACTTTGTCTTTGAATGCACAGCACTTCCTGTTTGTCTTTGCCGTTGTGTCAGAGCGCCGATGTGAGCCCGAGCGGTCTGTGCGTCCTCCTGTTGTCTCTGCTCACCAAACAAAAACCTCTTTTCATGTTTAAGCAAAGGAAACGAAACCGTTTTCAATCCTGGAGCTTTTAGTTTGAGGCCTGGTTTTTGTATTCAAACATTTTCCCGTTTCCTCGACTTGCTGACCTGTGATCGTCTCAGGGTTTTGAACCCGTGCATGATGATGCTGACGTAGACGTTCTGGTTAAATGTGGAAAACTTTGTGTTCATCATCATGAACCAGCAGCTGAGACTGGAGTACACGATGGCTTTAAACATGCCTTTAGATTTGGATCAGACTTTATAAAGTAAACGTCTGTTGGATTCACATTGAACCATAAACTCATAGGAAACTGTCCACAAAAGCATTTCTCACTTCTTAATGTGCACTTTTGATAACTTCACTTAAGCCGCTGTTATTCGTGCGGTCGAACGCGTCCGCCTCAGACCGCCTTTGGTCTGAATCGTCACGTTTTGTGGCCTCCGTCCCTCCTGCTGTCGTTTCTTCTCCGAGCTCCTTCCTGTAAACGGATCCGAGTGTTTCTGTCTTCGTTAGTGCAGAACGGAGTTGACAGAGTGCGTCTCAGACGTCGGGTTGTTTGCATAGCGAGGACAGAGGGACGCCGCTCTGACTTCATTGTCGCCAGATGAAGGAGGAGGAGCCTGCGGTCATGTGATCTGAATCTGAAGCATAAATGCAGGAGAACGAGGTGTTTGGTCAGGATTTTGGTCCTGAGTGGGTGAATGTTTACAGACGGGGATCATTAGGAATCGTGTTTATGGCAGATTATTTGCAGCATGTTTGATCGTCTCCTGCTGTTCAGACGATTTCAGTTTGTTGAATATTTTATGCCGTGTCACTCGTTTCCTCCCAGAGACATTCATAATATCAGAAAAGTCCGATTCATTGAATTCAGGATGTGTTTCTCTGTAAAAAGCTCAGAAATATCAACTCTTTGTATTCAGGAAATATGAAATCTGGCTGATGTTTGGTCTGAATTTTGCCAAAGTCGTTGGCCCTTTAAAAAGAAGTAACGACCTCCATCGCAGGATGTTTCATTCCAAAGATGGCGAGGAAGCGCGTGACGAGATGAAGGAGGTGCGTTTATGGGAAACGTGGAAACGGCACGCACGGCGTCTTTTTAAATGTCGACGTGTTTCTGGGATTGGTCATAAGGTTGATTTGCTGGTTTGGATGTAACGAGGAAACGCAGAGGCCTCCTTCCTGTTCTGCATTACAGCGCCAAACATCAGCAGTGACATGCTGTCCAAAGCTTAGAGTTCAAATCTGCTCTTTGGTTGGTGCAGATCCATGCATCATAAATCTGCCCACATCCTTTAATGCTCAGCTGATCTGCTGTAGTGCAGAGCAGCAGGAGTATCGATGAAACTAGGTTCCTTTAAGAGCAAAGAGGTGAGCTTTATTTTAGGAAACGAGGCCAGTCATCCTTCCTCTCTGTCTTCACCACACTTACCTGTATGCATCCTTTCCTTCTTATCCTTCCTTCTTACCTTGCATTTTTCTGCTTCTCCTTAAGAGCTTAAACTGCACCTTCTTCACTGAAGCAGTGCAGTGTCAGAGATTCACGACTCTGAGGCTTAAACTTGAAGCTGATAGAGTTTCAGATGGGTGTGGAGAAAACTCGATTTTGATGCTGTGAGGAAGGATGCGTGGGAGAGGAGGGAGCTGCATGAAAACCAGGAGGGAGGTGGTCCTGAGGGAGGAGAACGAGGGGGAGGAGAACAGGAGGTGGTGAGGCGAGCGGCGTCAAACGCGACACACCGTGTTTGTGTTCATAGTTAAAGCTAATGCTGCGTGACCTCAGCAGGAAACAAGGCGAGAACAAGTAATCAGATTACTAAAATAAAGTGGACCGAGTTAAAATGAAGTGACGTGATTGGCAGTGGGGATGGGAGTAGGTGATGATGATGATGAAGGAGGACAGGAATTAAACATACCAGCTGTAAAAACTGAAAGCAGAGGAGAACGAGGAGGGACGCAGGAATGTTCTGGAAAGTGTCCCGCAGATAGGAAGTGGAGCAGTTGGACAGAGGGAGGAGGAGGAGGAGGGTCTGTTTCCCAGCGGCGAAGCTTCAACTAAGTATAGAAAGTCTGTGAGAGCGGCGCTCACCTTCACCACGACGCCGCAGATTTTAAAGCTTGGGTCTAAAAGTCTGGTTTAATTTAGTCGGACGCTTTGGAGCGTTCGCTGTGCTGCACACGGGCGCAGTCTCACCTGCAGACACGGAGCAGGTGGAGGTGGAGCTGCAACACAGAAGTCAGGTGAAGCTGTTTGCATAAAAAAAAATCAAAGCGTTTAGTTGATGTAAAGTGAGGACTGTGGGTTTATTAGAACGTCTCATTAATGCAAACTTAGAGAAAGATTTATTCAATGTGAAATACTTTAATGTATTTAAATGTGTTTATAAAAACAAAAAAACTGAATAATTCCAGTTTTGATTTAAGAGCATAAAGCGTTGAAAATAAAATGTTTGTGTGCAGCTTTAAAGTTTCAAATCTTTTAGTCAATGTAAAGTAGAGATTTTAAAGTTTTTCAAATGAACGTGTTGAGTAAAAGTTCTTAAAATTCAGGTTTTATAATGTTTAACATAAACTGAAAGCTCTTGAATTTTCTATTGAATGTAAAACATCTTTTTAAGATTATGTGCAGTTTAACACTAAGTAAAGCGGGTAATTAAAAGTCTACTAGAAAGTCTACAAAGTCTTTTAAATCCAATTTTCAAACGATGTCGTCTAAGGAAATCTCTTTAAACCGAATTTGTAGAATGTTTTTGGAAAACTTTTACTAAAGTGCAACTTTTAAATGCACATTAAACTTTTAAGAATTTACAGAAACTTTATTTTATAATTAAAGCTTTTAGTTTTTAAAATAATGATTGTATTTTAAAAAAAAAAGTATTTTAAATTTCTTTTTAAGTAAAATCTTGTTCTTAAGTTTAAAGTCTTTATCAAATCTTTACGTGTTGTAAACATTTTAAAGTCTTTCATAGCTTTTAGTTTATTGTTTAAAGATTACTGATAGTAATCTACATGCAACGTCTACGGTTAATGTAACGCTTTGAAAGTGACGTCTTACTAAAGTGACGTCTGCGTAGAGAAATGTTTCGATTTAAAACCTCAGGTTTTAAACTGTTGCCATGTGAATCCTGAGAGCAGGAACAGGAAGTCCTCACAATAACCAGATTCTTTATCTTCACATGACAGATGCAAAAATCATTAACTGAAAACAGACGTTTATATAAGAGCATCTGTAAAGCAGACAGACCCGAGCTTTAGTTTCAGTGCGACGCTCGAGTGTGATCGAACCCGAGCATCAAAGCTGTGATTCCATATTCATATACGGATTTTACTTGTGGGGGTGGGGGGGCTTACATGGAGCAGTCTGACCCCAGCGGGGGTCAAACACACATGAAACTCGGTGTGATGAAAGATGTTTGGATTAAAGCGTCTCTGCCTTCTTCTAATCTCGGTTCGGTTGGTCCTTCACTTCCTCCCGAGGCTCCGGGATTTGTTGGGATCTGAAATGAAGTTTTTAAAAGGTGACAGAAGCCAAAGCTGCTCGGCTCATAAATGTCGAAGTAAATTTCCATCCAAGATTAAAAAGGAAAAACGCACAAGCTGAGATCTCATGAATAAAATATGTGGAGAGGAGCGTTTATGAAGAGCCTGCGCTGATGTGCAGCAGCAATATTTTCCATTTCTGTGCTTCCAAAAAGCTCGTCAGTTTATTCCTGATAGACGAGGAGACGGAAAAATAAAAGTGCGTAAACGTAAAACATCTGATTTTGAGCTTCTGCTCTGATCTGTCACGCTGCAGTTTCTCTGCCGGCTAATTGGTTTCACAGGCGTCTGATGAGACGGCGGAAAGGTGAGGAGGCGAGCAGCAGAGAGCAGGTTAAAGGACTGACGCCAGCTGCGCTGTCTGCAGAGACCAACGAAGAAGAAAAAGTGGCTACGAACGGGTTTTCAGCCCCGACAGTGTCAGAGTTGCAGAGCTCGTACAAAACCTCAGCACGGCTGAGCGAGCGACAGAGGGGAAATCTGCTCAGCTCGTCCAATCAGAGCACTGCTGAGCACTAGCTTAGTCCGTTAACCTGCAGCGTCGCTTTGAGACGTCGTTTTCATGGCTCACATGGGTGTGAATTAATGCAAGCGAGTGACTTGGCCCAGCACAGGAGAGGGAAAGATCTCACCACGTTAATTATTGGTCATAATAGTCAAACAATAAGTCAAAGCACTGACGCTTTCAAGTTTAAAGGATCGTTTTCATTCCTTAGTGAGAAAATTTAAGGCTAATTTAGTTTTAGTAACAGAGTCACAGATGAGCTGTTTTTGTCTTCGCTGCAGATAAAAGTTGAGCTTTTTATTCATTGTTGGTTTTCCTTTCATGTTAAATGGAGGCTTTTCCCATTTATTCCACTTAAATGCACCTCGGAGAGGAAGAGGAGGAGCAGCTCAGTGCCCTTCATCTTCCTCTCTGGAGCTAAAACATGAGGAAGAGCTGCTCAAAGTTGGTGTAATGAGGAAGACTCTGAAACCACCTCCTGCTTTTGTGTAGCTGCTGTGTTTGAGCTTTCAGGGCCACCGTAGACGTAGCAGAATACAACAGGTTAGTGTTTGAGAGGCTGTGATTAACGTCATGACCATTCATTGTGTGTGTGTGTGTGTGTGTGTGTGTGTGTGTGAGAGAGTGTTCCATGTAACAGTTTGAGAGGAAATACCCCCCCCACACACACACACACACACACACACACACACTCATGCATTTTGCACTGACCTTCAGCAGGACTCCATTTAATTTGATTTCCATGTAGCCAAAGGCGTTCCTCTCTCTCTCTCTCACACACACACACACACACACATTCCTATTAAATGAAATGTTCACTGTAAGGCCTCCAGATGTTTTCAGGCTGCACACTAACCTGACATCTGCAGAGTGTGCGTGTGTGTGTCTCTGAGGTTTGTTGAAGTTGCCGGTTCAAATCCCGGGATGTTCTTGGTGGTGGATGGAGTCTAAGTTGCTCGGCATCATGGGAAATGAGTGTGAGTGGTGTGTAAATGTCTTTTTTGTGGGTGTGTGTAAATATAAACGCTGTGAATGCATCGTGCGCACACCCTGAGGCAGCGCTACGAGGGCGGGGTCGGCCTGCAGACGCCGACAGGAAATGAGCGATTAGGCGAAAGTGGAACGCCACCTTCCTCCGGGCTGAAGCTCTGCAGACTCTCTGCTGTCATGTGATCTGCGTGAACTTGCACTTTATCCTTCGCTCCCCAGCCTGTGACCGAACGGCACATCAGATCTGCAGTTCCACACGCTGGGCGAGCGAGTAAACCACTGTGGAGCCGCCCCCAGCACTCCCAACACGAATCATCTGTTAAACTGCGGCTGGTTAATTTACTCGTGTTAGTTCCGTCTACACAGGAGTGAAAGAAAGCTGAGGCGTTGTTTCTGTGCTAGCTCTGAGGAGCTTTCTGTAACCTCAGCCACTGTGATGGGCTGAGATTCGCCACAGACTTCGAAGGCCGAGGAAACGTACCATCTAAAGCTTTTAAAACACTCAGCTGCAGCGAAGCTGCTTGATTAATGTCTCCTCTCACACTTTTCAAAGTAAAAGCTCATCTCACACATAATAAAATGTTTTTATGACTCAAATTCCACTTTTTTCATACTAATTGTTTTCCATGGAATCTCTTTGTACACCAACTAAAGCACAGACATGTTACTGAAATAAAATCTCACATGCACATTAACCACACACACACGTAATGTAATGCATGACATCATCAGGGCTTGTGTTACAGCTCCACCCGGGTGATGAGAAGGGTGTAGGTCACTGATGTAAGCCTTTTTATTGCCATAGCAACATCAGAGGGAGGAAAAAAAGGCAAGCGAGTAGATTTGATCTCAGTTTCCAGGAATTGTCCATCCTTGTGTGTGTGTGTGTGTGTGTGTGTGTGTGTGTGTGTGTGTGTGTGTGTGTGTGTGTGTGTGTGTGTGTGTGTGTGTGTGTGTGTCTGACTGACTGACTGACTTCTGGCCACGCCGAGGCCAGAAAATGTGACGACATTAATTCTGTTGAAAACACACAGATGTCTCAGCGTGTCACATTTTTAGAAACGTTGAAACTCAATAAAACAAACCTCAGAAAAACAATTTAAGCTGGACCAAAGTGGGCGGGGTAATAGCGGCGTAGCATAGACACAGCTGGAGAGGGTTGTGTCGATGCTACGTGGAGAGCAGAATGGAAGTTTGCATGTTTTACTGCAGTTTGTTGGTAACAGGTCAGTTATTAGTTACAAAGTAACTGTTTTGTGATATTTTAGCTATTTGTAGTTTTTGTAGTTTCAAATATTTTTACACAAAATAATGAAATAATAATTCTACAAACATGATGTTTAGATTTTAGTCTAACCATATTATGTCACCCCCTGACAAAGAGGCCACGCCCATAATATTCCGAGGGGCCCATTGCAGGGGGGCGGTATGAAAAGAGAAAAGAATAAAAAAAGAGCGCTTGGACACTGCTAGCATCATGGACAGGTTTTTGACGGGGCGGCCACAGAAACGCAAAGCAGGAGACGAAGCATCGCTGAATATGTTTCCAAACCACCTTCATTCTAAGCCAAAGACTAGAAAATATGGTGAAGCAAATCTGCCCTTTAGTTTCACCTGCACAAGTGCCGAGGTGTATGGACGTGTGTGATGATTGATTCTCCTTGTACAACAAAAGGGGGCCTAGCAAAAAAAAAGCTTGGGCCCCACTAGTTTAAGGATGTATGCAGAGCAAGGGCGTAGATTTGGTTTTGTCGTTGGTGGGGACGGATGATCCAACCACGGAGCCCTGTTTCTTTCTTTTTTCCTTTTTGTCTTTGCTTCTTAAGATAAGATAACTCTTTATTGTCATTGCACAGTCATACATAGTACAGTAGTACAATGAAATTGGAGAACTATCCTACGTCGGCACTACATATAACACAACACGACATGATATGACACATCACAACGCAACAAACAACACAACACAGTATAATAACTTAGTATAAAAAAGAAGAATAAGTGTATTTGTATTTCACACTGTTATTATTGCACATTAATTATTATTGCACCTTGTTATAAATATAAATATTATTATTGTTTTAAACATTGTTACCTCCCCCCTTAAAAAAAAAAAAAAAGTCCAGGGAGGTATCCAGTCAGGTCAGCTATTTACATTGATCAGGGCTGTTGCCCTGTTGTAAAAGCTGTCCCTGAGTCTATTTGTTCGGGACCTCAGCAGCCTGAACCTCCTGCCAGACGGCAGCAGCTCAAACAGCCGGCGTCCTGGGTGTGTGCAGTCCCGTAGGATGCTGCGTGCCCTCTTGAGACAGCGAGTGCTGTACAGGTCCTTCAGGGAGGGAAGAGGATGTCCAATGATTTTTTTTTTTTTGGGCCATATTGATGACCCTCTGGAGAGCTCTTCTGTGTGCTGTGGTGCAGCTGGAGAACCACACACCGATGCAATATGTCAGCACACTTTCAATGGAGCAGCGGTAGAAGACGGTCAGCAGCTCCTTCTTCAGGTCCATTTTTCTGAGGATTCTCAGAAAGTGGAGATGCTGTTGGGCCTTCTTTAAGACCGCAGAGGTGTTAGAGCTCCATTGGAGGTCTGTGTCTATGTGCACACCCAGGAACTTGAAACTGGAGACCCTTTCCATGCACTCCCCGTTAATGCTGACAGGCTGCAGCTCGGACTTCCTCCTTCTGAAGTCAACTACCAGTTCTTTTGTTTTGGTGGTATTGAGGTCCAGGTTGTTGTCTACACACCAGTCTGACAGCCTCTGAACTTCAGCTCTGTACGCAGTCTCATCTCCCCCTGAGATGAGCCCCACCACAGTGGTATCATCTGCAAACTTGATGACTGTGTTGTCTGGGTGGGAACTAACACAGTCATGTGTGTACAGAGTGTACAGTAGGGGACTCAGTACACAGCCTTGTGGAGAGCCGGTGTTGAGGCTGAGGGCTGAGGAAAGATGAGGCCCCACTCTAACTCTCTGTACACGGTCTGAGAGGAAGTCTCTGATCCAGCGGCAGGTGGTGGAAGGAAGTCCGATTTCTAGCAGTTTAACTATTAGTCTGTCCGGGAGTATCGTATTGAAAGCAGAGCTAAAGTCTTGATAAAAGGAGAAATATGCTATTCTACCTGCTTTTAAACCATTTAAAATCACAATTCATAGTTTTATATGTGAATTATAAAATGTTAAATTACTATTAAACAAATGACTGACTAAGTATTTTAGGCTTTAGTTTACTTCAGCCATATTCCATATAAATCAGGTATCATACAAAAATAAAAACAGCTTCAAATACAGTCATGACAATAAAAGAATATGACTTTAAGGACTTAACATTACTTCAGTTATACTACACCAACATCTGTTATACTTTGGCACTAAGGGAACACTGAATGACCTGCTGGGTTTTGTCCATAAACTACTCGTCTAAGATGACCACAGAGTAAAAGATCTCTCAGCAACATTATGTAACATCTCAGGCACTATTGCCCCGATCAGATCAGTGAGCTGGGATCTTTTATTCTGAACATGAACTACTGTTACAGCAACAGACATGGACACAACAACTCAATGTCCACTATGTGAAGGAGCCGAACACATGCCTGCTCCTCTCGCTGACTGAGATAAACTGCTGCCATGTTTGTTTTCCATCTATACTGTCCAGTCTCTGCTGGACGTGGTACAGCTTCTGTAAACTAATGTCCTGGCTGCTCGAGGCTCCGTTTTCTCTGACAGTTTCAATCAAAATTAGAAACGGAAGGAAGCGGTGCATCATTCACCCAGGATGCACCGCTGGGTGAATGAGACGCTGACAGATCGTTTTTGTTTTTTTTTTTCTTTCTTTCTTTCTATCTGGTTTGATTTTCTTTACTCGAATAGATCAAATTATTGGTGGGGACACGTCCCTTCCGTCCATGCCAAATCTTCGCCCTTGATGCAGAGTGTTTTTAGTAGCGAGCTGTCTGCTTCAGCACACAGCTGCCAGTCGCGCGCGCTCACAGATATTAAGGAGCTTTACACCAGCGTATTCCTTACCCACAAATACCCACTGACACACTTGGCGTCACACAAAATGATTTGGATGACCTTGGACAGGGAGGGGGAGGGTTTATGCGTCCTTGACTGAATGCACATTCGTCAGGATGTTCACACAGACTGCGCAGCTCTGAATGTTTCCCTTAAATAATGACTGCATTCCTCTCTCTGCTTCCTCCATGTTGCTGCATGGAGCTTTCTCATAGTTGCAGTCAGGCAGACAGGTGAGTCATAGCGACAGGTGGGCGGTCAGTGCTGACCTGCAGTGTTGAGGAATGCGATCCCACGTTGAAGAGTCGGATCATCGGGACGCGCACGTTTTCATCACTTCAGAGGACTTTGCCCTTGCATTTATTTCCTGAAACTAACCTTCACCTGACCTTGAACCAGTTCTTCATCCTGGAATTCAATGACTTATGGAAAAAGGAAGTCAAGTTCCCACATTGTACCCTGGAAATGCAGGTCCCCACAACATGAGTAATACACACACACACACACACACACACACACATCATCCTAAGAAGTGAGATTAGATCTGACATCCCACAATGCACTGCAACATGTGCCGGGCAGGACTGTGGGTTGGGGAGAGAGAGAGAGAGAGTCTGGCAGCCGGCCTGGGAGATATGATGGGATGTATCGCCATGACAACACAGCCGACCCTCCAGTCTGGACTGTGAAGAGCCGAGCGTTTGCGTGCGGCGATGGCGTCTTCCTGTGTGAAGGTTTCTGCGCTCTGTGATATTTTTGGACCGAAGCTGCTGAAGTGTTGTAGCAGAAATTATTTCTAGGTGTTCAGTTTTTCACCAGAAAGCAGCTTTTTCTTTTCCCAGACTCGCATCACGCCAGGACAGTAACCGCTGAAGCCGCTAACGCTGCGTGATAACGTCTGGTTGTTGTCAGCTGTGGGCTCACGGATGGAGCTGGAAGATCATTTAATATGAAAATATTAACTCAGTAACTCCGAGGCTTTGTTAATGAAAGTGTTTTTGATTTAATGAAACTTTTGTTGCAGCTGTCTTTTAAACAAACTCAACATCTGGCTGGGCACAAATAATCTGTGCTCAGGTAAAACACCTGGCTGGGTGTGGGTGGAGCTTCCAGTGAAAGTCCAAATGAGCCATTTTTTAAGATTAAACAATTAATACTGGCCCCGGTGCTTTAGTCACAGTAAGCTGATGAGCATTTCCTGGATAATCGTCCTGACAGGTTCAGTTTGAGCTGAAACGGCTGGAGGCCGTGTTCACACGGACCTCTGTGTTTTTGTAACCACAAGCATCATTACAGCTGTTTAAATGTGCACGTTTGACAAGATTGCAGCAAAACGGGGCAGAAAATATTCTCCCGCCTCAGTTTTGTCTGCCTGCAGTTTGAGTTAACGGTCACCTGAAGGGTGTGGGTGTGAGTGTTTGGAGTGTATGAAACACATCTGGACGTGTGGGTCATGTGGTTTGCAGAGTGGGTGTGAGCTCTGGGCGTCACTGCAAAGGATGGGTGGAGAGAGGGGGAAGATGAAGGTCTTTTGGGCTTTCTTCCTAGCTTCACCCCTGTTTGGTTCATTCTCTCCTCCGTGGCGCTCACGCAGAGGCCCCGCCCCCTCCTCCTGTGATCCGCCCTGCTTGTATCAGAGAGTTTGGGAACAGCCAGTTCTCCATAGATCTCCAGAGACTGAACCCCCACCCTGCTGCAGTGGCTGAATGTGAACCTGATTGTATCAAAGCGCTTTAATGGACAAAATATGCTTTTAGTCCCGTTTTAGTGCGCTCTATTTTTGGGCACCCAAGGCTTTTTTTCTTTTACGTTCATTTTCCCCATTTGAGAAAACGTTAAAGTGACTGCACGAAGAATTTGTTTGGGCATGCTGTCAGGGTACATTAGGAGACTCATTTTAGGGTTGTTTACTTAATGTTTTCATGTGTTTGAGAGAACATCAGCCTCCACCATCAGGCCCTGCTGAACAGACACTGCTGTCACTGGACGAGGCGCGGGCCGCATGAGGGCAAGATGTGATTTCAAAGGTGGAATTTAAAGATACGACTGATTTGTCAGGAAACGTATTAAAAGCATTCACAGGCGACGCTGTGAGAGTGTCGGCACGAGTTTGACCTGACAGAACACAGCAGCTGATCGTCTCTTTAAGCCCAACGTCTTATTTTTGTTTTGAAATCCAGTAAACCAATCCCGTGACGTCTCCTCTCTGTGCAGGAGGAATCAGAGCAGTGAACGCTCCTCCTCCTGCTCCTCCTCAGAGATGGACAGATCAGAAGGACTTCTGAAGACTCCTCTTAACCTCGGCTGTGTATCTCGAGTGCTTCGTTCCTCCCGTCTGATCCCTCCTTTCTTTCCTTCCTCCTCACATTCCTTCCCTCTCTCTTCTCTCCCTCTCTAACACGCTTCATATTCTCCCTCCTCCGAGGTTGCATCTCACTTTCTGACCTTTAAATCATGTCGTTCCGCTTCTGGTTTCTAATGTTGAGGCGCCCTGGACGATTCGTGGACATCAGAGGGGGGTAAACTGGTCCGAGGCGGTCTGAGGGTGACCTGCTCCGGCTCAGTCGGACTCTCGTGTCCTCATTTGCTCTGCTCATCGTCACTCTGCTGTGACGCTCAGATAGCGCTCCCCCCTAATGATAACCTCCTTTTTACTCTGCTTATCTGCTCCCAGTGGAGCTGCCATTAAGCCCACCCTCATCCTCTTCATCCCAGTCTTTCTCCTCACTGTAGATGTGGAGATGTGTTCAGAGCTGCCGCCCACAAACACCCACTCGCTGATCCGAACTATTCCGACTGGTTTCCTGTGGATATTAGTGAGCGTAAATCCCGCTGAGATGATAATTCCTCTCCCTTCATCTGTTACTCGGAGCGTGTTTTCTCGCGTCCCGACGTCCTCGCCAGCATTTCTGTGTGAATCCAGTTATTTTCATTCAGATTTGTGGGTAAAATTTGGCTATAATGACATTTATGCATCATCCAGCCTCTTTTACCCAAAAGTCCTTTATCATAGATTAGAAATCTGCTCCGGGTGATGTTCAGTGAAAGGTCTGAATGAAGGGTCTCAGTTATAGAAGTTGCGTAACCATGGCCCAACGTGTCTGCTGGGTTACAGCAGAAATATTGATCATTTTGGTATTTAGTATTTTCATCCCGATCATTTAACTGAGCTGGTGTCTGTGGCAGAAATATAAATTAAGATGAGGCCTGGGTCGAAGCTCTGCGTGATGGCCTCAAGGCGAGTGATGGAGAGCAGACATCCAGCTGTCGTTTACGAGCGAAAGCCGATCGTGGGACCCACGGGGTGGCGCGATTGGCCGACGCAGAGCTGTGCGTGTCGCCGTGTCTGCGACTGTGGAACGATGTGTGGAGCGAGCGGTCTGTGAGTGGCTCTGGTTGGACTTCCATCTTTGAAAAAGGCCGAACTGCCCACTGCAGCGTCTCGTTGCCTCGACGATCATTTATTTGTTTGGCTACTCCAATCTGCACGCCAAGACATCCTTGGGTAAGATGCCGAACCCTGAGTGGTTCCTGATATGTTAGAGTGCGAATGTGTTTAGACATAGAAAGGCTCGTATGGATGGGTGAATGAGACGCGATGTGTAAAAGGCTTCGAGTGCTCGAGTAGAAAGGCGCTGGATAACATCCAGACTACCGCACCAGCTGTAAAAAGCAGGCAGACTTTCCTCTTTCCTGGGAGGAGCAAAAGTCTGACAAAGGCCTGATTTGGGAGCGCTTGATTAATAACACGAGAAAAAGCAGCTCTGTCGCAAAATCTGCTACAAAAAAGGAAAATTTCCCCTGATTGTTTTCTTTTTTTTTCATAATTGTTGGAGGCCAAACTCATGACTGAGACGAACTCTTTGCTCTCCTGTAGCTTTAATGACGACTTTTGACGCCTCAGTAAACATTAATGTGCTTTAATGACGGGTTTCTAAGCGCAGCTGCACATGCAGACATCACCCTCTCTGACTCCTGATGTAAACTCAGCCGTTTTGTCCTATAAGCACACCTGAAACCACTCAGTTCAGAGCAGACGCTTGAAGGGTCACTCCTGACTCTAACAGATGCTCATAACTGATGATAGGAGCATAGATTGAAAGTTTTGCCTGCAAGCTCAGAGCTTTCCTTACAGCAACACACCAATGCAGCGTCCATGGTTCTACCCAGAGATCTTTAATGTCCTGTACTTGTGGCAGCAACTCATTTCCAATTCGAAGTGGGCAATCAAGCCTTTTCCAGCTGAGAACCATGGCCTCGGAGTAATATCTGGATCCAAAAACGGACAACTGAATATCCAAATATTTAAATATTCAGGTGTAGTTCTTCCTTTTGCCCCAACTTAGACGTGCACACATGGTAATGGGACATCTGTCCGAACAGTCGGAAAAGACTCGATTACTGCAAGTCAAAGTTCTTCCAAATTTTCCTCTTGTAGTTCATCGGTCTTTGATTACAGGAGTGGGTTAAACAGCTAGAATCCCAGACCTGTCCTTGTTTTTCCTAGTCCGTCTGGTTCATGGAAAGTTCATGTCATCTCGGTAATTTGTCCCTTTCTGTCTGAAGGTCATGGATTCACAGTGGAAAAATCACAATAATGAGAGGGAGAACAAGCCTCTTTCTTCCTTCCTTCCTCTGTCTGTTACTCGGCTCGGGCAAATTAGAGCTCAACTTCATTAAAATGACTCGACCCCGGCTCCCTCAATGTGTTGTTGTCACCGTCCCATGTTCCCAGGCGTCTGGTTCGACAATTGGGCCGTCTGTCTGCCCGCTCAGACACAGCGCTCATTCAGAAATGGATATGAGGGAATAATTGTGCTGTTTATCTGAGGATATCACATTTATCCTGGAGCCATTTGGCTGCTCGAGCTTCGGCCTTTACAGTATGTGTGGAAGGTTCTGTTTGACAAAGCTCACGTCCTCGCTTTGTCTGAAACTCGAATATGAAAATATGAAAACCTGTCAATTCAAGTCAGTTTTATTTGAATGGCACCAAATCGCAACAATAGTCACCTCAAAGCGGTCTAAAGTAAAGACTTTACAATAATACACAGAATCCCAACAATCAGGCGACCATCTATGGGTGAGCAGCTGGTGACGGCGGGAAGGAAAAACTCCCTCTTAACAGGAAGAAACCTCCAGCAGATCTAGGCTCAGGGAGGGGCGGCCGGTTGAGGGTGTCCGCCTCAAACTCTGATTTTAAAACTCTTGATGTGCACATTTTCAGACGTTTCTGCTCTGCAGGTTTTTTCTGTAACTTAGCCGTCAAGCTAGCAGGACTAGCCAAAACAATCGCATTTTAATTTCACTTCCATCAGTGAATAAAACGATGTATCTGAGCAGTTATTCAACCACACTTTGGCTTGCAGCTACACCCTTTTCTAAACGAACTCCCTGCCATCCTCAGTTTAGTTCATATATCTTTATTTTTCCAGTTTTGGAAAAACTGCACGGTCGTGTTAATTTTCATCAAAATAACTGACCGCAACAGAAAAGTTCTGAAAACGGAGACACCCCTGCCACAGGTATGAAAAAAACGTGCTTTATTCTAACGTCTCTCGAACATTAACGTTAGACTGTTAGTTCAACATGGAAGCTCGTTTTTTTTCATCCCAGATTTGGAATATGAATATCTTGATGCACTGAGGAGATGCAGAAGCACAATGAGTTTGTTCAAAGGTCTGACTGCTGAACCCGGCGGTGTACGAGCTGTGACCGGGGCGGGTTTACTCAGTGTTTGACATTAAAAATGTTCCAAGTAAAGTGATGCTGATTCTCGAACCCAAACCACCTTTGTCCTAACTGTGATTAACCCTTTGATTTCCGTTATCGAGGCGTCACGCTAGCTAGCGTCAAAGTTGCATGTAGTCTCTACATCTGTCAGCGTGCGGGGGTTCGCTCCCGAGGCTCGATCCCAGCTCCATTTGTACCACGACCATAATGCTGATTGGGATCGTAGCAGCCTGATTTCATCAGCACATGGCGCTGTGTTACATCGTGGTAATGATATTCAGAACTCTCTTTAGGTCTTAAGTTAGGGTTTCTATAAACTTCAAAAAAGTTAAAGCGAAGCAGCTGGCAGATTAACCGGATGAACTGTTCTGTAGGACGGCAGCAGGTTTGTGTCACGATGGTTTCAGATAAATCTTTTCCACTTCAGTCGTTAGTGTAACAACAATCAGAGAGCCACGCTCTGACAAATGACCACGTTTGAAGTTCCAGCTTAGTAAATAAATCGGACGAGGCTCACAGGAGGAGATCCATCCAACACCTCACGTCCTCACAACCGGAACACGCTGAACCCTGCATGACCTTAGCTGTCATTTCCACATTTCTTCTTAGAAGTGTGTGTGTGTGTGTGTGTGTGTGTGTGTGTGTGTGTGTTTCCAGATTAAGATCTCCTGGATCTCCGTGTAAAACCTTGAAAGTTTGTTCATATGCATTTCCTGCACATATAACGCCCAGCGGGACGCCGACAGCGACGACGGGGTTTCTGTCTCGTTCATCTGCGTCCTCCACCCGTCTGCCGGAGCAGAGGGAGGAGGACGGGCTGTTTGTTTGAACAGGAGGAGGAGTGCAGGCTGGGAGGCTGTTTTTGGCTGCAGGCTTCAGTTGCATAATGGCAGGAAGGCAGTGGGAGAGTTTGGACTGGGAAGGGGTGGAGAGGAGGAGGAGGAGGAGGGGCCATGTTTAAGTGAAAACTTTCTGTTGTGTACGGACGATTTTATTTTTTCCTGTCACGTCCTGGTTTGATCCAGGATTTGGGAGAATAAATCTCCGGTGATTCGGGAAATGAAAGACGACAGGATGAGGTTTGAGCCGGAGCTCAGCCCCGTGTGGATGAGCTGAAGCATCGTTAGCTGCTGCCTCTGTAATCAGCATCCTTATCGGTGTATTTAGAGTAAAAGCACATACTCGGGATTCTTCCTCACATGACGTGAAACAGCACCAAAGTTAATGTTCACACAAATGACCTCAAAACCCCCGACCTTCAAAGAGCTGTAAGGAACCCTCCCCCATGTTCGTTTGTTTGTTGTAGAAAAATGTAGATTTCTCAAATTTTATTTAGAAATATACAACATCACGTTGTTGCCACTGAAGGTGAAACAAGTAACAATAATAATCAGAGATTGAATTTTAAAATTCAAACTTAAAAAGTTGTAAATATATGATCGTGAAAAGTGGGAAAAAATTATGAAGTAAATGTATGAGGAAAAAAACAGACAAACTTTATTTTTTGTAGTGAGACAAGAAAGTGGAAAACGGAGAAAACATACGTTGTTATTAATATTCAGAAAAACATAAAAAGACACGATTTTGTTAATTTAGGATCCAAAGCTGTGTTTGACCCTTTTAAGGCTCAGATTTGTGAAGCTCGAGGCGTTGTACTTACATCACGTGCATTCAGCTTGTCCCAGGTCGTGGTTTCCATCCACATTTGGCTTTGTGCGAAAATCACGTAAAGAGCGAGTGCAACAACAAAAACGGATCATCACGTGTCCACCGTTAGCTGCCACAACCAGAAGTGACGTCATGGGAAACTTGGGAGGCTTAGAGCTTAAATTTCAATGTTAGAAATCGTTTATTTACATTTATTTATTTTATTTTTTTGGGGGGGGGGGATTTTGCACAATAATATTTTTTTTAATTTTTCCTGAAGTTTATAAAAATTAAACCTATAAAGACACTCCAAATTTCCTGTGGTTGGAAACTATTTTGTGCAATGTTTTTGCATTTAGCTTTGAAATTTTTGAAGTTTTTCTGAAATTTCTGTAAGTAGAAATGTTTTTTACAAACAAACAAACCCCCACAAAACAATTTTGATTCTTTTTTTTCTTCTTTTTTTTTTTTTTGCAGTCTCTCTAGTTCCTAGGGACTTAATGCATACATAATATTATAATTTGGGATGTAACAGTTGCATTGATGCATAGTGACTTGAAATGCCCCCAACAGCTGGTAAAAGTATAAAGATAAGCTGTGCTTGGTTCTGTGGTGGACTTTAAGGGTCTCCAAACGTGTCACATGACTGTGACTCATTCTTACGGTTCGCTGTCAGTTTCCCGATGAGCTCGTGACCTCCTGTGCTGAATGTTCGACCCTCGGCTGAGCAGCAGCCTGAACAAATCTGTAAAACGTCAGAAACATGAATAAAAACAGCGCCGTGTGTTTCACATCGACGTGCTCGCTCACTCCCTCGCCTCCTCGCGTCGTCTCCGGGTTCGCACTCTCTCAGTAACGGCGTCCTCTGTGTGGGCGCCGAGCTCAGGCCGACGTGTTTATGTAAAAGCCTTTCAGCGCTCTGGCCGTCAGCTGGAAACGCTCACGCTCTGACAGCCGGGAGGCCTGTGGCGGGACTTCATCGGCCGTACGCTGAACTCGGATCAGCCAGTTTGAGGCTCTTCAGATTGTTTCCGTGTTTAGTGGCGCTCGGACAGTGAAGCTAATACTTGAACAGAAATATTAAATCTCTGTATTTTATTGTGTTTTTTGTTTTGTTGTTTTGTTTTTTTTAAAAATGCTCAGAGGCTGCTCTCGCTCTCAGATGTGCCTGGGCATGACATCACTACATCGTTAACATTTTACCTGATTAAGAAAAATCTAATCTTAAAGATGTGCGGTGACGTTACCGTGCACGGTGTGAGGAGAAAACGCCGTCGTCTGGTTGGCAGTTGTAACAGTTTTTCAGCAGCGTTTGCTCCATGTGGATCTCTCCTGAACTTGCTAAGATAAAAATGGTGGAAACAAAACAAACAAACACGTGAAAAGCTGCAGATTTGCAGCGCTGCTGTGCGCCTGCACGGCCTGTCGCTCACACATGCTTCCTGTGTGAAGGTAAAATCTGCACGGCCTCATTAAATGAAGGCTCGCAGGGAGCGATCACGTGAAAGCTGCTGGTGGAAAACTACATCTGTTACGCAACATTTGCTTCTGTCTCTCGTCCTTTTATCCTTTTTACCCCCCTCCCACTGAGCCGTCTGTCACTGGCTGAGGATTGTTTCTCTCTGAGCCTGAACTCCATCAAAAAGGCTGCAGTGTTGAGAGACACCAGTGGAAGTCATCACTGGATTCTTATCAGCTGCCATCAGCTTTGTGTGTGCGTGTTTGTGCGCGTGCTGGCAGTGAGGACTTCTGTGGCATCGCTTGGTTTGAAGCCTCAAAGTCAGTTTTATGTGCTCCTGTCCGAATGCATCATACAGAGGCCACGCCCCTAAAAATGCAAACTTTAAGCCTCAATATAGTTTAAACAGGTGAGTCCCCCCCCCCCCTACAGGTGTCAGACCTCAGAACAGTTTGTGTATCAGCCTGTAAACATGTTTGTTTCTGCTGTCAAGTTTTAACATGCGAGTCTATGGGGACTGACTCACTGCTGCCTCCGCTGGTCGGTCGAGGAACTGGTGCATAGAAATGGGGGAATTAATTTAAAAACATGGCCGCCTGGCATCATGTCAGTGCGTGATCGAAATGCTACCATCTACACTTCCTGGGTGAGCAGAGGATGCAGCGTGTTATTGATGGGACACACACACACACACACACACACACACACACACAGCACTCAGGATGCTCATTGATAATTAATAGCTGCTCTGGCAGCTGCATAGTTAAGAGCACATGGCGTGTGTGTTCATGAATGCTAACTAAGTGCCTCCTGAGCTGCTGGATCAGATATTGATTGTGTGCATGTAGCAGTAAATGGTGGACTTAAATAATAGGAGTGTGTGTGTGTGCAGCACCCACACATGGACAGATGTTAATCCATTGTGAAGTTATCAAATATAGATTTGAAATGTACTGAAGGCAGCTCTGCTCTCACGTCATCAGCAATAAAGAACTCGATGCATTTTACAAACCTGCACACGTGCAGTGAGAACGCCGCCTCCTCTTCCTCCTCTTCCTCGATGAAGGAAGAACAGTACAGTTCTAATCATTTATGAATGTGTAGATGGACGTCCTCGTGCTAAGCTGTAAAGTGATATAATGACTGAATCCATTAACTGACTGATGTTCTCTACGCTGACTCATCAATTATGAGTGTAATGGAGTAAACACAGGCCAATTAACGGACCTTTAACCAGTTTAGTGGATGAGCTGAAGCCTGTCAGCTTGTTTCAGTCATGTAAGGAAGCCAATGTGAGACCTTTGAAGGCTTTCTGATTCCAGCTGCTGTGAGAGACCGTCTTTAAGACGGCGAGCACCTTTTGTTGGTTTCAGTAAAACATCTGCAAAATAACCTGAGTATATAGAAATGACCCCTCATTTCCCTTTAAGTGTAAAAAGTGCACAAACACTATAAACATGTTTACCTGTGCAGCCGAGATTAAAAGCAGAAACCATGAATCCAAGTGAAGGATGTCCCTCAGACGTGCTTCTTATCTCTGTCTTCTGATCAGCGTGGGAAACCCTCACATGTACACTTTTGGTTAAACAGCAATAATATTCCACATCGTTACGATCCAAACAACTTATTTAGATCCTGTGAAATCTTTTAAACTTTCCAGATGTTCCTACGTCTGCCCCGGGATTCACGTCTCCTCTCCTGTCAGAGTATCCTGCTTAAAATCCACAACGCGCTCTCGTGTTTTTACTCTTCCATGGTGTTGGCGTTAAAGACAAAGATGTGAAAACAACCTTATCGTCTGGAAATCTTTGGCTTGAAGCTTCTTACACCTGCATTGTCTTTAATATCCAGCAGGGGGCGACTCCAAAAAACCAAAAAACCTTCAAACTCCTGAACATTTTTTTTCTGTCCTTGATGATGTCACTGGAAGTGGGCGTAGCTAACGAGGGCTTGACGTCAGCGTGGCTCCCTCCATCTTTTACCTACAGTCTGTGGTGGTAACTTTGACCCTGTGTGTTTGAAGAGGCTCGTTTTGACCCCTTTTTATAAATCACATAATTCTGTTAAATTAAACCTTCTGACTTTTCCTAAAATATATATTTTTTTAATCATTTGATTAATTTTTGGAGTGAGAATAAAAGGGGAAATACAAATAATGATCATTTATACCCAGATGTGATGTGGACGTCATTTGGACCCCACAATGGCAGCATGCTGAGTTGCCTAGCAACACTGTTTACACACATTTAAACATGAAGGCTGGTGTAACAGGATTTGTAAAATTAATAAAACTGAGTCTTAAATATCTGTTTAGTCAAATCTTAATTTTAATCAAAGGAAAAATTAACATCTGACCTCCAGGAAACTTCTTTGTTGCAGGACAGTGTCAGAATGGCTCCCCCTGGTGGTTCTACTGTTAAATGTTATTTTTGGAATTTTTACTAATGAACGTTAAAACATTTTTTTTTTTATTTTTTTTTTTTAGATTAAGAGCTCACAGGTCTAAAGTGACGGCTCATTTTTGCCTTGGTCACAGTTCCAGTCTGATTCTGGAGCTCACTAATAAGTCCATTTTTTATCATTTTAATGAAGTTCTATCGGCGTGTCTCTACTCTGTCCTTTGACTTGTTTTCTGAAATTCCTGCTCTCTCTGTCTCACTTGAATCTCTGCTCTGAACAAAACAACTCGCTCGAGTGAGCAAATGTGACCGCATGACTTATTGATGGCGAGCGGCCGCGTTGTCTGGCTGGCTGGCGAGGGGAGCTCGGCTAGGTTGGCTGCGTGCAGTTTTTCACCTCTCCGGCTTTCTGATTGGACTGTTTTTTAGCTGTGTTTAGCCGAGGTCGGTGTGAAGCTGCAGACGATTGGTTCTCACGGAGAACAAACGGGCAGAGACGACTGAAGCGCGTCCAGAGAAAATCAAAGTGACAGAAACACAAAGAGGAACACAAACAGCCGGCGTCAGCTGGAAGGACGCCTGCGCGGTTCAAACACCAAAAACGCTCATTTAAGTTACTGGGACCAAAATATGGAGCGCTACGATAATAACATCTGCTGGTTCTCAAGTAATGAATTCACAACATATCACGGAGGACTGAAGACCAACGAAGAAGACACAAAAGACACATTTCAAATGTCTCTCCCCGGGGCCGCTGCTGATTGGCCCTTACTTGTGACATGTGACCAGATGGAAAATGATGTCAGCCATCAAAAGAAGCTGAATATTGGTGCTGATCTCTGACAGAGTCACTGCTCTTATATCGAACCACCTGCTATTAACACATGATCAGTATGTGGACGTGCATTGTGGGTAATTTTGTTTACAGCTGCTTTAGATTTGCTTCAGTTTTATCGTCATCGCAGGAACGTGTCCATCAGCTCGCGTGACTTTTCCCGATAAGAGATCCAGATGCAGATCGGGGTCTTTAAACAGGTGGAAAAGGGGGTCTCAGTTTTTCCTTCCTACTCTCTCTGTCTCTCTCTCGCTGTCCCATTCACTCATGTGCTCACTCGCCCTCTCTCATTCTCCCACCCAGCTCTCTCTCGTGATCTCATC
Source organism: Copadichromis virginalis (assembly GCF_057382275.1). NCBI lineage: Eukaryota > Metazoa > Chordata > Actinopteri > Cichliformes > Cichlidae > Copadichromis > Copadichromis virginalis. The sequence goes on along the minus strand of NC_140630.1, from coordinate 2,729,470 downwards.
TCCTCTGACTGCTGACACATTCCTGTGCTTTCAGCCCTTTATTCCCTTGTGTGTGTGTGTGTGTGTGTGTGTGTGTGTGTGCGCTCACATGACAGAGCAAAGGGGCCCCGGAAACTGACTGAATGGTTTTGGCTCATCCAGTTTCAGACCCGAGTGAAATCCCGCCGTAGCTCAAGGCTTCGTCAGCTGTGCAGATTCCGTGTTTGCTGCTTCAGGTTTTAGACATTTTCTTTTTTAAATGTGTTTCTGTGGTTTTGCTGAAGTCAGTCAGGTTTTTAGTGTTCACCAGTTTTCTGTTTCATAGCTTATGCTGGAGATCAGCTTCAGTCCTGATGGATAGAGCTCCGTCCCCACCTTGGAGCTCCACCCCTGCCTCAAAACTCCAGGCTGATCAATTTGGGGGCTTCTGCTTGTCTGCCAGCTTTTCTAAGAGCATCACAGTCTAAAAACACACGAACCTCAGTTTAAAGGTCAATTTTTAAAGTTCACTAAATGCACAGTGTTCCCTTTTTTGCCACCTACCTTCAGTCCACCTGAAGGACGTCTATGGTGATGGTGTGACGATTCCTGGGAAAGCTCTGCAGGGCCCAGGAAGTCTGTAGTTCTGCGGTATTTGAGTCTTTAGGATGTTTATTGCCTTCATTAGGGTGATTCTTGTGATGGATTTAAAGAGCTGCTCAGTGAGTGTGACAAAACAGCAAACCCCTGCTAAAAGATCTGCATCTTTAACGTGAAAATATTACTTCCACTTCTTGTAGCTTTAAGTCACCGACGGCACCGTCGCAGGCGAAGTGAAACTGCTGCATTAACGTTTAGTTAGAAAAGCTTTTATTTTGAAAGAGGTGCTTTAATTTATGTAACCCTGGCGACGTGGTTCTGGGGCAGACCTTTATGCCTGAGTCATTATTGATCCCTGCTTGTGTGTGTGTGTGTGTGTGTGTGTGTGTGTGTGTGTGTGTGTGTGTGTGTGTGTCCAGGCTTGGCGTTGCTGTTTGTCCTCTGATGGAAGGACAAATAGCTGCTCAGAGGACTGCAGAGCGTCAGACACCTGAATCAAAAGGTGAAACGAAACGTTTTTTCTCACAGGTAAACGGAGGCGGAGACTCAGCTGTGCTCTGGTTGTCAAACACCTTAAAGGTGTTCCAGCTTCATGCTTCTGGACTGCACCAGAGTAGCTCTGCAGGACTCTCAGGTCAAAATAATCCTCCGTTATCATGTATTTGTCTTAAACTGGCAAGTTCACTGCTTAAACAAGCCGCAGATATTTGATGCCGCGACGTTGCTACAGTGCAGAAAATTTAAATCGTACACAAAAATAATCCTGGAATAGACTGAATGTAAAAGACTGTCCTGGCTGCAGAATTCAGGCTGGAGTTTAGTCGTCCTCTCTCTTTTTGACGTGCTGGGACTTGTTGTTGTTGTTGTTGTTGTTGTCTGGATCTTCTGGTCGAGCCTCCCTTTTGACGCTCTGAATAACAAACGTTTACAAAAAGGTGCGTGGGTCACGTGAGTCCATCATCAATATGTTTGGAGACATCAGGTCAGAGGGTCGCTGCTACACGACCGGAGTGCTTGTTGCAGCCTCACGTGCCGCCCCCTGGTGGCCGTTATTAATAATTCAGCTTCCACACCGCGTCACGCTGCACACCTGGAGCTGCAGCCGTCTTTTTTCCTGCTGATGTAGTTTGAAATAAAGTAGGATGCTGATGCTGTAGTTTACTTTGAGAAACGTGACCGATGAAGGTCCTGTAGCAGGTAAAACGTTAATAAATGACTAAAATTTGAATTGGACAGAAACAATAAATTGCAGTTGGATCTTGAAGTCCTTCCTGCTTTGCTGCATCCACACGCTCTGTCGTCCGCATGCGTTAGCCTGGATGGATCAGCTCGTTGTGGGAGGAGCCGGTCTGTACGCTCCTCGTGTTCGTGACGGTCCGCCCACCCTGACGCGTCCCGCGGTTGAAGCTCGTCTCACAAAGAGCTCGCTGTCTTTCTGTCGTTGCACCAAAAGTCTGGACGTCAGACTGATTTTAGATCAAAGCTGCAGACAAAATGTTTCTGTTGAGCTTTGGAAACGGCTGATTCTGGACCTGTGATTGGAGGATTGGGGTGCGTGTGTGCACTCGAGTGTTAAATGTGTAAAGTCGTCCTTGTTTAATCCGAGGAGCCGAGGCGTAGACGGGCCGCTATGTTTGAGCTCGAGCTCATTTACAGAGCAGATCAAATCTGAATTTTCTTCCCTGCATTTGAAGCCGTCATTGTGAAAAGTGAGCAGGGCTGTCTGCGGCCCATTGATTAGTCATCGTAACCATGGCAACCTCTAACTCTATTAACGGCTCAGATAACCTAATTAGCGTAGTGGAGATGCTCAGTGTCCTGCCCTTTAACTGTCATATTTGTGCTGCGCGTCCTCCAATCGGCTCCCTCAGGCACGATCAGCTTAAACTCCGCTTTCTCTGAGGTGACGCTTCCACGGGAGGATTCTGATTGGACGTCACAATTAAACAGGAAGAGCCAGGACGCGGCGCTCGATGCCGTCTTTGTTTCTCCCACAGACGCTGTTCGTGTGTCCCTGTTTGTTTCTTATCTGAAAGCTGACGCTGGGACACAATCGCACGTTCGGCCGTGCTCGGGCTCTCGGCGCAGAGGACGCCCGCCACTCCAGCTCACGTCTGAAAACTGCGCCAATCAAAGGGCGAACGGTCCAAAAGCTCCTTGTTCCAGATAGAAACGTTCAGTCTTCTGCACATTAATGCAGAAGCATTTCTTGTCCTCAGAAGATGGAGCACACTGGCTTCCTCTAACTGGTTCTGCTGACCTTTAGTGCAGCATGATTTCTCGTGCAGGCCAATTATGTGTGACTTCAGGGTCTTTGTCTGCTCAGGATGAGATAACCGGATTACAGTGTACATCACAAGCATGACTGTCAGAGCTGTCCTGAGACCTTCACTAACTCCTTCCTGCAGGAGACATGAAAGCAGCTCAGGGACGCCTGGGCTCAAAAGCAGATGCTGGTTTAGTTAAACCCGACACTGATGTCTAAACTCACCTGCTGTCAGACTTCAGCGAGTCCTCGGATCATCTCTGACAGCGTGATGTATCCATCCGCCTGGATCTGTGTGTGCCGTCTCTTTGCGATGATTCAATCGTTACGAGGACATCTTATCTCAAATCTAACAAAAATCTAATTACTGGCTCCGGCTCAGAGTCACTAATTAGATTCAGGATGGTTTCCTCATTAATCAAAGCAGGCTCCACTGATCAGTCGGGCTCGAGTTAGCCTGAGGATTTATTTAGTGTTTTTGGTTTTACCTGACACGTGCATTCTTTGTACTGAGCAGCAGGGGGCGACGCCTCCGATGTAGACGGAGGTGAGATCGAGCGGAGGTTTACGAGAAAACAAACGTCTTCGATCTGTGAGCGCCGTTCAAAGAGTAAAACATGTTCAGATGCAACAACTAATTTTATATTAGCCAAAGCGGAGACCGTCCAATCAAAGAGAGGTTATGTCCCTGACGTGAACACCTGGAGTCAGCTGGACGAGCTGCTGTGATTATGGACGTCTGTAAGGCGAACATCTCACAGCTTCTCCAGCACTGCTGTGAGCTGTGGATGGAGTTCACACGGTGCTGTTGAGCTCCTCGTGTTTTCTTTGCACCTTTTTATAAAATCATAAGTGAAACAGAACCTGAACAGAGCTGAGCGCAATCATTCAAACCTGGAGCCAAAATGGCGCCGTCCCTGATTCCAAGTGCGAGCTTCCATCCAATCAGTGTCTCTGACTTCCTGCCGCTGCTCTGCTCAGACCTCGGTGGTGTCGGGTCGGATAGCTGCTGCCCCACATTGCTCAGTGTGGCCTACATGAGACTGCAGAGAGGAGAGTGATGGATCACCGCCTCATGAATGTCCCAGATAATCTCTCTCACTCACACACACACACACACACACACACACACACACACACACCTGTTGCTGTGTGTTTTCTTTGTGACCTTGCTCAGCTCAGGTTTGGCTCTGGTGCCGACCCGCGGTCGTGGAGGAAGTCTGTGGTGATCCGACACGACTGGAAAACTCGAGTCTTTGCTGTCCGTGTGGTTCCAGTCTGGTCTCCGCCGTCGGTCGGTGTGCGTCTGTTCATGGTCGGGGCGAGCGCCGTGGCGGCAGCTTGTCCTGCGTAGGAGTCTGAATGCAGAGTGAGATTCTGCCGGTTTGCGTTGCCATGGTGAACTATTGATATTTGCATAGTGAAACTGTCAGAGCTAAAAATACAACGAAACGAGCGTCGTCTGTTTTTCCATCTGTTTTCAGCTTCATCAGGTAACAGCAGGTGTGCGCTGACGAGACGCCAACGAAGTGTTTGAATTTTATTTTCATGAAAGGATTCAGTAACAATCAATCAGCTGATTGAACCACATGACCTGTGGTCTCTTGTGTCCACAGCAGCTCTGACGAAGCTGCTGACTAAGAGAGCCGGTGACCTCCGCGGGCCTCCGGTCCACTTCCACTCCTAATCCTGAACTTTGATTCGTTTCCACAGACAGGGCGGGTTCTTTTATCCTGTCGCCGCCGTCTGTGATTTAGCTCCGCTGGCAGTGTGGTCGTTCCTCCTCCCGAAGCTTCAGCCGAGAGTCTTTGTGCCGCTGTCGCCACCGTGACGAGTGGGCTCCCACGTGCTGCATGCTGGGGCAGCGTAACCATGGCAACGTGTGTTTTTTGCCCGTCTTTCAGTGCAGAATAGAGTGTAGTAAATAACATTCAGTCGTCCACTCAGAGGAGCAGGTCGTGCCTTTATTTTGAAAGGAAACGATGCTGTGTGGTTTCTGGTTCTCTGCACGTATGAAAGAAAACGAAGCAGCTTTAATGTTGCCTCTGACCGGCCTCAGGAAAAGGTGAGACGCACCCGTGTACGAGACCGTGACGGGTTCTTACTGGGCTCAACATCGTTTGAGTCGGCGAGGGATTCTCAGCGTGGTTAAACGGCGTGAAAGCAAAGCGAAGGACTTGGACGTGTTAGAATGTGTTTTAGTTACTGGAGGTTTCTCAGCTTTCATTACATTTTGTTGTTGTTACTCCAGCAGCAGCTTCTCGGGTGGAGCAGGTGGAGAGGATGATGTTTGCTTGTTGCTGGTTCAGGAACAGAAACGTGTGAAGAGGAGGGAGAGGAGTTTATTTCTCCCACAGCAGCAGATTTAGGACTCGACTCCAAGTCGAGCCGCGCTCCTCCTTCGTTCTCATTCGGAGACGGAACGAGCCGTGCACGCTCTGACCTCAGATCAGTGCTCATCCACCTGTGTCACAGGACACCCCGGGGTGGTGTATGAGGTAGGCCTCGTTTATTGAAGCCAAACACAAACTCTGTGACTTCATGTCTGATTGTTGGACCTTTAAAAGCGTGACACACGGGTGGCGGTTTGTCGTCCACTCGGCTTTACAGTTTCAGCTGATTTTAATTCGATTCTTTGAGTTCTTAGTCTTTGCTCGTCCGTAAACCCTCAGATAATTTTTATATTTTTAATCTTCCTCGTTCACACATGTGGCCGACGTCTCCTGACCGTCCAGTTTTATTCTTTGCCCTTAAAAGCACAATCACATCCTGTGTAGGATTACCGATGTCTGCAGAGGTCTCAGGTTAAAACCAAAAACCCTACAGTCACAGTGTGACAGAGGTGTGGGCGGAGGGGGGGCTGCACTTGACAGCTTTCGTCAGAAAGAAAGCCGAGGCGAGCTTCAACAGGAGGTAATTGTAGTGAAGGATGCTGGGAGGGTGAGAGAGGTGGGAGGAGGACGTGGGCGAGAGATGGAGAGGAGAGAAAAGGGAAAAAGATGCTCAGAAATGAGGCACACGTGCTGGATTCATGTGAAGCTGCATGATGGGAAATGTAGGCTCCAGCAGGGCATTTGTCTCGACTGCTGACCTCACTTTTTAACATCCCTCATATCAGATTTAATGAGGAAAAGCTACAACACAAAATTCTTAAAAGTGTAAAAAGTCTGAATTTTTCCGCCCCGTCATCTCTATTTCTGTACTTCCTGTTCCCAGCCAGGGTCGTCCTCTCTCCGGGCTATAAATATCCTCCTGAGAAGGTTCGGCTCTTCCCGTCGCCTCGTTCTTTCTGCTGCTGGCAGCTTTCACACGCTGACCTGCAGCAGACCTTCAGTTTCCCGCGCGCTGGCCCGATTCCCGGCATCCTTACTCACAGCTTTGCCTTCCTCAGCCCCTGAACTTTGACCTATCGCTGCAGCAGGAACGTAGTCACCATCATCTGCGTGCAGCCAAACCTCGCTCTCAGTCAGGTGTGTGGTCACCTGCCTGGCCGGAGACTTTTTAAACTCATCCAACTGCACAGCCTCAGCAAACAAACACATTTCACGTGCAGCGCGTCCATCGCTGCGGCCGCCAGGATGGACGTTTTCACTGCTTAAAGACACGAAAGCTTCCTGCCGCGTCCCCGAAGCTGAACCGCCAACGCGTGATGCATTCGAGTGTCTGCGGATTAATGATCATGGTGATGATGATTGTTACCAGATTATGAAACAGCAGCTTCAGTTTCATCCTGCAGCTCAGCGTCTCTCAGCTCCTCACTCAGTCTGCTGCCCTGCAGTGACACACTTACTAAAAACTGTTGTCATGACTCCGTGTGTGTGTGTGTGTGTGTTATTGCTTCTGTCTGAGTGCACATTGTTAGCTTCACTCTGCGCGCGCACACACTCACTCATGCACACACACACGGGGTCCCAGTTGTGTCGTATTTTTAGCGTAGCAACACAAGCAACACACACACACACACACACACACACTCTGCAGGGAAAACAGACTCAGAATAATTTCATTGGTTGAGTTGGTCTTCAGTAGGCGGAGCCAGAGGGAACCTGTGGTGTGATGCAGAGTAGAGACGTTTGAATTGACCGCAGTGTGAGGAGGATGGGACGGAGTGCAGCCAATCAGAGAGCAGAAGTGCTGACGTCTGTCAAATTTTTATTTAAGATGTTACTTATAAGTTTATTTCAATTTTAATCTATTTTTTGTCAAAGATTAATTAAAGTGAAAATAATAAACTTAAAGGGTAAAATCACAGTTTGCATCTCAAACTTTCCTGTTTTCCTCACATTAAAGCAGTGAGCCTCACGTCTGTTTGTTTCCACCAGATTTCTGTTCGTGTTATGAAACCTGAGCTGACCTCTGACCTCTGACATGCTCACGGTTCAGACGGTGGCTCAGCTGTAACTCATTCATTCATTTATTACGTGCTGAAGCTCTCGGTGTCCAGCAGCTGGTCACATGGCGCACCTCTGGAGACAGATGTGACTGACGGCTCAGGTCTGAGGTTTCCCTGCTTTGGGTGAACCGCTGAGGTCGTGGTTAGTTAAACGCCATCTCAGAGTCATGCTGATGACTGCAGGACCGCCTGCGCTGAGTCGCTCCTGTGTTTACCTGCACAGGTAGATCACATGTTGCATTGAAGCACAGACTTCCTATCTGTAGACTTTACTGACAGGAGCGATCTGCTCATAAATGAAATCGTTCACAACCTTTTAAACTACAGATTAGTGTTAGTGAGAATGTTGGAGCTGGTCACTGAACGCCTCACTGCTCTGATGCGTTCACAGTGTGTGTTTGTTTCTCAGATGTTGTAGTAACGTGTTGTGACCAGGAGGAGGCGCCCTTCTTCTAGCTTAGAAACTGTTCTGTTCAAAGGGAGGTTGGGTGGTCTTCAGCCAATCGTGGAGCAGAAGGCACAGTCATGTGACCACCTTCCTCAGCGGCTGAGAGAGCAGCAGAGTGTCTGTGCTGCTTTAATCACAGCTCAGTGTTTCTCACCAATGCACGAACACAAAACGCCGGCGTTGGTTTCCTCTGCAGACTCCACGCTCTGATCGATAAGTGCACGCCCCACAGACAGGTCACGTCCTGCCAGACTCTTCTGTAGCGTCTATGTTTTGTCCCGAGCGTGCACGCCCACAAACACTGAGTGCATTTTGACATGAGCGTACAACGGCGTGTGCTGCACACCCCGTCCTGTTTGTTTATCCGCCGCCTTCTGCAGTTTTGATCTTCTGTGGTCATCGGGGCGAGGGGAAGAGGCGTGGCCTCGTCTGACCTCGTTTGTGATAATCATAAATATTTGTCCAATCAGCCGTCAGCTGTTCTTTAATAAAGCTGATTATGAGTTCATCGTTTCTCACCTCGTTCTCTCCGTTTTCCCTCCCGCAGGTTTCCTAAAGTGATCTCGGCCTGCCAGCCAGAGCCGGTCTGAGCGTGTGCGAGCGTCCGGCGTGATCAGCAGCAGGCAGCAGGTGAACGGACTCGAAGCCAGCGGGGGAGGCGGAGGTGGAGCCACGGGGAGGTCAAGATGACGTCGGTAGCGGCGGAGTACGACCACATGGAGATCCAGCAGCAGTACAACGATGGCGTCAACAACCGCTGGGACGCCGACGACTGGGACAACGAGAACAGCTCGGCACGCCTCTTCGAGCGCTCGCGAATCAAAGCCCTGGCAGGTAGGACGCCGTTCACATCCCTGACAGCTGATGATGATGATGTCACACCTGCCACTTTTATAAAACCATTAGAGATCAAACCTGGGACGCTTCAGAGCGGCTGATCAGTCTGGATCTGAAGCTCAGAGTCGCCGCACTGTTTGTGGGTCCAGCACAGAAACACCTGAGTCCTCCTCAGCGAGCGCTCTCCCTCCTGTTAGTGAAGCGGCTGCAGTTCAGCTGGAGGTGCAGCAGAGGGCGCTGTAAGCCAGCCCCAATGAACAGCAGCTGAGTGGCTAAAATGCAGTTTTCATGTTGCAGTGAGGCAGACGTCTGCACAAACGTTTCCTGTATCTCACATGTGCAGGCTCAGGTCTCCACCATAAAGATGGAGGCTGGAAACCTCCAGATTGGGTTTTACTGCTGTTTCTATTTTTCTGGCTCGTGCCGTCTGATGTGGAGCAGTTTACAGTTTTAGGTTCCTGGTTTGTCGCTCGGTGAACGCCGGCCTGCCGCTTCACGAGGCGAGCGAAGCATCCGGGCGGAGCTGGAGCCAAATGTCACGGACACACAGCAACCAAATAATCTGCCCCCCCACGCCCCCACCGTGACTCCAGCTCGCAGGCTGATGACTTCATGTTGTTTTCAGTGTATGAAGACATAGTTCGGTGTAATTATTAGCATAAAATCGGAGAAGCTTCAGTAATGGTTTAAATTCAACCGTATTTCAGTTTTCTTTGGGCCACTTTTGTGCCTGTTGACTTGTGTCGACTCTGGTCGCCAGCGTTCAGCCACAGCTCCACCTTAAATTAGCCAAATGTGAGTTCATGACGTCTGAACCACAAAAGTTTCCAAACTGAGCCCGAAATGACCAAAAAGACATACTCTGTGATAGGGCTGGGCAATATGGCCTAAAATTCATATCGAGATATAATTTGAAGCATGTGCGGTAACGATATATATCGCGATATATTCTTTTCTTCTGTATAACATATTTCCCACACTATAAGGACTTAAAATCCTTTAATTTTGTCAAAAATCGACAGTGTGCCTTATGTATGGATTCTGGTTGTGCTTACTGACCTCGAACAGATTTTGGCTGCAGAAATCTGTTAAAAATGTTTTAGTACAGCTTTGGTAAGCCGCACTGTTTGATGGATTGTCAGAGCATTACGGCTGCCGTAGGGAGGAGCTTCAGAGTAATCTGGGTCCAAAACTCCGTCCGCTTCAGGTCCCAAAGTCAAACGAACACTGAGAGTTAAAAACGGTCTAAATTCTTTCATCTTTAATAAAATCATCAGCGTTGCTGCTTTACCAGGTGTAACAATTAAGTTTAACATCCATGCATCCATGAAAACAGAAGTTATTAAATTTAACGGAGTTAGAAGTTAGCAGGAAGTTAGCTCGCTAGTTTCCACCTAAACATTTCATACCATGTTCTGACTGATAGATTTTTGAAACTAATTCAAACGTACAGCTCTGCTACCACTTCCAACATAAATGAAGACAGGAAACTAAACAGCAGTGGCGTTTGCAGGGTTACTGAAGTTGGACTACCTGGTATATAATGTTGTGCTACATGATTGCTAGCGACACAGCTATGTTAGCATAACATTAGCACAGTGAAGCTGGAGGATGAAGCCAACTTTTTCTTCCACTCGATAAAAGTTAACGTGACGGATTCTGGTGGTTTGGGACAAATGCAATCGCATAGCAGGATGCTGTACACGGGCCAAACTTCAGTCAGGAGAACAACTGAGATTATTCATCCACAATACGAGGTTGGTCATTAATATACTGCAACAACATGGGAACAGAGCAGCTGCGAGAGAATTCAACATTAATGAATCAATGTTACGGAAGTGGAGGAAGCGCAGTTTTTGGCTTTCCCCATATTTCAAAAGTGCTTCATCTCTTTGCTGTGACTGTCGCCCGCCATAATTTGCAGATGATAATGGTTGTAGCCGCTGCGATGCTTTCGACCGAAACAGGCGCAGTTTGATGACATCATCAACATGCGCTATCGCAATAGAGCGTTATAGTCAAAATCTATCGTTGGCCAAATTTATATCGTTTCTATCGTTTCACTCCTACTCTGTGAGGTATGAAGCTGTCGGGGTGGTCTTTGGGGAAAATCCCATCATCTGATTGTGGAAAGAGGCCTGACGCAGGGTTATTCTGATATTTGGTGATTTTTAAAATCCAACATTCCCATAAATCAGCTGGAACGAAGTCAGAAGCTTGTGTCGCTCTGCCCGCCTCCGCTCGGCGGCTGGTCTGGACGGTAAATGTTTAGATGCTTCTAAATAAATAGGAAGCGAAATGAATGTTTTGTGCACAGACGAGGACTTTTTGAGTCCTCTGAGTTTAAATGTGTCTGTTTCATGGAGTGGACTGTGGTTAAACCGGCCGCGGCTCGGGGCTGATTGTAAACGTGTCACAGTAACTGAAGCTGTTTTACTCTGAAGGCCGACTGCTGCAGGAGCATCACACGGCACTAAATAATTCACACCAGTGTTAAATATGCAGGTGTGTGTCTGTGTGTGTGTGTGTGTGTGTGTGTGTGTGTGCTTAAATGGTCAATAAAAATTCCATCGTGCTTGTTATGCTCAGATAAAACAAAAGTTCTGAAATCAGAATACAAGTGCAGCCTGAAAGGGGGAGGAGCTAAAACAGCTGGCTTCACAGGACTACCTGAGCAGCTGCAGTCAGGGCTGGGGTCAGGTAAAGAAGGATTAGTTTGAGCTGTGAATCATGCAAAGCTGCCCTGTGAGAGTCCACGAATGAGCCATAGTACCACTGGAGAGAGGAAGACGATGGTCTGTGAGGGCGGGGCCGGTCTTGTCTCATGTGTGCCTGAATAAAGAGAGGTGATGAAGATGAGGGAGGTAAGAAAGGGAGGAACCAAAGGTAGAAAGGAAGGAAAGAGGGAGAAGGAAAGGAAATAAGACTGTGTATGCCAAAAATGTATAAATCCTTCAGTTCTTTAGATTTAATCTTTGAACATTCAGTGAAGTTTTAGCAGCACACAGTCTTCAGTCTGCTCAGTGAGACCTCTGTGTGATGAAGATGATCCCATGTGATCTGTTGGCAGAGGAAGATGATGGTCTGTCACATGCACTCGGCTCCTCCTTCCTCTGCAGCCTCTTCCTCTTCGTGCTGAGCTCAGCAGGCGTGTGTGTGTGTGTGTGTGTGTGTGTGTGATGTTTACATATCTTTGTGGGGGCCGAAAATTGGAAGTTTACTTTACTCGTGGGGGCCAAAATGCCGCTCTTCATGGGTTTGAAGGCATTTTTTAGACTCATAATGTGGTTTTAGTGTCAGGGTTAGGCTATCGTTAGGATTAGGGGGACTAGGAAAGCATTATGTCAAGTAGATGTCCCCACAGAGATATGAAAACACGACTGTGTGTGTGTGTGTGGCAGCAGTCGTAGTTTTTGTGGTTTCAGTAACTGATCTGCATTCTCCACATGGAGGATTAATGAGGAGGGAAGGACAGAAGGAAATGGGAGAGCAAACAGAAAGGTTATGAAGGTAGGAAGCCAAATCAAAGGTAACGTCAAGGAGAGAAAGAGAGCGGGGTCGTGATGAAGAAAGGAAATGAAGTAAAGTGAAGTAGGAACAGAGGATAGAGTAGGAAGGAAGGAGGGACATGAAATCATACAGGAATAAAAGTGAAGTAGGGATCGAAGCAAGGAGTCAAGGGAAGGAAGACGAGTGAGAAAATATTTGGCACAGAAACTGAAGTTTGTGTTTGTGCAGCACAAACTCATGAAATGTGTCAAATAACAGGTGTGTGTGTGTGTGTGTGTGATGAATCAGACTGAAACTGCAGTCGGTGCTGTGAGATGATTGGTCGTCGCAGTTCTAATAAAACATGACTTCAGCCAATTAAACCTTCAACAGTTCACCTGAAAGCTGAAGCTGGAACCTCAGAGTGTGTGTGTGTGTGTGTGTGTGTGTGTGTGTGTGTGTGTGTGTGTGTGTGGCCAACTGTGTTTCGCCTCCATATGATATCCTGGGAAACACAAAACCGCCAGTCACCATGGAAACGCAGGCAGATCTGCTTACAATGAACAGAAGGAGAGTGTGTGTGTGTGTGTGGTCATTCTTCCGGCTCACATGGATCAGTATAATGTTCAGCATTGACGATCGTATGATTTCTGATATGCGGCTGTACTGTGATGTCACGCTGCTGCTGAGGCTCCTCCCTATTAACAGTCCCAACAAACAGCGTCTGCTCCCACAAACAGAGCTGTGACCTTTAGGTTGTTGGTGACCGAGGTGTGTTTCCTTCATGCAGCAGGAGACAAATGGTTGGTGCCGCTCTCAGACTTTCACTAGCACGTGCTTCAGTCCAGTTCAAACAGACGAGTTATTAAAACGTGCTGTGCCTGTACGCTGCTGCTGCTGCTGCTGCTGCTGCTGCTGCTGCTGCTGCTGCTGCTGCTGGCTGTTCCCTGCCAGGGTCTCCACAGGGGATCATTTCCCTCCATCTGACCTGTCAGAGCTGATTCTGGTTCTGTGAAGTTACCTGTTGCTCTCCTGATTTAAAGCCTGACTGAAGGTTAAACTGGTGATTATGAATGATCTGAGTTTACTGTTGGAGCTGTTTATGGAAAAGTTTCACACGAGGACTGAAGCTTTAAAGTGGCAGAGACTCACCCAGCCCCACAGTAATGAGAACCAGGAGCAGTCCAGGTTCCCCACAGAGACACAAACACACACACGCGCTCTCTTCCTGTTCGGGGGGCTGGATGCAGGAATGCTGGGAATGTTGGTGTGTCTGGTTTTTTTTTTTTTTTTTTTAAAACGTGTGTGGTTTCAAAGTGAAACTAAACTTTCTGTGTTTCGTGTTTTCTGTCTGGATTTTCCCTTCGTTCATGTTTAAGATCACCCCCCCCCCCCCCTTGTCTTTTTCCCTTTTTAGTACGACTTTGTTTCACGCTCTTAAATTAATCATGAAGGACTTCCTGTTTGCATCCCCTCTGCTGAAGGTGGGCCACACATCGGGCCTAGCTCGTAACAGAGCAGTAGGTGGCCCGGGTTGGGCCCAGATGGGTTTGAATAATAATAATAATGGAGTGGATTGATATAGCGCTTTTCAAGGCACCCAAAGCGCTTTACAATTCCACTATTCATTCACTCTCACATTCACACACTGGTGGAGGCAGCTACAGTTGTAGCCACAGCTGCCCTGGGGCAGACTGACAGAAGCGAGGCTGCCATATCGCGCCATCGGCCCCTCTGGCCAACACCAGTAAGCAAGCAGGGTAAAGTGTCTTGCCCAAGGACACAACGACCAGGACAGAGAGCCCAGGGATCGAACCGGCGACCTTCCAGTTAAAGATGCAATTCCCAACCCCCTGAGCCACGGTCGCCACGAATGTGTACACTGTTGTGTTTGGGTCTTTAACATTTAAACTGAGGGGAGAAGTCACTACTTCAGCAGCTTTCTTGTGTCTGCTCTCACCGTTCATCACATCAGTTTACTGTGACGCTGATTAAATACTGTAAAACTCTCACACTTTATGGGAATAACAGTTTAAAGAGGAACTGTTTGTTACCATAGCTAGTCTTCACCAGCTGTAACACGGAGCACAGCGAATCTTCCTGGGCTTAAAACCATAAATCAGCATCATCCAGAACAAGGTTCAGTTCAGTTTTATTTACACAGCACCAAATCACAACAACAGTCGCCTCAAGGTGCTTTATACTGTAAGGTAGATCCTACAAAAATACAGAGAAAAGCCCAACAATCATGTGACCCCCTATGAGCAGCACTTTGGCGACAGTGGAAGGAAAAACTCCCTTTTAACAGGAAGAAACCTCCAGCAGAACCAGGCTCAGGGAGGGGCGGGGCCATCTGCTGCGACCGGTTGGGGTGAGAGAAGGAAGACAGGATACAGACATGCTGTGGAAGAGAGACAGAGGTTAATAACAGATATGATTCAGTGATTTTCGAGCTGCAGGCTGATCACATGAAGAATTTTGGCTGGTGAATCTTTTTTAATGTTACCTACCGTCCAACTCTGAATATAACACTTAACGAGCTTGTAGTTTTTGTCGGAGCTCTAAATGGTTTCTAATGCCATGAAATACAGATTTCTTATATTTCTTATATTCCTGTTCGTCGGTGCACATGAACAGTTTGGATCGATTTCTTGGGCAGAAAATGTGAGTAAAATCATTTATGTGGATCCAAAGAGTTGAATCTGTCAGAGAAATCCATTTTATGATGGTGTAAAACGTTGCTGATGTTCTGACCTCACAGGAATGTGTCTGTGTGGTCGGGAGGGCGAGGCGGCGTGTCGGTGTGACATTCGCCACGGCAGCAACACAAGTTTAGACTGTGAGCCGGCTCTCAGTTTGTGGAAGAGCAGGGAGAGGCTTCAGCAGCAGCTCGTCCTCAGTGAAAAGTCCCGGTGTTTTCCCCGAGGCCTCCAGTGCGAGGAGCCTGCATGAATGGGGCGTTTGGTTCGACGGCGGAGTCATCCCGAGGGCCCTGACCACGAGGAAGCCGGATGACTGAGCGAAACGCAGCGTGACGCTTGCGGGAAGGACAGAGCGTGCTGTTATCTACAGATTAACAACATAAAGAGCGGCTCGCTCTCCTGCCGTCAGCTGCAGGAACGTTTGGTCCATCTGTTGTCTGTTTGCTGCGACCTGACCTCTGACCTCTGCACTGATGGCTGCTTTGCGAGAGCCGAAACAGTTTCCAGTTTGTTTTTAGCAAATCGCTGTGTTTGATGGTGGATGGTGACGGATTTTAAAGACTGTGGCTCAGTCATCAGTTTGGTGTCTATCAGACGCGACAGTTCAGAGGTTTGAGCTCGTTTTGTAACTCTCAAACTAAAAACCATTAAAGATGGACGTAGCCACTGTGACACATTTTGAAGCCTCAGTGTACACTCAGAAATGAGTTCATAAACACAAAGCAATAATTTTCATTACAATTCAACAGTAATATAGAAAATGAAAGGTTTATCATGTAATCAAATTTTAGCCTGCTGCCTGATTCCCTTGTCTTGGAGGCAGCGGTGGAGTTGGAGGGTGGGGTGTGTTTCAGCTAATATTAGCTAGACTGTGAATTACTGAATAAAATCCCAGAATTTCCCCAAACCTGGAGCTCAGACTTCCTGGATGGTCTGTTAGCACAGTGACCCCACAGCACCCAGTTGGTCGGGTGATGTCATTAGAATAGTTCGAGTGCTCCACCAGCGCAGACACGCTCCAGTGGTCCAGTTCTGGGACTCCAACTAGCTGCAGTGAAGCTAGCAGACAGCTAGCAGCTGCAGCCGCCTGTGTCACCATCCGCCTATCAGTCAAAGTAGCCACGCCCCCAATAATGCAAACTTTAATACAAATTAAAGGCACCGTTATTCAGCTCGTCCCTGTTTTTGTTAATCTTATCTTTCATTCTGTAAGTTTCATACGGGTGTTATGAAGGCGGAAATTATCTAGAGAGACCAAACCGTTTGCGCATCAGGCTGTAAACATGTTTATTTGTGCTGTAAAGACTCACTGCTGCCTCTGCTGGACGTTAGAGGAACTGCAGGTTTTGGAACATGAGCACTAACTTCAATGTTAGTATAAATATGTATGAATACCATTTTACCACAGTGGAAACACAGAGCAGCAGGTTTATGAAGGAATTCAACATTCCAGGTTTTCCTTTCAGCCGCTGTCACGAAGCTGTGTCCTCTCAGGAACTTTTTTTTTTCCTTTCTTTTCTCTTGTGTCTTTAGGGCCTTCCTGTCCTCTAGTTCCAAGTGCCCTTTGATTGTGAAGGAAACTGTGCAGACACCTCAGGTTTCCTCGCAGTTTCTTTAACCCTCTGAGGTCTGGATCCTCGTCATTGTCGAGTAGACCTATGTTCTCCTGTGGCTTTGATCTCCTGGAAAAAATGTTCTTGAATGGGACAAAAGACCTCTTCCTGCCTTCACAACATGTAGACTTGGGGTTACTTTATATCATCATTTAGGACTGATAATATTCTCTCTGTTTGGTTATTAATTGGCCTTTTCTCACTATAATCATGGTTAAACTGTGTAGCCCATTATTTTCCCCTCAAACCCGCCCTTTAAGTCTGTAAAGGAACTTTTATTCCTGGGATGAAACTTTTGATCGCTACTGTGTGCTCGTTAAAATGTACATGAAGTAATCTCAGGCCAGTCCTTAATCTGTGATGGAATGTTTTTATAGAAAAAGTAGCAGAGCGCCGACGCCCCCTCCTTTGCACATGAGCGAAGCAGATCCGGCGAGCTCGGCCTTGCTTTCACATCCAGCCTCTGTAACGTGAGCCTGTCACGGTGTGTAAAGGTGACGGTTACCGTGCGGTTGCCAGAGAAGGATGCGGGTTTTTTTATCTGATGGTCTGTTATCTGGCCTGCCTCATTAGCGAAGCTCAGCCAGCAGGTTCTCTGACCATCACCGCTTTGCTGGCTCGGATGAATTCAGATGTTGATGGTTCGGCTTGTTTCAGAGGCTTTTTCGGTCACAGTCAGTGCAGCGAGCAGCAGAGCGTGGACGAAGCAGGTCTTTGGTATTCACTTTAAGTATCCGGTCTCCTCCCCTGTGATTGGTTGTGAAGTTAAAGCAGCATCAGTGTGTAACTATAACTGATCGCTTTGAGCTTCCAAACATCAGCTCCTCAGAAATAAGAATTAGAGTTTCACTGATGTTTTTAATCAGATTATAGATAAATAATAGTGCAGGATGAGGCTTGATAGTGCATTTAAAAAAAGGCTAAAGTCATTATTGTGATTGTTTTGGTCAATAATCTCAACTTATAATAACTCAGCTTGGACCTTTTTCTGCTTATTTTGACTCTGTGGACTCTCCTAGAGTAGCTTTCTATGATTAACAGTTCAAAATAATCCACCTGTGTCTCGCTGCGGCCCCTCGGGTGAAATAGCAGTTTTAAATTCTCCCTCTAAACATGGCTTTCTTCTGATTGGCTGCCCCTTAATTTGAACATCTGATGGGTGGAGCGTCGGTACCTGATATGACCATATTAGGGACGTCCTCCTCCCTATGACGTCACACAGATCCATGTAGGGGGGAAAAAAACAGGATTACTGAGTGTTCAGAGCAGCTTTAAGCTCCCAGGGATTACTCGCTATTAAGAACTATGAAGAGCCGCCACTGGAACAGGAAGTAAGGAAGAGCTTGTCTTGACGTTCATCAACACCACTTTTCTTTTCTTTTTTTCTTTTTTTTTCTTTTCTTTTTTTTTAAAAGCCATAAAGACTTGATGGCACAGACGACGAGGCAGGACGCCACTAATGATCCTTGATCAGAAGCTTTTTATTTCCTCATCATAGATCTTGCTCTTGATTAACAGCACGAGACCAAACGGGACCTTTGTAGTGACGAGCATTAAATCATCATCTCTCTTTTATGACTGGAAATAAACTATCAGACAAATTAAAATGAGATTAATTGCCTTACGTAACGTATCTGTGCGGCTCTGCGCTGAGATGTGAATGTGCTTATTTTGAAAATGTTTATGGGGGCTGTAAAATAGGATTGGCTAAGATGTCGGCCATCGCGCTGACCCTCCTCGCTGTTACTCGGGGGTTTTCTGACACGCTCATTTCACTTGTTGAACTCACTAACTGCACACGCTGCGTTTGGCTGAAAGTCATGGCCTTCAGTGACTGAAGCTGAGGGTGACAGCAGAGCTTCTGTTTGCTGAAGACGGCTGTGGGAACCGCTGGACAGCCTCAGGCAGCTGGCAGCCAGTGCACGACCCCAAATATCAAATAATGATCATGTAAAATCTTTAAAACAGGATGTACGTCAGTGAAAACTCTGATAAATAATAATCAGTGTGATTTAGAGTCGTCGCAGAGGGCGCTGTCTTAAAGGAAGTCTTCCTCGGTTGAACTCTGTGCCTCATTGTCTGCGTGACCTCTGCTCTCGTTTTATCTGACAAAGGTGTAACGGCGTACCTGCCTGTGGGTGGAGTTTTAATGAGGAGAACAAAGGCTGGCTCTGCAGTTCAATTTCACTTCGGGCTCGTTTTTGTCCTTCAGATCGTTGGAGGATGACAAATGTGCGCGTGCAAAGATGAGCCGCGCTCCCGTCTCCGTGGAGCTCGCAGTTATTTCAGGGTCACGTGAATATTTGTTCCATGTATTGTCTCAGTGCTGTGACCTTTGACCTTTCATCTCCTCGATGTTGCCTGTGTGTCCAGTTGGTAACGCAGGAAGTCAAGCTCTGCAGCCTCCGCCTTTTCCTAACCTGCAGAGTGTGTGTGTGTGTGTGTGTGTGTGTGTGTGTGTGTGTGTGTGTGTTTACATATCTTTGTGGGCACCAACAGCCCTAATGGGGACCAAAATCCTGGTTCCCACAAGTTTGAGGCATTTTTCAGACTCAAATTGCGGTTTTAGTTTCAGGGTTACAGTTAGGTTATCGTTAGGATTAGGGGCTAGAGAAAGCATTACGTCAAGTAGATGTCTCCAAAATGATATGACAACATGACTGTGTGTGTGTCCGTGCATGCACTGATGGACGGTGGGAGCAAACAGGAAGTACAGGCCGGACTCGGACAGGAAGAACATCTCCACAGTGTTCTCTAATATTAGCTCTGAGGGTTTCTCAGGATGTTTGAATGTCTGCATGTGAGTGATGAGCTCGGAGTAACACACACACTCCACCCTGTTTCCGTCTTCTTTGTATCCGTCTTTCCCCTCTAACACACACACACACACGAGCCCAGTGATGTGGTTTCCTTCAATAAGTTTAAGAAGAAGTTTTTATTGAATGTATTACTTTATTGAAGCAGCTGCAGGTGGATCGTATGAGCCTGGATTGGACACACGACCTGTAGAATATTTGTGCAGCTTTTCAAAGTCCACCTGAAGGACGTGCGTGGTTGTAAAACGCTGGTATTCGGGGCACCGCTGCACTTATCTTTTGATCTGTGTCTGACATGAGATAAGCTGCACCTTATTTATAGTTAGGAGATGAGCTCCAAAGTACTGCAAAACATCAGACGTGACCTGCAGCAAAATTAAAGCTCAATGAAGTTTTTATTTATCGACTTTGATTGAACCAGGAAGTCTCGCCGTCTGTGTGCAGGGCGCGTGGGCGGGGCAGCGGGCGCGCTTACCCAAAACGTGTTTAAATACAACAGAACCAGGAGCTCTGCAACAGTGTGTGTAAATCAGTGCACACAGCTGAGTGTGCGCTTTATACTCAGTATGAAGATTATGACCTGATGAGTCTGCATCACAGTTTTTGGCCTTTATCATAAAAGAGCCACATTTAGCCAAAAACAAAAATCTGTGTGTGTCTCTAACAACGACGCAGCGTTTAAAGTGTGACTCTGTGGTCGATCAGTGTGTTCACACTCTAACGCTGGCGTGGCCAACTCCAGGCCTCGAGGGCCGGTGTCCTGCAGGTTTTAGATCTCACCCTGGGTCAACACACCTGAATCAGATGATGAGTTCATTACCAGCCTCTGGAGAAATACAAGACATGTTGAGGAGGTCATTTCGCCATTTGAATCAGCTGCGTTGGATCAAGGACACGTCTAACACCTGCAGGATCCCGGCCCTCGAGGCCTGGAGTTGGACACTGCTCTAAAACGTTTATGAGTTTGGTTCGTGCACAATCACCTGCAACATAATCGATTCAACACCCAGCAGCCTGATTGTGACTCAAGTTTAATCCAGGTTTCCTCTGTGATGCTTATTGTTTTTTTTATTGTAATGTTATGATGTATTTATGCATCTCCGGCTTCTGAGGTCCAGCAAAACGAAGGCCGAGGCGACATTTTTACTGTTGGGACCTGCAAAGAGTCAATCACAGCAATAATAATAATTCAAAATAAAAAAACAACTTGTCAAATCTGCAGAGAGCTGCTGGAAATCAGACAAAGCTGAAACAGTCATTTTGTTCCTGTGGATATGAACCTGAGGCGTGTGCTCACTGTGACGTCCACTTTGTCTTTACTCGTCATCGCCAAAGAAGTTGGATCTCTGCTCCTTCAGAGAGGAAAACGTTATTATTTGTGCGTGAACCACAGACTGAAGCTGGTCAGCTGACAGGAAGCAGATGGTTTTACTGTGAACACGTATCCCTGTGTTTAAAACTGTCTGATAAGACCCGGCTGCTTCCTTCGGTTTGTTGAAAACGATTTCTGCTCAGGGTCTCGGTGCTGCAGGGGACGTGGACACTTTGGGGTTTGAAGGCTGAGGATGGTGAAAGTTTTGGGGCTGATTGAAAGCGTCTGCCCCTCCCAGGGGGGGAAACTGTGGCTCTTTAAACATTTACTCACAGAGCGAATTTTAATCTTATCAGTTTGACCTTTTTCACATGACGCAAAGAACAAAATAAACGGGATCATTTAAATATGAGTGTTGTGGAGGCGGCGCCCTGCAGCTATTTAAGCACAGATTTAAGAATCAAATGTTTTTGCTTCACATTTGCAGTAAAAAGCTGCAGATTAGACTAAAGTTCCTCTTTAATCTTCAGCTCGATCGGCCCTCTGCGCTCTCTCCCTCTCTCGCTCTCCTCCGTCTCCTCCCCTTATGCCAATGAGTGGGTGACATCATCGCTGAACTGTGATTGGCTGCCGTGGGAGTAGCCTCTCCCTCTGGCAGCCCCTCCCCCCTGCACTCTCGCCTCGTCTGCTGAAAGGTGTTTTCAGTGTCTGAGAGCTGCTGCTGCTGCACACCGCAGGACAAACCACTCTTTCTCTGCCTCCCTCCACCTCCTTTCTCCGTCTGCTCCACCTTTTCATCGAGCAGGGTCTGAGCGTGCGTTTGAACGGAGGATGGGTGGAACTGAGGGGAAGGCGTGATCCCCGGAGACTCTGACAGATGGATGAATGGAGGGAAAACAGAAGCATGATGCCGCCGCGCGTCTGCTGAGCCAGCGATTGTTGGCTCCACGCTAGTGAAACGGAGACTCTGCAGTTCTTCTGTCCTCCTCTCAGCTCGACTGAGGAGCAGGGAGCGTTCCCCTCGGTGTCGGAGCTAAAACTGGGATCACTTCTCTAAACTCACTTTACGTTCTTGTGCTAAGGACTCTTAAGGAGTCGGTGGTCACCTGGAAGCTGCTCCTGCTGCAGAGAAGTTGAGGCTCTGAAGTTTGTCGCCGTGGAGCTCGAGCTCATCCTGGGGGGAGATAACCTCTGCGGGCTTGTGTGACTCACTTATAAACTTTCTGCTCCATGTGGACGAGCTCCATCTAAGTCTTCTGTGGAGTTTAATCATGGAGCTTCAGAGCGCCACGGCCGGCCTCCCCGGCCCCCTCGCGCCTGGACCCCTCTCCCCAACTTCAGACTACGGCGGCCCCCTGTCCCCGGGGTCCGGATGCCCCGGCCCGTCTCACGTCGCCAGTCCCGGGCGAGGCCCCAGCCCCAGCCTCAGCCCCGTCAGGGGGTCCAGCCCCGGCCCCGGATTCTCGGGCCAGGCTGCCTTCAACTACAACCAGCTGGAGGGGAGGTTCAAACAGCTTCAAGGTAAGATGAAACAAGGAGCCCTCAGTGTGTGAGGAGCAGCGCATGCGGGGGAAAGCTGTGTGGGCCTGGGTTTAGGGTTTCCTTTAATGCTGTGGGCTGCAGTTTGTTTGCATTTGCACACTTGAAGGGTTGAAACAGTAGAAGGAGCCGTAGGAGGCTTTCAGAGCAGCAGCAGAGCTCCAGAGAAAGTAAAAGGAAGTAAAGAGGAGTGCGGTCGCACTGGGATGGTGGCTGAGGCGTGCAGGTGTCGCCCTGACTTTATTAATCATTATCACCTTATAATGAAATCAGAGCTGGCTGTGGATGAGTCAGCAGCTTGACCTTACCTCTGCAAATAAACCGCGCCTCACGTTCACACACTGATCACAACTGACGGGCTGACGGTGACCCGCTCGCCGAGGAGCGGTGCGGGGGAGGCAGGGAGGCGCTCCCACACCCACATTTTTTCACATAGCTGTGAAGTAATCAGGCTGGAGCTCCTCAGCAGGATGCTGGCCTCCCGACACACGTGCCGTTTGTCTCTCCTGACTTAAAGCTCAGGAATGTGCCCGTTATTAATCGATGCAGCGATGACATCGCTAAATGAAACCAACAGCTGAAGTTTTTCTTCTTTGTTCCGCTCTGCTTATTTCCAGCTCGACTGGAGCAGCTTTGCATGATCCGCAGCTGGAAATAAGCCTCCTGTATCTCAGGCTGACGTACGTCGGCTCCAGAAACCAAACCGTGTAGTTGTGTTTGCTTGCATGTGTGTGAGCTGTGTCGGTGTTTTTCAGCAGGCAGCAGGAAACTTTCTGCCACACGTTTACACTGAAGGCTTGGTTTGGTTTGTACGATGGAGCTGCTTACATGCTCTGAGCACAGGCTCTACCCGGGAATGTTGGTAGGAAGTGGGGTGGCTATGTCGGGCAGTTGGTGGTTCAATCCCAGACCGCTCCAGTCCGCACAGGAAAGTATCCTCGAGCGAGATGCTGAACCCCAAGTTTCTCTCTGATGCGTCAGACAGAAATCACTCAGGAGTGGAAAACGTTCCTGCGTGGAAGCACGAGTGGCGTGTCTTCTGTTGCTGAAGGAGAGCAGCGGCGCTCAGGCGTGTAAACACATTTAACCTCCCGACTCATCGATGGACGCTCGTATCGATATGAGCCATTAAAATCGAATCGTCCTTGCACGCACAAACACTTCAGTTAAAAATTAGCAGCAGGCTGAATTTAGCAGAAGGCTAATGGAGCCTCATCGACCCGCTGACGCCCACAAACCTCCAGAGTGTCTGAAAGTAGCTTCCTGGCTGTTTTTCTTTGTTTGGGGGGGGGGGGGGGGTCACGCTGAGGTCACTGAGTCTTTGTGATGTTCTGTCGTAAGAATTTGACCGAATGTGAAAACGTCTGCACTCGAGCACAGACTGTACTCTGCTTTGAAAGCCTGGTTTCTTCAGTCCTGAGATTCCTGCTGTAACACGCGTTACTGATGCACACGCGTGTGCCGTGTGTCCGAGTTTAGTTCAGAGGCTGCTTCATGACTTCTTACCGAGTTGATATGTTGGGATCTGTCACACTCGATGTTTACGTGAGCGTGTTAATGCTGGTTTATGTCATTCATCTGGCTCCGCCTACCAGGGCTGACCTTTTTCCTGTTTTTGACCTGCTCACAGAACCAAATCATTCAGACGTGAACTTATCAGATGTGCTTTATCTTAAGTGTTGCGCGGCATGTTCTGTTAGAGCAGAGGAAGAATCTAAATGTGGGCTGTGATGAAACATCAATCAGTCCATGAGGACGTCGACCCTCAGAGGGGTTTGTTAGCTCGTGCTTATGAAGGCATTCGAGGCTCTAAATTCATGTGCTGTCCCGTGTGGGGCTCAGGTGGTTCGGTTCCCAGCGGGTTATGAGCGTGGAGGCAGTCAGCCATGTTTGCTCCAGTTAAGAGAATAATCATGGGGGGAAGCGAGTCGGCCTGCTGCACAGACTCATGTTGGTACAGATGCTGGCTGATGTTGAAACGGCTCAGGAGAGCAGACGTCATCATTTTATAAAGATTTCATTCAAAGAAAGAAAAATGATCCTAATAAGACGCCTGAACCAGGCCTGCAGATGTGACACGGCTTCTCCGTGACCCCGCGGCTGCCTCCTGACGTTTCTAAATCAAATTTAGGGATCAGAGTCTGGACTGCATTTCCCTCCCTGAGAGGGAAGATCAATAAATACATGAATATGTAACTGCACTGAATTTAGATGGATGGATGCAAAGAAGACGTGATGACGGGACAGAGTGCAGAGATAAAGGTGTGATAAAAAGATGGAGTGGTAACAGGAAATGGTTTTTTATTTACATTAGCAAAACTTTGTTAGCAGTCACTTATCAACAGAGCCTGATCGTCCAGTGAGCACAGCGGAGCCACCGCCCTGTAAAACCACCAAAACCTGGAGGTCGTCTGTCTCAGGTGGCCTGAGCTTCATTTTAAAACCAGCTCAGTGGAAATACGAGCGATGCTGAGTGGATGGATGCTGGTCGCTGATGTTTCCGGTCCGGTTGAGTTTATTTCTGTTGGGAACTGAACAAGACGTGGTTTGTAATTGATGTTTGCATGTGTGGATGAATAAATGACCCAGAAGGAGTCGGGTCCTTTGTTGTGCTCCAGCGGCCGTGCGCGGCGCACGCTGTGGTTCACGCCGGGATTCTAACATGAATGTAGAACAAACGGAGGCTGAGGCAGAGCGGTTACTGTAGCGCTGTAAAAACCCGCCATCTCCTGAAACGCCAAATCCCTCAGACGCGCTCTGCTCACAAAAACAAAACCACCATCCCTCTGTGCTCTCATCATCCCCCTCCCCTCCTCCGTGGTCCTGAGTCAGCCAATCAGCACACATCTCGGTGGTTTGGGATTCCTTGAGCTCTGCGCGGTGGTGGAGGGGGGGGGATTAGAGGGGGTGGGTGGTGTGGGGAGGGTGTCTAACATGATCCGAGCTCGCCGCGTCCCTCCCTCTCTGTGTCTCTAAAAAGAAAGAAAACACCTCGGCCGCCTCATCAATGTTTCATGAGCTTCTGCAGAGCGTCTGCGGGCGCCCCCGGCGCCCCCGCCCGGCCCGCCTCCTACCTCCACCCTCTTAGTGAAATTAAAGGAAGCTCCTTTCGTGAAATTCACACAAAGGTGGGGTGAGATGCGGCCTCGCTCCTCTCCCTCGGCCCGTGTCGAGTTGCGTTCGGGACGACTCGCTGAACCCGGCCCGTGATGCCGTTAGCACAGGATGCTAAGCTCCTCCGGGGCCATTTCATGTGTTTCATAAGCCAAAGTGTGTTTTCATGGTTCGGTGAATGACACCGACTGATTGGTTGGAAGCAGATTGTGTGACAGTCCTGGTGGTTTCCTGCTCGCCCCGCCCCCGTCACAGTTCCAAAGGGATCGGCTGCTGGGTGTGTTGAGTATATATGCTTTTATTTGATCATCGCAGGCTTTGATTGCACTGAGATTTTTCCACTCGTACGTTTTTGCAAACAGAAAGATTTAGTGCTGCAAATCTTCGAGGCCGATCCTTGGAGCTCAGCGTCTGATGAGCTCATGCAGGAGTTTGTCTGGAAATCTTTTCAGCGCTGATTTAAGATTCAGGAACTTCTCTGTATGACTGATGATGTGCAAAGTCCTCTCTTTAACTCTATAAAGCCGGAAATTAGATTAAAAGTTGGACAAAACCCAGCTCCATAGCTGTGCAGGATCTACCCCCCTCCTGCCCCCTGACAGCTGGGGCGGGCTCCCACCATCAGCCGTAACCTTCAGCATGACGTGGAGCCTCGCGACTTAAAGGCCTTCGCCATCAAAGCTCAATGATTAAACTGGAGTTTTTCTTCGATCTCTAGAAGAAAATATTTGGTTAGTTTGTCCTGTTTTTGATAGCCGCCATCATTTCTGGATGAAATGAAAGCTTGGTGGTGACGACGGACGCAGGAACCAGCGGCGTCGGAGGCGGGAGCAGAATGGAGTGATTGTTGAGAGCCTGAAGGTGGCACGAGGAAGCGTCTCAGGACGGAGCTGTGCGTTTCAAGTCTCAGTCCGTTTCCACTCGCAGATCTGCAGCTTGAAAGGACTCTTTCATAGGGACGCTCCACTGAGCACGCTCGCAGAGGGGGCGGGGCCAGTCTGAGCCCAGAGAGAGAGATGCATAAAAGCTAAAAATAAACAGAGGTAACGTGTTTGTTTGTGTCCACAGCTGCACACAGCTGTTTGAGAAGAGAGAAGTTCACCTCAGACCACAAACCAGCGAGGTCACGGCGCCTCGTCACGGCGCTTCAGATGCTGCTAATCAGTTTCTGAGGGTTTTCTGCGCTCAACCACCGGAAAGCCACATGACTCATCCAACAGAGCTGCTTTCAGTGAACATGCATTTAAAGCACGTTAAGGGAGTGAAGTAAGCACCAGCGCTTCTGTAATAAAACTGAGAGTTTGCAGATTTATTGACTCTTCTTTCTGATTTCCTGAGCTCGAGCCTGAAGCTGCTTCTCCAGGTGTTCTCAGGACTCAGGGGGCCGTAATCGGACCCGTCTCAGACCACCTCTGAGGTCTGGATGGTCACGACTGAGCAGCAGTGGAAATAACCCACAGAGTCCTTCATGAACGAGCAGCAGGGCTTTAAAATCCCTCCAGACTAACAGGAAACCGTCAGCTGATCTGGAAGCTGCTCGCGGTGATAATTTCACGTCAGGAGCTTTTAATAAATCACAATGTTCTCCATTCATCAGCTGCAGACGGAGCAGCACATCCACCCGCGACGCCGGCCAGCTCCTATTTTATTGTGAGCTGATTATTAACCAGATGTGTTTAATGAATAATCAGTCATCACAGCAGCTTCAGAGCAGACCCTGGTTTCTGTGTCTGTGAACACCTTTACAGCCTGTACGCAGAATCTGCCCCCACGTGGGCCTTTAGAGCGCCACACCACAGGGACGCCAACCACGGCTTGCATACCCGGGTTCCACAAACCTTAAATTCTCCGTTGCTGACGTAAAATGACGACTTATGGCAGAACGCCATGACCTCATGACCTCCCAGCACGGAGCCAGCGCCTCGTCTGGGACAGTTGTAGCTTCGGAGTTGTTGAACCAGGCGTCGAATGTTTTCTGTTGTAGATTATTCTTGTGAAGGCATCTGAAGCGCAGACGTCATTACAGAAGGTTTTAGGAAGGTACAGAAGGTTCATGTGACCACTAACCACACGTCGTGTGAACGAGGCCCGGCCGTGCATGAGTCTGCGAGCACCGGGCGCTAAAACAAGTGCCCCAAGTTCAAGGATTCATGACTGTCATCAGGGAACGAAACGCAGTTACTGAGGTCTGAGTTCAAATCATTAAACGTCAGAATAAAAGTCATCAAAACAAACAAAAATAATTTGTTAAATGTGAAAAACGACCCGTTAGCTAAACACGGATACACGGATCTCTCAGCAGCAGTCAAACTGACACAAACAGGAAACGGAGCTGCTTTCAAAGTAAAAGTCACACCTTTTGAAACATGTTAGCCGCAAGCTTTTACTTTGAAGGCGAACGTTCTCGGGTTTTACTGCTGCTCCGTGCCTCGTTGGCGAGCGTTTGCAGACAGGTTGGCGACCCGTCGGGGAACACGTGATCCCTCAGCGGCGATGTCACGTGACCTCGGAGAGGAGCAGCAGCAGCTCGTGACCCAGTCGTCTCAGACTTATTTATCATTGATAATCAGGGTGATTGATCCTGACGCGAGGCTGTGACGGTCGCTGTTGTGAGCCGGCTTCGTCAGCGTTACAGCGCCGACCAATACTTGGAGCCACGCATCCGGGCGCTGCGGTGAAGCTTCTGTAATGAAGGAAAAGTTGATTTATATCGATGGCGTGCATTTCCTGGCGTCCGACGGCGCGGACACACACTGACGGCTCTGCTCGTGAGCTCGGCTTTGTTTGTGGGTGACAGTGGCGCTGAAAAGCCTCGCCGGCTCCTGACGTGTAGAGAAAGAGAGGAAGGAGGAAGGCATGGAGTCTTTATTCAGCTGTCAGCGTGACAGGAACAGCATGCCCCACACACACACACACACACACACACACACACACACACACACACACTCTCTCTCTTCTTTGTGTGTCTTTAGTGTTTTCGGGCGAGCAGGTGTGGGAATGAGACTTCAGTGATTTCGTAAGCGCGTGTTTTGTCAGAGCGAGTGATCTTATCTCATCTCTGGTGTTGTGTAATGACCTACTGCAGGAATGTGAGTGTTAGAAGGGTTTGGCTGCTCTATCAGAGCCGGCGTGTTGCCTCGAAGGTCAGACTGTGTGTAAGGAATCCGTGCCGCTGTTGGCTCGGCACGAGGAGCCACAGAGACTTTAATCAGACGTTAAACGTTGGGTCATTAGCGGACTCTTTGACGTCCTCGTTTATTTGACTTCTCGCAGAGCAGGATGTTAATGCACGACCTGAAGAGGGGAAGGATGAGCTTCAGCTGCGAGTTTGGACTTTGTCAGTCAAATCTAAACACAGGCAGGATTTTTGGATTTGGTCCTGAGCTGAACTTCCAGAGGATCTCATCGTGAAGCAACAGGAAGTTAATGCAAGAGTTATTACGCTCCACTGATGGTTGTCTGTACATCATACAAAAACATACACACAGGCCAAAACAAAGCACGAGTGCTGATAACTGACCAGATTCATTCTTCTGCAGACGTGCACACACGCCTCAGGCCTCAGATGATCCTGAAGCACAAAGCATGAGGCTAAAACTGAAAACGCCTCATTTTATAAACACAGAAAACACGCAACGGCCTGCAGCAACAAAAAAATGGAAAAGATAAAGTTTTGGAAAAGGAGACGACGTCTGAGAGGAAGCAGCCGTTTCTAAATCTGTCAGAGCAGCAAACAGAAACTATTGTTTCACCGTGTTTGCGTCTGTAACATCCCGTCCAAGCTTTGGCTTCCTTTCCTCAAACTCCCAGATACGCTTTCCTTTAAAGGCCTTTATCAGGTGTGTTTTTGAAATGCATTATAATCTAATATAAGCAGTGTTTCCTTCTTGAATCCGAATAGTGAAGAAGATTAATGAAGTGCGTGCATAATGACCCTGAGATCAAACCGACTGCTCACAGACTCTCTCGGACTCTTTGAGTCCTGCGACTAAAGATAATAAAGTTCAGTGTTTTTAACTAGAGCTGGACCGAGATTACTGCTGGTAAATAAGGACTGAAGCACTTTGGATTTAGAAGATTTGAGTCACAGAAGGTTGAAAAGTTCGAGTTTGCTGTTTGTCGACAGTTTCTGCTAAAAATCAGACAAACTGTCGGCGTGAATGTCCCGGCGAGGGGTGGGGGCGGAGAAACGAGCTGCATCTTGTTGGCGTTCTGCTCGGTGACATGAAGTCATCTTCCCGGATGAAAACGAGGGTCGGCTCATCGACATGAACCATTAACATTCCTGCGAAAACACAACAGCAGCAATCAGAATAAGCTCGAACAACGGGAACTCCGGCTCTAAGGCGGGGCTAAGGTCTGCTGTTTGGAGATGGACTGAGCGTGCTCAGTGGCTCTGATGGGCAAAGCAGCGAAACGGCACAGCGTCCTCTCTGAGAAACACCGTTCACAGGAAAGGCGGGGCCATGGCGTTGGTTGTGATTGGACAGTTCGGACGGTTCCCGTTTCTAACAGCGGCGTCATTTCTGCGTTTTCCGTCCGAGGAGACGAGCTCGCAGTATAAAAAGGTCTCAGCATGTTGTGCTGCTCACGAGACGCTGCAGCTCAGCAGCAGGAAGCGTCTCCTCATCGGCCTTGTGACGTCAGGAACCCAACGGTCCAACGACCTCCTGACTGATTCGAGTTCTGTCCAATTAAATTGCAGGGGGACAGCGGTGACGATGAGTCTGCACCGGCGTGGACAGGGATAGCCGCGATCCGTCCTGCCCGGAGGCGTCGCTGAGTCGGCGCCACATATGGCCTCGGTCGGTTTAACGGTCGATAATCAGCCTGTGTCCTCGCCTCTCAATGCTCCTCTGTCCCCAAATCTGGCTCGCTTCCCCCTCCTCACGGGAACACACTGCCGCTCTGTGTCACATCAGCCATTCAGGCGGAAGGAGAGGGCGCTGTGATTGGATGACAGGCCCCAGTATTGTGCCCTGTGATTGGCTGCCAGGCTCCTGCTGTCTGAGTTTCTGTGAATGAAGGTTTTAGTTTTCTGCTGAACATCTGTGCTCATTATTAACACACACACACACGCATGCACACATGCACGCACAGATGTTGCACAAAATGAGATCAAACACCTGCAGATTCTGTGGACGTCAAAACAAACCTGACCTGCAGGTGAGATTTGCATAAAGTGAGTCTGTGCTGTCAGACACGGGTGACAGTTACCTGCCTCATCCAGACACACCTGAGCACAGACGAACTGGGAGTTCCTCCTTTTGTGTGGAGGTTAAACAGCAGTGATCGGGGCTTTGTGCTGCACTCAGGTGTCTGTCAGGTGACTGCATGCAGGCGTCACCTCCAGGTGCTTCATAAGGTCGCCGCCCTCGGTGTGAGAGAGGACCTGAGCGCTCAGGTGATGAACGAGAGGGAAGTTTGAAGCCAGAGTTGCATCATGGAGCGGATCTGCTGAATGGCCCGTGTGGATCCGTGTGAGTCGGGGAGCGGCTTTTAGGATCAGAGGTGAGCTGCAATCAGCCGCTGCAGGAAGGAATCGCAGACTAAACCGAGCTTCTGCCGGTTTGTTTCTGTTGCTCTCAGTAGTTCCGACCTCCACACTCGCTCACGGGGGGGATCCTCTGAGGCCTCCGCTTCCTGTGGGAGATCAGGAATGCTGGAATCCTGGAACTGTTGAACTGGAAGTGTGTGTTTTGACAGGGTTATACGATCGTGCGTGTTTGGGAATGTCATACGATCCGTCAGGACTGGCCTGGATATGGAAACGCAGGCCCGTGTGTCAGAGAGCCTCTCTGTCTCTCTCTGTTAGTGGAAACAGATGTTTGATGTGTTCGGCCTGTCTGACACTCCTCGCTCGTCGCCGCCTCCTCGAGACATTTTCACGTTAAAGGTTCCTTGTGGCCATTTTGGCGAAACCTTTGTAAAAGTGATGAAGCTCGTGTGTCGCGGATCAGCGTCTCTGTCTAAATATTTGGCAGTTTTATAAATTTATGTTACATTTCTGTAAAATTCTGAAATGTTTTTTGTAACATTCACACATTTGTGACTCGTATTAGTTAAACTTTCTTCACTGAAGCTAATCTGAGCCTTTTATCTCTGCATCACATCGTGTGTGTGTGCGTGTGCGTACGTGTGTGTGGTCATAGTTGCATAGAAAGCTTCATTAGTCATTACTGGATGAGGGGAAAGCAGTAAAAACTAAAGTAAGCGCTCAGACATTTCCTAAAAAATCCCCTCCATCACGCCCACGTGACGATAAAGAAACGATTGATTCCCGCTGTAAACCAAACACACACACACACACACACACACACACACACACACACACACACACACACACACACACACTCTCAGGGGAACGCAGCTGGCATGTTTGGTGAAATGTCATGTTCGCTGTGCTCGTTTCTCACAGCCTGAAAATAAAAAGCTGTCGGTGTTGAACGCGACCATGACGGCAGGTCGGGACGACGCCGATGATGATGATGGCGCTCGTTCTTCGTCTGCGTCGTGAAACATCGACTGGATGTTGTTTGAATCTTCAGGACAAACATTTTGTCCGTTCTGTCCTCTCAACCTTCACTTCCTCTTCCTCACCTCTGTCCTTTCCTTTCTTCTTCTCTGTCGTTTCCTGTAACTTTTCCTCTCTTTATCTTTTTTTTTTTTTAACATTTCAAACTATTTAATATATATTAATATAATAACATTAAATACATTAAATAATCACTGACAATTATGATAATGATCATATCATATTATTAGCTCTTTATCTTTCTTGGCTTGTTTCCTTTCCTCTCTTTCACCCTTGCTCTTGCTTTCACTTCCTCTCTTTTGACTCTTATCATTTGAATTCAGAATGCTTTGCTCTTTTATTTCCTTGTTTCCATCTTTCTTCTTTCTTTCTTGTCCTTGTTTGTTTCTTCTTCCTCTGGTTTCCTCTTCTCTCTAATCCTTTCCTTCCTTGCAACCTTTGCTCTACATTTAATCCCCCCTAAGGTCCCCTCTGGTTACGTTTATTATTTTTCCTTTCTTTTTTTATGTATTTTATTTATTTATTTTTATCTACTTTTTGAGGATGAAACATTTTCAAATTTCGGACGAACGCCACAAACGCCGTCATGAGCTCGTGTCGACCTAGACTTCCCATGATGCATCGTGATCATGTTTATGAGAGCGCCGCATTCACACGATGATACGAGCAGTGATGCGCCTCACATGATGCTCATGCTCTACATTCCTGTGTGTGTGTGTGTGTGTGTGTGTGTGTGTGTGTGTGTGTGTGTGTGTGTTCCTTTTTTTTGTCTCAGTGGGGACGAATCACGCCATGCCCCTGTCTGGTTTGTGTGTACTTCCTCAGGCTCAGGTTAAGGTCATCCTCAAAGTGTCTGTGTGTTATTGACCCGCCCCATCAATACACCACTGTCTCCTGCAGGCCTAATGAAGCGCACACAGCTGCTTCTTGTGTGCTCAGCAGTATCTGTGAGGAAACTGAAGCCTGTGACATTGACTTCTGCTTAGCTGTGTGTGTCTGTCAGGGTGAGATTGTGTAGCTTTGCGTTAGCAGATGGTAACACTGCGTTTACCTCGGGGCCTCCCGTCACCTGAAATCACTTGGCGTGAAAAAAATTACAGACATTTGTGAAATTTGCAGGAAACTCTGCAAAAAACTGGAAAAATAATCGTTTTTCCTGAAGCTCGTCGTGAAAATGAACATTTAAAGAATCAGTTTGTTGAAATTTATGTTAAAATGGTCGAAAGTGTTTGGCCACATTCACACACTGTGAATACAGATGTTCTCAGTCCCACTGCAGGTGTAGAAGTCGGGCAGAGAGCCGTGCAGGCTGCCCTCACTGGATTTGAGCGTGGTACCGGACGCGCGATCAGCTGATTTATCGTGGAATGCGGGAACGTTAGAGCGAGGTAGCCGAGTGCGTAAAAGCTGATGACTCCAACCCTGCTCACATTAACATCAGCATGCTGGGAGCTTCATGGCTGAGCAGCTCCTCTCCATAAAGTGCACTCTGAGTGGTCCAATCAGAAGAGAGAAGACTCCTTAAAGGGGCGGGGTCTAAATGTTTGAGGGTTGTTTCTGGGTGCTCGGGTGCATTTCCTGCTAAAACTAAAATAAAACCAAATAAAAGCAGACCTGCTGTTTCCCCCAGACAGGAGCTCAAAGATTAGACAGAAAAGCATTTGCAGGAATGCAGCCGGGCGGGAACGCTGCGACTGTTGGCAGCCCGCGAGAATATTCGAGTATTTCTCATAACTGGAGGTGAGCCGTGCTCAAGGCAAACGACACAAGCAGCGTCATACCGAAAGTGTGTGTGTGAGTGTGTATTCATATCTTTGTGGGGACCAAAAAGTGGAATTTTACTATACTTATGGGGACCAAAATCCAGGTCCCCATAGACTGAAAATGTGGTTTTAGTGTCAGGTTACAGTTGGGTTACGGTTAGGGCAAGTGGCTAGATGTCCCCACAAGATATGAATAGCCGACGTGTGCGTGTGTGTGTGTGTGTGTGTGTGTGTGTGTGAGAGAACACATTCTCCTGCTGGGACGAGCATCTGCTGCTTTCTGAGCACAGGAAGGGGAAGCCCCAACATGAACACACACACACACACACCCTGCAGTAGGAAGCATGAAGATGGAGATAAGACGCTCGGTTCTCTCGGCGAGTTTAACTCTCATGTGATGATGTCTCTCGTGCAGGAAACAAACGTGCCTTAAAGAACTTTAAGCGGCCCGCCCTGAGCCTGTGCAGGCAGCGCGGGCCGCCACGCTCCATCTGCAGACACTACACCCCTGCTACACCCAAACATTTAGGCTAATGATGCAGATTTTCTGAATGCACCAGCTGACCTCCGGCCTGATGAATCCACGGCTTGCAGCGCCGCTCGCTCGGTGAAAACTTTGATGATGATCTCAGCCTTACTCCATGTGGGAAGCCTGCAGGGTGATAGGCTGCTGACACTTTGGTGTCACTTCATTCTACAGTTCGCACAGGATTTTAGTTTTTCTACCACAGTGACGATACGGTGTGAGGGTTCGTTTGGCTGAAATGTTTCTTCAGTTTAGTTTTTGTTGACTTTCAGAGTGTTTGTAAGATCCAGATGTGGATCCGTTTGGATGTTTCTCATCCCGACCTCGCAAATGTGCATCAGAGTGAAACTGGAGAGGCCGGGAGGCGTCGTCACCGAGTACCCTCGGAGAGCGGAGGGTATTTCCAGCCTATCCAGCAGTCAGAGCGCAGATGGCTGTTTGCTGTTCTCAGTGCCGATGTTCTCGCAGTGAGGGCGGCGTTGAAGTGTTATCAGCTGCACTGTTGTGGTTTTATCTCTGGAACAAATTTACATTTTGCTCACTGAACCTGCAGCTTCCATTTAAAAAGGCTCATTCGATCCGATCTGAGCGTTAAAGCCAGAAAACAGCAGGTTTCATAGATTTGTGCAGACTGTTTGTTCCAGTCGTCCTCGTTGCTTCTTCCTGTTGATATCTGGGCAGTTGTAGACCTCGTGGCGTCTTCCAGCAGCTCCAGTTTGATATCGGAGCGTCTCCGCTGAAGGCCATTCAACACTGAGGCCATTGTCTTGCTGCAAAATAACAACACAGCGCGAAGGTCGTGGATTTGTGTGAACGTTTGTTGGACTGGGCAAATCTTATCGGCCCAGTTTCCCTGCAGAGGTCAGGCTGAGTTCAGTCCGGTGTGGAGGAAGAGCTTCGTGTTGGAAGACGACTCGAAGAATCTGTCGGTGCCGTGTTTTTATCTGCGGGAGTGACTTTAACCACCGTGTATGACTGCAGACGTTGTACAGCGACGATGCGAGAAGTTTAAAATCTGCAATCATTCAAAACCAACCTGTTCGATAACGGGTCAGAGAGGCCACGCCCCCCACAGTACCCCGGGTGTTTTTTGTCCACATAAAGCCTTTGGTGTGGTCAGTTAGTAATCAGCACTTTAAAGCAGCTCCACTTAAAACGTGGCATGCTAGAGTGTCAGCCGGCCGTGACCTTTGACCTCTGTCTTCACTGCTTGAATCCTCACAGTGAGTTCAGAAGTCAGCGGCGTGTGAAAGCACGCACAGAGCAGCTGTGGGTGGAGGATGTGTGGGTGTGGTGCCAGTTGTGAAACTTCCTCCTGTGACCTCCTGAGTTCACGCGCCGCCGTGTTCGAGCTGCGGCGACAGACACGTGTGACGAAGAGCTCGTTTAAAACATTAAACAAAAGCTCAAACACTCTGCAGCTCTGTTTGTTCTGTTTCTATAAAGACAGCGTCAGACTGACGGCGCTGCACCGAGGCCCGGGAGTAGACCCTAGATTATTATGAAGTGTCACTCATGCAAAGCCACGTTGTCCAGTAGAATAGATGGTAGGTGAGGGATCGTTTTAGACTTCTGGTTTTGTTTGGCCCCAGTTTGTGAAAAGGACCTTTGAGTTTGAATCCATCGTCTGTTGTCTGAATTATGTAAGTGTGCGCTTCGATCGACTCGAGCGAAACAGTCTGGTCCCAGATGTCGTCGACCGCACCGAAGAGCCAAAAACTGGAGGCTGATCCTCGAGCTGTCCACTAGAAAATAAGTGCGTGTGTGTGTGTGTGTGTGTGTGGGCGATAACAATAACCAGCAGGCTCGTGGGAAATAAACTCTGCTGCAGGTGTGAGCCATCAGGCGACACTTCATCTGCTGCGTGTTTGTGTGAGCACGAGCAGAGTTCAGGTTTAGTCTGCTTTATCCAGCACAGGAGAACACACACTCACGTGTGTATTTATATCCTTGTGGGGACATCATTCCCTAGCCGCGTACCCTAACCATCAAATATGAAC
This sequence comes from Copadichromis virginalis, assembly GCF_057382275.1. Lineage (NCBI taxonomy): Eukaryota > Metazoa > Chordata > Actinopteri > Cichliformes > Cichlidae > Copadichromis > Copadichromis virginalis. The sequence goes on along the minus strand of NC_140630.1, from coordinate 2,693,559 downwards.
GCCTGACCCTAAACCTAACCATAACCTAATTGTAACTCTGTCACTAAAACCACATTGTCTGAAAAATACCTTCAAACTCGTGAGGACCAGGATGTTGGTCCCCACAAAGATATGTAAACACACACGTGTTCACATCCAAACCCTGCAGAGACGAGCAGGATGCTCGGAGACTCCTGGCTGTGATTATCGTGTCTCACTCTCTCTCTCTGTCTCTGTGTCTCTCTCAGATGAGCGTGAGGCGGTGCAGAAGAAGACCTTCACTAAGTGGGTGAACTCCCACCTGTCCAGAGTTTCCTGTCGGATCACCGACCTCTACATGGACCTGAGGGACGGACGCATGCTCATCAAGCTGCTGGAGGTCCTGTCGGGAGAGAGACTGGTGGGTTACGTCGCTGTCAGGGCTTTTATTTTGAAGGAGTAGCAGAAACTGGAGAAATGTTTACCATTCAGAGTCACGGGGGTGCGGTGGGTCACTGGGACGAAATATTCCATCAACAGCTTCATAAAAACAATCATACGTGACCTGAACTGATCATCAGGTGACTTTAATGTGACTAAATATTAGAAACACTCACCAAAGCGCCGAGAACGAGACGTTTTTAAGTTATCTCAAATATGTCTTTGTGACTCCGTTCTGACGTCGAACCCTCATGTCTGTTTCGTCCTTCCCCGCCTGCACTGATGGAATCACATTGGACTTCTTTTTTTTTTTTTAAACCCACTTTGGGTCATTCGGGTCTGAACAAATCGTGAAAATAAGCGAAAGACTTTCTGCTTTTCAGCCATTGTCCACCTTGTAAAATGTCTCTGATGTTTGTGAACGTGCAGATGGAGGTAAACTCCTCGGCTCTGGCTGATGAAACCAAGCCGTTCATGGACAAAAGCTCTGTGCTGTCCTCGCTGCACAGCAGCAGCTGCCGGGCGTCTCCGCTCTCCCCCTCATCTTATCTAAAACGTTTATTCCTTCTCTGTGGAGATGAAATGAGGCGTTTATGGCTCTGGCAATCATTAACCTTCCTCTGTCTGCTTCACTTCAAACCACATCGGCTTCCAGCGCTCTCGTTTCTGTCTTGGTCGAGCTTTTTTTAAACGGATGTGTGTCATCGGAGGCGCCGCGTACACGTCACACCAAATATATAAAAACAGCAGCGCGACTCTTTAAGACGTCAGCAGAGGATAGAGAGGAGGAGATGATGATGATCAGCAGCTTAGGATGATTCAAAGCTCATAATAATCCTTCTTTCTCTTATACTGAGCCTCAGTGCTGCCCCTCACTTCATCATCTGTCTGAACCACCAGTTTTAGCTCCTCCCCCTTTTAAGACAACCTGTTTCTTTTTCACAGATGTCTGCTCAGAGCACGCTGAACTGAATTTATGTCGAATCATCCCAGAAATCCATAAATCCGGGTGAACGTTAAACAGTCGAAGGTGTTTCTGATGCTCTCGAGTTTCCACATTTTGAATTCTGAGAGGAGAGCGAGTCGGTCTGTCGGCCTTCCTGCTGTATTCTCCTCACGCTCGCATGACGTTAAATCACTCAGACTTTCCCAGTTTGACCCCCAGACTCTGACTTCCGACGCTACAAGCCAAATCCCCCCCCTCTTCTTTTTCTTCTTCTGTCTGTCGAAGCTCTTCATCTCTGACCTCCTCTTTCGCTCTGCTGTCATCCGGCTTTCTCTCAACCTGTCAAACACACACGGAGAGGAAACGCAGCCAGGAATCCGACTTTCCTCCGTTTTCACCTTCTGTTCGGTGAGGAGGATGTTGGAAACGGAGAGATGGTGACGTGTGAAGCAGGCTGGGTGGAGGATGGGGGGGGTAACGGTGGTAGATGGGGTATTTGTGCAGGGGGGGGGGTTGAGTTGTGAAAGGAGTCATTGAGTAACTTCAGGGTTTACATGCAGCCAAACGCCTCCAGAAGCAGCAGAAGAATCTGCGAGCGAGCGGCTGCAGAGGCCGTGCAGCAGCAGGCTGAGCTGTGCACGGCTTCAGTCTCTGTGCTTACAGTTAAAGTGAAGTCCAGCTTCAGCGTGGCCCACAGCAAAGACACGCGTGCACAGTTTCCTGATGCTAGCCTGCTCAGCGACAGCGTGTGTGGTTTTCTAAGCATCTGTTAGCTTATCATGGCTAAAGTAGCAAAGCTCCGTGTTTCTGACATGTGCGATAACATGGAAGTTTGAGCCACACGTGCAGTTTCAGCTGCGTGTGTGTGTGCACAGTAAACCTGAAATAATTCTTGTTTGTCTGCAACCCCTCACGGCCAGCGACATCTGGCTTTGCATCGCGTGCTGGGACGTCCAATCGGGCACAGCCCCACCCACCTGCTGGTCCCGGCAGTCAGATTACGAGGCTCAGAAAAGGCAGCGTTAAAGGGGGAGGAGCTAAAACGGCTTGTTTCAGTTAGCTGATAAACTGCATGAACCCATGTCAGACACAGAAGGATTATTTTGAACTATAAATCGTGCTGAGCCGCTGTAGATGAGCACATGTGTAGACGAGCATGACGTGGGCTCAAGGGAAAGATGGATTTGGAGAAATCTGAAATCCTGTGGTCAGAGAAAAATGTCAGAAATGGTTTAAAATTGGTAGCATTTGTTTAAGAAATGACTCAGAGGGCTGAAACAGCAGCGCTTGAATGGAAGGAATTTGTTGGGACTATTTTCAGAGGCGGATTAATCCACACCGCGTGTTGTTTCCTGTAGCTGGATGATAATGAGGGAACATGTCAGAGTCCCACAGCAGGATCGCTGATGTTTTCTGGGCAGCATTTGGTAGTAAGATGCGTTTTTGTTGGACTTGTTCAGGCCTCCCGTTGCAGTATTGTGTTATAAAAAACATCCATCACTGTCCTCCTCACTCCAGGGTTACTCTGAGGGGGCCTTTCAGGCTTGGCTCAGGTCCTATTTGGGAAAAGGTTTCCGATCAGTCTCACCGCAGTCACTCACAACACAAACAGGCCGCCCCCGTTTCATGACACGGCGCGATGCTCCAGCCTGAAAGCCGCTCCAACCTTCTCCGCGTGGAAATTCCCGCTCCGGAGTGGGACCCGCTCCTGAGGGAGGTGAAATGGTTTGTTTTCATGGCTGAAGGTGCTGATGAGCGTCAGCGTGAGGTGACCGCCGGCATCGTCCAAAAAATCCCTCTGGTCCGAGTCCAGGTCCTGAATCACGGAGCGACTTTGAGCCGTTTGTGTCCGTGTGGGGAAAAAGAAACGTCTGCGGTGTTATTGTTGGCCTCTGTCCCGCTGTGTGTGTGTGTGTGTGTGTGTGTGTGTGTGTGTGTGCTGCAGGATGTAACGTGGCTGCTCTGACATTTATTTTATCGTCGACTTCTATTTGTCCTGTGTTTAGTTTATATTTCGGGATTTCATCCAAATTTAAACATCGCCTTCCTGAATTTGTCAGAGCCGTCCGAGAGGCTCGCTTTCAGCAACGTCCATGAAACACAGGCAGGTGTGCACAGCCTCACCTGTGTCAGCTGGAGACTCTCCGTGATGTCACAGCATCCTGACCCTGAGAGCAGCGAACTCCTGTTTCTGACTCGATGTCACATTCAGCTTGGGTGGAGTCGCGTCCGTTTGTTGTGCGACAGCTGAACTGTCAAACATCTGGCTGATGATTCGGGGCTGAAGCTCGACAGTAAACTGGGTTATCGCAGCGTTAAATCGTCCTGTAAATCCTTTGGTCATAATCACAGCCGAGTCCTCCTCATTCGGCGTCTTCTGCTCCGCCTGCTGGGAAACCGAGGCTCACGGGCGTTCCACGACTGCGGGCACGCTGGGCTCCGTTTCCTCTCCGGGACAGGAATCGCCTCACCTGCACAGTTTCATGGGTGAACTGCCCAGAAACAGAGAAAGGAAAGAGCCCAGGATGATCCATATCAATTCTTTAATTAGAGCATCAAATCCGTAAAACCTCAAATTTGGAGTCAGATATGATTTAAAAAGCACCAAATCATCACGATCATAAAGCTTCAAGCCTCAGATTTAGTTTGAAAATGAATCGAAATCATCAACAAAGATTCTCTGATCAGCAGCTCGAGCCCACAGTCTGAAGTCAAACGGCAAAAGTGACTAAAGTGCTCCAACGCCAGTTTCTCAGGTCCCACTTGCAGCGCCCCCTGGTGGGCGGACCCCGCCATCTCTTTTTAAAAGCTGCTCATCAACCAAAACTAAAGCAAATATAGAAACTTATATGGCAGAAATGCCCAAAGTGCTCCAGAGTACAGCGTGTGTAATGTCCTCAGATCTCCTGTCTGTCGCTTGGCGATCGTGGACGTTTCAAGCCATGATCTGTAAATCTGTGACGTTTCCAATTGGAGGGATATAAACTCAGGACACCAGCGCAGCTGCAGCATGAAGCAATAAATAGATGATAAAACAGAAAATGTCCGTTTGAAAGCGTTCAGCTGTGTCTGCAGCTGTTCACACACGGCGGCCTGACGCGGTTCACGGTTTCTGGTTTCTGCGGGTTCTTTAAAAAAAACCTCACTCCTGTTTTTGTTGTCGTTTCAGCCGAAACCCACGAAGGGTCGTATGAGGATCCACTGCCTGGAAAACGTGGACAAGGCTCTGCAGTTCCTGAAGGAGCAGAGGGTTCACCTGGAGAACATGGGCTCCCACGACATCGTCGACGGAAACCATCGCCTCACTTTAGGCCTGATCTGGACCATCATCCTCCGCTTCCAGGTAACAGGCAGCTGAGCAAGTTTGCATCCCAACACCAGACTGGGTCATCACCTGCTAGTGTGGTGTGTCTCTTTTTTGGGCGCCATTTTGCATCCCAAAAGACGTCATTACAGTCATCCCTAACACTAAAGATATCCACTGTGACCGAAGTAGAGAAGCTGGTGTTTTCCATGGGGGACAAACGACACCGTTTACGTCCGTCTGTGATTTTGTGTCCTCAAAACTTCTCAGTTTTCAATTGTGAGACAGAAAAAGTCTTATGTGCCATTTTGCATCCCTAAAATAATGAAGCACTTCCTCTGTTGAACCTTTCACATCGATGCTGTTTTGCATCCTGTAGGATTTCATCCAAAGACTATTTTGCATCCCATAACACACCGAGTATATTCTCACTCGCACACACGTTGAACCAGTTATTGACACGAGATGCAAAATGGCAAATCTGACACCTTTAATATTACAGTTTATTTCACATAGAAGTGAAAGCACTGCTACACTGGAAACTAATCCCTTAATATGATTATGAAGTAGTGAGTTTAAAAATCGGCATATTTTGCTGCAAACTGACGAGTTGAAGTGAAGTTGGTGGTAAAATGTTCACTTCATCCGTCACAAACCAGGCGGCTGTTTGTTAGCTTCAGACTCGTTAAACACAATCAGGTGAAATCCGAAGCCCCGGCTCTTCCTGTGACGTGGTTTTACTGTATGCTGACGGTCGATGTCACTGGGGCAGTGAACAGTTGGGTGAAAAGGATTTAGCTTTTATAAGCTGTGAGGATTAAAAAATGACGGTTTAAAATCCTGCGGTGGAGGAGCGAGTGCAGACCGATAGCAGGACCACAGTTGGTTTCATATACGCATCAGCTGTGCTCGAATCATTCGAGCTGTCGGACTCAAACTGATGGACGTCCATCAATGAAGGTGAGATGGTTACGTCTGTAGGCTCGTGTGTCTTTGTAAGGACACACTGAGGTTTTCAGGAAATTGGGGGACGTTTTGGAAAATGAGGACGTTTCTGGTTTGCAGAGATGTTGTTCAGCACATTTTGCGTACTTTGTCTCATCTTTAAAAAGCTGTGAGAGTCCTCGGAGTCGGTTTAACCCTAAAGCTGACTGCTTCTTTAAACTGTGCGCCTCAGATCCAGGACATCAGCGTGGAGACGGAGGACAACAAGGAGAAGAAGTCGGCCAAAGACGCTCTGCTGCTCTGGTGTCAGATGAAGACGGCAGGGTGAGTCCTTCGGTTCCTCTCCTGAAAGTTTCTTATACGACTCTGCGCGGACTGTGATTGGCTGTGGGTCCAGGGAGGCGGGTCGAGGGGGGGCTGTCGCAGCTCACTTTCAGCACGTTGATGTCATTACTCTGACATGGTTAGATGGATTTATGATGATTTCTTCTTTGCAGATATCCTAATGTCAACATCCACAACTTCACCACCAGCTGGAGGGACGGGATGGCCTTCAACGCCCTCATCCACAAACACAGGTAGGGCTCAGCCTGCTGCAGGTGCTGCGCAGGGTCGAGAGAAACCCGGCACACGCTTCTCCGAGTGGAGAAATCTGACGTTTGATGGAAACACTGGCTTCTGCTTAATCGCATTTTTAAAAAACAGATTAAAATGATTTTTAGAGGAACTCTCTACGAAGACGAACACTCCAACACCACAGCAGGAGCTCGTGGGAGCTTTTACCGCGGCGTCCTTCAGAGCTCATTAAGATTTAAAACCTTCCTTTCTTTAGTTTATTAGGTGTGATGTACGCAGGCTTCTACAAAACTTTCACTTGTGGACAAACTTGTTTTTCTTTAAACCTCTAATCCTGATGGAGGGAAGGCGGAAACATAAAGACTAAAGTTCCGTTAGTCACAAAAAGAGATGAGACGAAAACATCCTGATGAAAAAGGAAGGCAGCGTCTCGTTAGCAGTACCGAGGTCCGGTCAGACGCAGCGTCCTGTTCTGACTGCTTCAGACAACCCATCACCCACTTCTGAGTGCCTCCCTATCCTCCAGGGTGATGTTGGATGCTGGGACCTTTGCATTGCTGAGACAGGCTGAAACTTTTCATCTGCACAGCATCTTACAATGTTGTGTTTGCAGCCATTCCCCACTTCTGTGAATGGTACTCATAAATCATGACGATTTGCATATCAATGATCATAAACTGACCTCACAGCCCATTCTGTCCTTAGTTCCTCAGGTTCACGCGTTACTTCTCACCTGCAGTTTATCAACACCAAGATGGCGACAGCAAAAAATCTGAGCTTCCTAATTCATCCAGACAACTCGAGCTAATGCGCTGAACTCTGACAGGGATCATTTTAGCCTGCGTGCCATCAGCGTGTGACGATGTCTGCGAGTAGAGCTGGAATCACGTCACCTTTTGACCTTTCTCCTTCTGTTTCCGGTCTGCAGACCAGACCTGATCGACTTCGATAAGCTGAAGAAATCAAACGCTCACTACAATCTGCAGAATGCCTTCAACCTGGCCGAGCAGCACCTGGGCCTCACCAAGCTGCTGGACCCCGAGGGTAAGCCACGGCACGCGCACACACACACACACACACACACACACACACACACACACACACACACACACACACACACACACACACACACACACACACACACGACATGTTAAATCTGCGCTCTTCATGCTCGTGTGCAGACATCAGTGTGGACCACCCTGATGAGAAGTCCATCATCACCTACGTGGTCACCTACTACCACTACTTCTCCAAGATGAAGGCGCTGAAGGTGGAGGGCAAGAGAATTGGGAAGGTGACGACGACTTTAAAGAACAAAGAAACAAAACGTCTCGTTAAACACTTTCTTTCCTGAAATATACCAGACGTTAAGCTCACGTTGGTTTTTTCCCTTCAGGTTCTGGACAACGCCATCGAGACGGAGAAGATGATCGAGAAGTACGAGTCTCTGGCGTCTGACCTGCTGGAGTGGATCGAACAGACCATCATCATCCTCAACAACAGGAAGTTTGCCAACTCTCTGGTGGGAGTCCAGCAGCAGCTGCAGGCCTTCAACACCTACCGCACCGTGGAGAAGCCCCCAAAGTCAGTATCTGCTTTTAATGCGAGACATCGCCATGGAAACAGACGAGAAGCGTTTTTAATTAATTTAGACAGGAAGTGGTAACAACGACAAGCGGCGCGCTTAATGTGCCGGATGGTTGTGCACACAGCAGCGAACTCTTTGTAGAGGAATCTCCACCTGCACATCCAGGCAGGTGGAGATTAAGATGAATAGACACTCAAAGGTGGAGCGAGACAGAATTACAGAGATGAGGAGACTAAAGACAGGCCTGGAGATGATGGAGAGATTGGGCGGAGCCATCAGTGCAGCGCAGACAGTTAGACGTGCTTCAGGTGTGTGTGTGTGTGTGTGTGTGTAACCACGACACACAAACAGGAAGCAGTGCACAGCTGCTTTAAAGGAGATGAAACAAACCTGACGTTTAATAGTTTTCCTGGAACGAGTCGCACATCTGAGAGCAAAGCAAAAAGACTCGCCGTTCCTCCCGTTACACTGAGCCGACAGCAGCGGCGGAGACTCCTCTGCAGGGTTCAGACGGCTGAGTTTGTGCTGCTGTGTTTCAGGTTCACAGAGAAGGGAAACCTGGAGGTCCTTCTGTTCACCATCCAGAGCAAGATGAGGGCGAACAACCAGAAGGTCTACACCCCCCGAGAGGGCAAACTCATCTCCGACATCAACAAGGTACCCGGCCGCCCCGCCTCCAGCTCTGTGTCAGAGCTCAAGAATGGAGCCTTTAAATGTTTATTTTACATTAATCTGCCCTGAGAGGCGAAGCGAGCTGATTGGACGGTTTAGAGTCACGCCTGGATGTGTCGACCTGGCTTTGAGTCCAAACCTGTAAAGGTTCAGAACTGCTCGGATCCAGATGTTCAGACAGATGTAAAGACCTGCTCCTGTGTGCGTTTGTTTTAGGCGTGGGAGCGTCTGGAGAAGGCGGAGCACGAACGGGAGCTGGCTCTGAGGACGGAGCTGATTCGTCAGGAGAAACTGGAGCAACTCGCCCGACGCTTCGACCGCAAAGCTGCCATGAGGGAGACGTGGCTGAGCGAGAACCAGAGGCTGGTCTCACAGGTACGCTCGGCTCCGCCCGGGTCACCTTTGATCGAAACCTTTTATAGGAATCATTTTAATTGATCTTTATGTCCTCTCATCACCTCCATGTTTCCTTTCCTCTTTTCCTTCCCTTTCCGTGTATCCTTTCTTATCTTCATCTTCTTCTTGTTTCCTATATCCTTATTATTTTCTTTCCTCTCTCCTCTTTGTCCCCATTCCCTTCCTCATCTCCTTTTTTCTTTCCCACTCCCTTCCTCTCCTTTATCCTTATTCCCTCCCCTGTCCCCTCCTCATGTTGTTTCCTCTGTGTCTTCCTCGTTTCCTCTCTCCTCTCCTCGTTTCCTTTCCTTTGTCGTCCCTCAGGATAACTTTGGATTCGACCTTCAGGCCGTGGAAGCTGCTACTAAGAAACACGAAGCCATAGAAACGGACATCGCTGCGTACGAGGAGCGAGTTCAGGTGAGTCCGTCACCTGCTCGTCTCGTCTGACGTCCCGTATTGATTGGTTTAGGCGGAGGTCACAGGTGACGGAGTGAAAGCTTAGAAAGTCATTCTCCTCCTTATCATCTCCTCCTTATCACCGGTGTAGGCGGTGGTTGCCGTGGCAAAGGAGCTGGAGGCGGAGAGTTACCATGACATCAAACGCATCACAGCTAGGAAGGACAACGTGATCCGGCTGTGGGAGTATCTGCTGGAGCTGCTGAAGGCCCGCAGGCAGCGGCTGGAGATGAACCTGGGCCTGCAGAGAGTCTTCCAGGAGATGCTCTACATCATGGACTGGATGGACGAGATGAAGGTACGGAGGGACGGCCGCCATCTTTTATCAGTGGCTTTGTCTTCCTGATTGGTCGTTCTTATTTCTTTACTCGTCCTCTGAGGACACGTGTTTGTGCTCTGCTGCTGGTTTAACCTCCGCCCCTGTGCTCTCCACCTCCAGATGCTGCTGCTGTCTCAGGATTACGGGAAGCACCTGCTGGGCGTGGAGGACCTGCTGCAGAAGCACGCCCTGGTGGAGGCGGACATCAGCATCCAGGCCGACCGAGTCCGAAACGTCAACCGCAACGCTCAGAAGTTTGCCAGCGACACCGAGGGTGCGACACGCAGACTTTACCCGCTTAGCTCCAGCTGTTTGTTCTCCAGTAACACCTCCATCTCACCTCCTGCTCCTCCTCCTCAGATTACAAGCCGTGTGACCCTCAGATCATCAAGGACCGAGTCGCTCACCTCGAGTTCTGCTACCAGGAGCTGAACCAGCTGGCGGCTGAGCGGCGAGCGCGCCTTGAGGAGTCCCGCCGCCTGTGGAAGTTCTTCTGGGAAATGGCTGAAGAGGTGATCAGTTGTTGTTGTTATTTTATTTGTAGTAAATCGGTGGTTTGAGCTCCTGCTCTGAGGAGGTGTGACTGAAGCGTGGGTGTGTGTGGGGTCTGTAGGAGGGGTGGATCAGGGAGAAGGAGCAGATCCTCTCCTCCGAGGATTATGGGAAGGACCTCACGGGCTCGCTGCGACTGCTGAGCCAGCACAAAGCCTTTGAAGACGAGATGACCGGCCGCGCCGCCCACCTGCAGCAGACCATCAAACAGGGCGAGGAGCTGGTGGCCGACAACCACTTTGGAGCCGACAAGATAAAAGAGCGAATCAAGGACATCCAGGTACGACGCACCTGTGCCGCGGTCACACACGACACGATTGAATCCCCGCCTGTTCCTAACGCCTTCCCTCCAACCTCCCGCAGGAACAGTGGGCGGCTCTGGAGCATCTCTCCGCTGTCCGTAAGGCCCGCCTGCAGGAGGCCTGCAACCAGCACCAGTTCCAGGTGAAAACATTCTCCCAGTGTCAGAAACCAGCGACTGAACTCGCCTGGCACAGGAAGGTAAACGTGCTGTTTGTTTTTCCGTCTGCAGGCTGATGCGGACGACATCGACACGTGGATGCTGGACGTGCTGCGGATCGTCTCCAGCGTCGACGTCGGCCACGACGAGTTCTCCACTCAGGCTCTGGTGAAGAAGCACAAGGACGTGGCCGAGGAGATCGGCAGCTACCGGCCCGTCATCGACGCTCTGCACGAGCAGTCGCGGACGCTGCCGCCCGAGAAGGCCAACTCCGAGGAGGTGACGGACGCAGCAAAGCTTCGAACCAGGTAAAGCTTCAAAATCCCAGAACGCACCTCGCTGACGGTTTGTGTGCTCGCAGGTTCAGAGCCGGCTGGCGGGCATCGAGGAGCGCTACAAGGAGGTGGCCGAGCTGACGCGGCTCCGGAAACAGGCGCTGCAGGACGCTCTGGCGCTCTACAAGATGATGAGCGAAGCCGACGCCTGCGAGGTGTGGATTGACGAGAAGGAGCAGTGGCTCAACAGCATGGACATCCCCGAGAAACTGGAGGACCTGGAGGTCGTCCAGCACCGGTAAGAACCGGCCCGCCATTGGATCGTCGAAGAATAACGGAAAATATCAGATTTCCATGCAAACGCACGCCGTGCCCACCCTGTCCGGGTTACGCCCACAGTCAGCGCGCTCATTTAACGGCTCAGTTACGGGGTGTTTTACTGCTCCATCAAATATTCTGCCCTCTCCTCTCAGCAGGGCCAGAGATAATGTTCCAGCAGTGGAAGCTGTGGGAACAGACCAGTAAACTGTTATTTACACCAGACACAGGTTCTTCAGAGTGTGTGTGTGTGTGTGTGTGTGTGTGTGTGTGTGTGTGTGTGTGTGTGTGTGGTTACATGGTTCGTTCACAGCAGCCTTCTTCTCGGGTTTTCAGCTGCTTGTCTCTGTTTTGTTCGACCACAAAACGTCACATGGATCCGATCCCAGATGCTGGTTGAGTGTGTGTGTGTGTGTGTGTTTAACTGCCCTTGTGAGGACCAGGCTCAGACTCCAGCAGGTTCCCTGCATCATTAAACTCACTGAGAGTTTTGGGGAGGTTCGATTGGTCTTCGGGGTCGGGCACGAGGTGGCACACACCCTGGACCGGTCACCATTAGTCAGCAAGTTGAATTACAGCGACAGACACACCTGTGTTATAAAAGCAGTCAAACCCATCGCACGCCCCCATGAAAAAAGACTTTTTGAATGAACCGGAGTCTGATTAAAACTGGAGTTTTACGAGCTCAGGTTTAATTTGATCTCTGCAGCAGGAATAAAAACACGGAGCTGTAAATGAGAACAGGTCCACCTCAGGATTAAACTCTTTTCTTTGGCATTAACTGTCGTTGTTTGACTGTTTCTAAGCTTTTCATGGCCAGATTCAGCCGCTCAAACCTTTGGTGTAAAATCCGACTTTGATACGTTGTTGGGAGAGTTAAAGCAGCCCTCCTGCTCACACCTGTGACCTCTCATCCTGGTTCTCCTGATCGGCCGTTAGGACAAAGAAAACTGTCCTGCAGCTGTTTGTTGTTTGCAATATGGATTCACAGGGTTTGCATCTTTTTGAAATATTCATGCTGATGATCCTCGTGACGTCCGACTAACCGTCTCTGTTCAGGTTCGAGAGTTTGGAGCCGGAGATGAACAGCCAGGCGTCCCGGGTTGCCGTGGTAAACCAGGTTGCCAGGCAGCTGATCCACAGTGGACATCCCAGCGAGAAGGAGATCAAAGCCCAGCAGGACAAACTCAACACCAGGTAATCAAACTGGGATTATCAGGAATCTGATGACAGCACGGCGATTAGGCTTGTGAAGGAAGCGAGATTAAAAACGACAAAGAAACCAATCTGAGACTGAAGAAGATGGCGGAGAGGAACGCGAGCACGTCGGTCAGCTGAGAAACTTTTAGTCACAGTGAAAACTTTATTTAGCAGCTGATCAGAGACGAGTCAGGAAGTGAAGCTGGACTGAGGTTAAAAAATGTATTTTTACCTGTTTTAAATGACAAATAATCAATCAGAGCTTTGATTGAACCAGAGCGGTCCGTGTATCCAGCAGGTCTGCATCTGGATACGTTTGTGATGTTTGGCTGAAAACATGAAAGCATTTCTCTAAACTTTTCTTATTTCACTTTGATATGAAATATTTATAAAGCAACACCAGCTTTGCTCCGTCTCAGTGGAAAAACTTCCAGACACTCCTGGATCCTGGTCGGCTTCAAACCTGTTTCTTCCTGATAAACTGAGCTAAGCTAACAGAAAAACTGAACACAACCCCGCGGTTATTAAAGTCTGTTCATGTCAATAAAGACACTTTAAAGATACAGTGGGGCAAAAAAGTATTTAGTCAGCCAGCGATTGTGCAAGTTCCCCCACTTAAAATGATGACAGAGGTCAGTAATTTGCACCAGAGGTACACTTCAACTGTGAGAGACAGAATGTGAAAAAAAATCCATGAATCCACATGGTAGGATTTGTAAAGAATTTATTGGTAAATCAGGGTGGAAAATAAGTATTTGGTCACCTCAAACAAGGAAAATCTCTGGCTCTCACAGACCTGTAACGTCTTCTGTAAGACGCTTTTCTGTCCCCCACTCGTTACCTGTATGAATGGCACCTGTTTGAACTCATCATCTGTATAAAAGACACCTGTCCACAGCCTCAAACAGTCAGACTCCAAACTCCGCCATGGCCAAGACCAAAGAGCTTTCGAAGGACACCAGGAAAAGTATTGTAGACCTGCACCAGACTGGGAAGAGTGAATCTACAATAGGCAAGCAGCTTGGTGTGAAAAAATCAACTGTGGGAGCAATCATCAGAAAATGGAAGACATACAAGACCACTGATAATCTCCCTCGATCTGGGGCTCCACGCAAGATCTCATCCCGTGGGGTCAAAATGATCATGAGAACGGTGAGCAAAGATCCCAGAACCACACGGGGGGACCTGGTGAATGACCTGCAGAGAGCTGGGACCAAAGTAACAAAGGTCACCATCAGTAACACACTACAACGGCAGGGAATCAAATCCCGCAGTGCCAGACATGTTCCGCTGCTGAAGCCAGTGCATGTCCAGGCCCGTCTGAAGTTTGCCAGAGAGCACATGGATGATACAGCAGAGGATTGGGAGAATGTCATGTGGTCAGATGAAACCAAAGTAGAACTTTTTGGTATAAACTCAACTCGTCGTGTTTGGAGGAAGAAGAATACTGAGTTGCATCCCAAGAACACCATACCTACTGTGAAGCATGGGGGTGGAAACATCATGCTATGGGGCTGTTTTTCTGCCAAGGGGACAGGACGACTGATCCGTGTTAAGGACAGAATGAATGGGGCCATGTATCGTGAGATTTTGAGCCAAAACCTCCTTCCATCAGTGAGAACTTTGAAGATGAAACGAGGCTGGGTCTTCCAACATGACAATGATCCAAAACACACCGCCCGGGCAACAAAGGAGTGGCTCCGTAAGAAGCATTTGAAAGTCCTGGAGTGGCCTAGCCAGTCTCCAGACCTCAACCCCATAGAAAATCTGTGGCGGGAGTTGAAAGTCCGTGTTGCTCGGCGACAGCCCCAAAACATCACTGCTCTCGAGAAGATCTGCATGGAGGAATGGGCCAAAATACCAGCTACTGTGTGTGCAAACCTGGTAAAGACCTATAGTAAACGTTTGACCTCTGTTATTGCCAACAAAGGTTATGTTACAAAGTATTGAGTTGTATTTTTGTTATTGACCAAATACTTATTTTCCACCCTGATTTACGAATAAATTCTTTACAAATCCTACCATGTGGATTCATGGATTTTTCTTTCACATTCTGTCTCTCACAGTTGAAGTGTACCTCTGGTGCAAATTACTGACCTCTGTCATCATTTTAGGTGGGGGAACTTGCACAATCGGTGGCTGACTAAATACTTTTTTGCCCCACTGTATACTGGTAATTATTTTAGGTTATTTAATAGGAAAGAATGTTTTACTCATAAATATTCATTGATTAGGTGTAATTATGTCTCTCAGCATTAAAAATACATGTTGCTCCGCCATATTGAATACAGAGACGGAGATGTCTAATCAGTTTATGTGTGTGGTTACAGACCGGCTACTTATGCAGTACCGCCGATATGGACACAATTAATCATGTGACCCTGCCCTCATAGAGGGCTGGCTAAACATCAGCTGGTTATAAGCTAGCATCTGTGAGCTAATGTTAGCCTCGAGTGTCCTAAAAATGACACTTTTCCTCTGATAAATAGTTTGGCTACATTCTCACATCATATGAACACTTAATCAGTTAAAGTCTAGGAGTCCAACAATGTTAGCTTCACTTCAGAGAAAGGTTTACCAATGCTGGCTAACAGCAGCTAGCAGCAGCTAACAGAAGCTAACAGCAACAAAAACAGCAGCGCTAACTGACAAGAAGGTTCAGCAGCTCACCTCAGTATCCCTGTCATCAGTCTGAAATAAGCTTCCCTGACTTGTTTCAGACTCCTTTGAAGCTTTTACAGCGTCCTCCAGAGGGAACAGATTTGGATAGAGTCATACTTATATGTGAGATTAATGAAGTCTGAGTAACTGAAGCAGATTTTTAAAACTACACTAAAGATCAGTGCTGGTTGGATCTAAAGCTGGAAGCAACAGAATATCTTGTAATTTTTGGTTTACATTTGTAATCGTAGAATAAAGAAAGCTTTAATGTTGGTTTATATTCAACATTAAACGTAAAACAAATGTTGGGGCTAAACCAGAGTTAAGCTGTTATTAAAACTGAGAATGTAAATAAAATGAGTTTCAATTGTACTTTGATGTCATTTATAATAAGTGAGCTGCAGGGTTGATCTGATTAACCGGCATCAAACCGTTCCTGAGCAGGTAAATCGAATCAGAGTTGACGGTGTTTCTGTGTCCAGGTGGAGTCAGTTCAGAGATCTGGTGGATCAGAAGAAGGAAAGCCTGAACTCGGCTCTGGGAGTCCAGAACTACCACCTGGAGTGCAACGAGACCAAGTCCTGGATCAAAGAGAAGACCAAGGTACCAACAGAGCCAAATTACCAAAACCGGCGAACGACGAGAGGCGTGATTTTTACACGAACCACTCTGTGGTGCCTGATCGATCTTTTTGCCCCCCGTCTGTGTGCAGGTGATCGAGTCGACCCAGGAGCTGGGGAACGACCTGGCCGGCGTCATGGCTCTGCAGAGGAAGCTGACGGGGATGGAGCGCGACCTCGTGGCCATACAGGACAAGCTGAGCGACCTGGGAAAGGAGGCGGAGCGTTTGGGCTCCGAACACCCGGAACAGTCCGAGGCCATCAAAGGGCGTCTGGCTGAGATCACCGGCGTCTGGGACGAGATGAAAGTAGGCTTTTCTCCCCGTGTCTGTATATAACTACCAAACGGAGAATTTGGTGCCGCTAATCATCTCCTGGCTGTTTTCAGGACACCCTGAAGAACCGGGAGGAGTCTCTGGGCGAAGCCAGCAAGCTGCAGCAGTTCCTGCGCGACCTTGACGACTTCCAGTCGTGGCTGTCGCGGACGCAGACGGTCATCGCCTCTGAGGACATGCCCAACACGCTGGCCGAGGCCGAGAAGCTGCTGGCCCAGCACGAGGGCATCAAGAACGAGATACGCAACTATGAGGAGGACTACCAGAAGATGAGGGACATGGGTGAGATGGTGACGCAGGGCCAGACGGACGCGCAGTACATGTTCCTGCGACAGCGGCTGCAGGCGCTGGACACCGGCTGGAACGAGCTGCACAAGATGTGGGAGAACCGGCAGAACCTGCTGTCCCAGTCTCACGCTTACCAGCTGTTCCTCCGGGACACCAAGCAGGCCGAGGCCTTCCTCAACAACCAGGTGAGCTCGCCGTTCCATCTCACCTGTGCTCCACGGTGTAGAATCTGAAACCTCAGTTACCATGGATACCAGACTACAGGAAATGGTTCAGAGGGTCATGTGATGTGAGCACAGAGTGAACCGCCGTCGCATTAATGATGCTCACAGTCTCCGATCTGCGACAACCGTCACATGATTTTTGCCCAGATCTCTCCCTCTGTACCCCAAGTGCATGCTGGGACAGAATCCAGCTTCTTTCTTTCTTTGCATAACTTTTACCCAAATAAAAACCTTTAGCTGGAAACGGTGAGTCAGAGGTATCAAATAAAGACGCCTCAGTCTCTGAGCTTCACACAGTCAGAGAGCTCAAACGTCCCGCAGAGGATGTCAAAGGTCAAGTAGCTGCTCAGCTGAGAGACGAGAGTGACGGGACGTGAGGTAGTTCAGAAGTTCAGCCAGCCCTGTGATAGGTGAGCAGCGTGAGCATGGCGCTCGCTGTGCGATCAGAGGCCTCGGCCTGCGTCACAGTCCAGGATTCAAAGAATCATCAGCTGTGATTTCGAACACTTCAGATTAGAAATGTTTCTGGTCGTGCGGCTGTTTTCTCAGGTCACACGCTGCCACCTGCTGGTGAAAAGCCTCCATTACAGCCACGTGTTTACCCTCAGCGTGTGATCTACAGCAACTCATTTCTGTCCGCTTCAGCTCACTCACACGTTTTCAAGCGAACATGTTACGTTTCTTTTACCAGTTACACAGAACATTAATTAATAAAAACTCCAGAACAAATGGTAATGTCTCTGTGTTCGGTCTTCTCCTCCTCTGGCAAAATGGTGGAAATCCTGATGATGATGATGATGATGAAGGCTGTGCTTAGCCAGGCTGCTCATTAGTTAGCGGAGATGGGAGGATTACATCAGACGAATTAAAGTTTAAGCTGGAGCCTGGTGGCTGTGGCTCAGGCGGAGATCATCTCAGTGTAACAACCTCAGCCTGCTTCCTTCACTTTAACGTAGAAGTTCGATGGTTTTGAGATTGTTCTTACATTTCATTCTGAAACAACCCCTTTAAGATGACTTTGTTTTGATTGGCTGCCCCTCGAACAGGCTTGAAAAAGCCCCACCCCTCTCTATGACATCATCCAGATGCTAGTTTTTAACGACTCCTCTGCGTTCCTCCACCAGGAGTACGTCCTGGCTCATACAGAGATGCCCACCACCCTGGAGGGCGCCGAGGCTGCTATCAAGAAGCAGGAGGACTTCATGACCACCATGGACGCCAACGAGGAGAAGATCGGCGCCGTGGTCGACACCGGCCGCCGCCTGGTCGCTGACGACAACATCAACGCCGAGCGCATCCAGGAGAAGGTGGACTCCATCGACCAGAGGTGACCAAGAGTCTGTCAGTGTGTGAGAAATCGATCCGGGAAGGGAGAGAGGATCATTTGATGATTTCCTGTTTACGATACATGTGACGATGTTAAAGGGAAACGTGAGCTTTACAAACTTTAACCTTCTTGCAGAAAAACGAAACAAAATAACTTTTGTTCTGCAGACACAAGAAGAACCGAGCGGCTGCCAGCGACCTGCTGACGAGGCTGAAGGACAACAGAGACCTGCAGAAGTTCCTGCAGGACTGCCAGGAGGTAAAGCGCCGCCATTCAAAACACACGAAACATCCAGAGTGCGGAGGGCTTAGCCTCTGCTTCAGCTGCTGCTGGTGTCTGAGCTCGTTTGCCGGCTGTGTGTCCTCAGCTGTCCCTGTGGATCAACGAGAAGATGCTGACGGCTCAGGACATGTCGTACGACGAGGCCAGGAACCTCCACAGCAAGTGGCTGAAGCACCAGGCCTTCATGGCTGAACTGCAGTCCAACAAGGAGTGGCTGGACAAGATCAACAAGGTGAGCAGGGAGGAGGCGGAGTCAGACCGAGGAGGGAATCGGAGGACTGAAGTACGCAGCACAGATGAGCCCAGCAGCTGTTAGAGTACGAGAGCAGCCTGTCGGTGCTGGGTGACATCACTGAGAGCAAAAGCATCATTTTCAGTTGGCAGCATAAACGTCACACATCCTCGTATATCAGCACAAATATGTAAAAGAGTCCCTGTGACATCGCCTGTTTTAAAGCTGCCGTGTTTCTAAGCTGTCATCCCTGAACTCAGGAGCGTTGTCCAGTCCAGACCAACCGCTTGTTTTCTGCTCTGACGATTGGTTGAAACCTCCTGTGCCGCAGGACGGGCAGACGCTGATGGCAGAGAAACCAGACACGGAGGCCATGGTGAAGGAGAAGCTGGCGTCCCTGCAGACGATGTGGGACGAGCTGGAGTCGACCACGCAGACCAAAGCCAAGTGTCTGTTCGACGCCAACAAGGCCGAGCTGTTCACGCAGAGCTGCGCCGACCTCGACAAGTGGCTGGGCGGGCTGGAGGCGCAGCTGCAGTCGGACGACTACGGCAAAGACCTCACCTCGGTCAACATCCTGCTCAAGAAGCAGCAGGTGAGGACGAGGTTTCCTTTCAGTGTGAACTATAAACTGTATATCTGCACGATGTTGGCTAAAAACACTTTGTTATTGACTCTATCAGCTGTCGGAGGGTTTCCCTGTAAACTGGTATTGGCAGTGATGCATGAAGGAGGAGAAACCTGGACCTTTGATTTCAACAGCAGGGCGGGTTGGGCCCCAGCCCCCCCCCTTCTTTAGGCACGCCCCTGACTCGTGTTATTCTGCACAGAAACAGCTTTTTTCATAATCAGATAATTATTGATTGATTGATCCGAAGCTCGTCGTTACTGCGAGTCCTCCATCGCCATGCTTTCTAAGCAGCTTTTACATAATTCAGCCTCACACTCGCTCCTCTTACGTAATCGTTCACTGGAGTGTCGAGCCCACGCTGAGAGCGCGGACAGCCGTGTTTGTGAGGACCTCGCCGTTTTTCCACTGATGATGGTTTTAAAGGTGGAGGTCCTCGATGGTGCCGACGATGGTTTTATTAATGTAAGAGTAACAGGGAGGTCCTCACAGAGATGGTAAAACAGGAGCGTGTGTGTGGTGTTGGAGGGAGATCATTAGTGTTTGATCTGTCAAACAGAGAGAGAGGAAAACAAACCTCCTCCTCCTCCTCGTCTTCCTCGCTGCTCTAATTTTAGTTCAGGCTGTCCTGTTTCTGCTGCAGACGTTCGTTGTGTTTGTCAGTCGCTTCTCGGACGTCAGGAGATTTTTTATTTTACATTTTTGACAATACTGAAGGAAAATAAGACGAGGCCTCAGAACCAGTTTTTAAAATTATATTCTTTAAATTTATAATTTTTTAACACTGTTTGGTTCTTCAGTGAGCAACACTGTTTTTAATTTAAAGTATTTATATTTAATATTGTCTTTTTATACATGAATTCTATTTTTAATGCAAACTTTATGATTTGATTTATTTCTCTATTTTTGACTGTTTTGCATTTTTACTCATTAACTGAGTTTTGAGCTTCTCTTATTTATTTTATTTATTTTTGTTTATGGTTTCTTTTTGCTGCTTATATAGTATTTTATTTTTAAAATGTTGATTTTATTTAGTTTTTAGGTCTTTGTTGCATTTTTTAATATTTAGATTTTTCGGTGGATATTTCTCGCTTTGCATTTGCTCCTCATCAGAATATTTTCTGAAGGTATTTTATTAAATTATTTCATTTTCCTCGTTAAAGCAAAAAGATGCAAATAAAGCAACATCGTGCCGACGATTGAACCGAATATCAGAAAAACTTTCAGCTCTGTTGAAACAAACTGTTTGTCTTAGACGTCATTCACATATTTTCTGGGGGGGGGGGTTGCGCTCGTGTCTGTGGCTGCAGCGGCGTCTTCTCCCCGTCTCACCTGTAAACTGTCCTCCTGCAGATCCTGGAGAGCCAGGTGGATGTACGTCAGAAGGAGGTGGAGGAGCTGCAGAAACAGTCACAGGCCCTCAGCCAGGAAGGGAAAGGCTCCGAGGAGGTGGATGGACAGAGAGTCACCGTGGAGAGGAAGTTCCAGACGCTCCAGGAACCACTGAAGAAGAGGAGAGACCACCTCATGGCCTCCCGGGAGATCCACCAGTTCAACCGAGACGTGGAGGACGAGATCGTAAGTTTTTAATGTAACGACCTCTGAAGGTGAAAATCATCTGGGCCCAACAAAAAGTTAGTAAAATACAAAATTAATGGATTAATTTGTATTATATTGTGTCAAACATTAAAAGTAAACGAATTTGGAGATGAATGAAAATGAATCAAAGAAAAACTTCAGCAAAAAAAGTCATAATGCATGAAATGGAAAATTAAAGAAAATATCCTTTAAATACTACAACAACACAAAAAAGTACATAAATAATTTATGTAATTTTAAATGTGATTTTGGTCCTTTAACGATGACACACATGTTTTAATAACATGAACACAAACGTCGTCTCCACGTTTCTCAGAAACGACTTTTGACAGAAGTCGTTTCTGAGAAGGAACCAGAAGTAAAAGCGTCAGAGAGGAAGTTGCAACAGCTGCTGCAGTCACACTGATAACACTGATGTGGGAATAACAGGTGACGTGTGTGTGTGTGTGTGTGTGTGTGTGTGTGTGTGTGTGTGTGTGTAGCTGTGGGTGGAGGAGAGGATGCCTCTGGCCACTTCAACCGACCATGGACACAACCTGCAGACGGTCCAGCTCCTGATCAAGAAGAACCAGGTACGCCTCACCTTTACCTGCAAACTGCACGTTTTTCACGCTGATGGTTTTTATTTCTAAGCACTTCCTGTTTGGGATTAGGGATGGGTATCGTTTAGGTTTTATCCGATACCGGTGCCAAATCGGTACTTTTGAAATGGTGCCGGTGCTTAAACGGTGCTCAAACCGGTGCTTAAAGAATGGAGAACACAAAATTGGTCCAAAAACCTCTCATGTTCAGCTGTTTTTTGTAAAAAGATAACAATGTTAGCCTTTTCTGCAGCTATGGGGCATATATGGTATCACTCTTGGCTGGAAGCTTAATCAATGGAAAAAACACAAACTTAAATCCTCTCATGTTTAACTGTTTTCCACTTTTTCTTTGGTCATTTTAGCCTTTTTGTCCAGGGTGAAGGGAGTATCTGCCATCAAACAAGAAGACAGCTGCATGTAGCTATGATGATGTTTGCTAGTTCACCTTACATGCATTAATGTAATAACGTGGTTAGCCTACTCAACGTAAATTACACAGGAACAACATTAAGCTACTCACGCAGAGAAGAACGGCTGCTGCTGCCATCAAATACGGCGCATTTCTCGGCTTTTAAAAAAAAAAACGCTATGCGTCTCCAGGTGTTTCATCGGATTCGAGGTGTTACCTCCTTTGACAGTGTCACAGTATCATCTTAAAGCACTTGTTGCTGCTGAGTTTACATATTTTGCTGTGAAGTACAGCCAGACTTTTGACCGCTTCGCCTTGGACATTTTTAATCTGTAGCTCTGCTCTAACAGAACTTACGTACCTGGCCCCGCCTACTATCCTCGGAAACGTAAAATGATTGGCTAGAAGTGTATCACAGCTCAGGAAAAAAAAGCACCGAAATAAAGCACCGAAATGTGCGCTGCTTTTCGGTCTGGTTACTACCGTTTATGATGGCACCGGACACCGGTACCCATCCCTATTTGGGATTTTTACAATATTTCAATATAAAAGCAGTAAAGCCTCATATAATCCTCTCTGTGACCTTTGACCTTCACAGACCTTGCAGAAGGAGATCCAGGGCCACCAGCCTCGCTATGACGACATCTTCGAGCGCAGCCAACACGTCCTGCGCGAGGACAGCCCGACGACCGAGCTGATCCGCCAGCGGCTCGCCGACCTGCAGTCGCTGTGGGAGCAAATCAAGAAGGAGACGGAGAAGCGCCACACCCGCCTCAGCGAGGCCCACGAGGCGCAGCAGTACTACTTTGACGCCGCCGAGGCCGAGGCCTGGATGAGCGAGCAGGAGCTGTACATGATGTCAGAGGAGAAGGCCAAGGTGAGGGGAGGAGCCGTGGGGGGGTGTGGAGAAGACGGACGCTTTCAAACTAGCAGAGCTCTGACACGTGAGATCCGGCTGTGTGATGGAAACCTGAGTCAGGTTTTAGTGCACTGGCACCTCAGTACATCCTCTTACCAAACAGAGTCAGGTGGATGTGTTCAGATTTTCAGAATAAAAGCATCTCTAAGGACAACATTTTCCCCGATTCTTTTCCTGCAGTTCTCTCTGACTGCCCTGCAGCAGCCCTGTGTTGCATTCAGGCACAGTGTGTTTGACCCGGTCCTCTTGGCTTTAGAGAGCAGCGTTGGATATCTCTGAGCAGGAAAAAAGACGTTAATGAAAATCTTACAGCCACTTAATCTCATTGGCTGTATGTTTGTTGAGGCTTTCCTTGTATGTCTCTGTGGGTGTCTGTTCTGTTTCAACTGTTAGATGTTTTGAAGGCCAGATTACTGAGTTAAGTTTGGTGATCAAACTGTGGGAGCATCTCACCTGCTGATCAGAATTCCACTGTGCATCAAAACTGGAGCTCCGACTTCTCAGACGCTCCGTTTTCTTCTGTTGGAGCACTTTTAGCATCTTTATCCGACCAATAATATGGCTGCTGTGGGGTTATTGTGCTAACACGGTCCAGACCAGGACTAGCAGACAGCTAGTGGCTACAGCCAACTGTCAGTCAAAGAGGCCACGCCCCTAATAATGCAAGTTTTAAGCCTAAATATAACTTAACCCGGTGAGTTATGAAGCAGTTGTTATATTTGTCTCTGACTCCTGAAATGAACCCCAGAGAAACTGTTAACGTGTCTCCTCCAGTACAGAAAACCTGTCCTCTGCATATAGAGACTCTTATTCTACTTCCTGTCTTTTACTTCCTTTTAATCTTTAATCTGTGACAAAAGTTGAATCTAGTTTTTATGAAGGGGGGAAATGACCCACAGAGAACAGTGTGTGTGTCAGGCTGTGAACATGTTTGGGAGTCTACGGGGACAGACTCACTGCTGGAGCCTCTAGTGGACGTTGGAGGAACTGCAGCTTTTAACCTTTTAACTTTGCTGTAAAATATCTTTAAACAGCTTCATGCTTTTCTCAAACACTCCTCGACTCTTTGAACCATCTTGGGGAAACATCCTGCACGATTTAAATAAAGACGATGTTACAGAGAGTCGGTCGGTCCGTGTTTCTGTCCTCATGCCTAAAAACTTCCTCTTTCTTGGTTTTCGGGCACCTCCTGTTTCCTCTCTTTGCTTTTGTGTTGGTATCAGACTGTTTCTGCTGCTCAGCTCACTCTAAAAACTCTGGAGGCAGGTGATGTTTTCACTTTGGTTTTTCTGTGGCGTCAGTCTCAGGTGAACTCTGCAGGTGAGGGGAAACTGTCAGAGCTGTTTAACAGTCCCGACTCTTCTCAGCTGTCCTTCCACTGCCTTCACTTTTCTGTTCCTCAGCATCTCCTCTCCTTTCTCACTTCTTGTTTCTGATTCTTTAATTTAGTTTCTTTTTGAATCATGTTGGAAAGTCCAGAGAAATCTGAGCTTTTGCTTTTGCTAAAATCAGCCTGTGTGCGTCTATAGGACGAGCAGAGTTCGGTGGCCATGCTGAAGAAGCATCAGATCCTGGAGCAGGCGGTGGAGGACTACGCCGACACCGTCCACCAGCTGTCCAGCACCAGCCGGGGCCTGGTGGCTGCCGGGCACCCCGACAGGTGAGGTCGTTTTCCTGCTTTGTCACAGAGAGGAATGAACTTGGCGAATAATGAGGATTTAAAATCTGTCCTGCAGCGAGCGCATCGGCATGCGTCAGTCTCAGGTGGACAAGCTGTACGCCGGCCTGAAGGATCTGTCCGAGGAGCGCCGCGGGAAGCTGGACGAGCGTTTCCGCCTCTTCCAGCTCAACCGGGAGGTGGACGACCTCGAGCAGTGGATCGCCGAGAGGGAGGTGGTGGCCGGATCGCACGAGCTTGGACAGGACTACGAGCACGTCACCGTGAGTTACTCGATCAGCCGCCTCCTCGCGCCGTGCAGGCGCCTCTGAGGTTCTTATGGAAGCATAAAAACCCGACGTGTCCATATAAAAACGAGTGAAAACAGGACGTCACAAAGACTTTAAGGCAGCACGTCGTTTGTGAGCATGCCCATTTCTATTTCCTCTCCTCTTGCAGATGCTGCAGGAGCGTTTCAGAGAATTCGCCCGCGACACGGGCAACATCGGCCAGGAGCGCGTGGATGGCGTCAACAAGCTGGCGGACGAGCTGATCAACACCGGCCACGGCGACGCCGCCACCATCGCGGAGTGGAAGGACGGCCTGAACGAGGCCTGGGCCGACCTGCTGGAGCTCATCGACACACGGACGCAGATCCTCGCCGCCTCCTACGAGCTCCACAAATTCTACCACGACGCCAAGGAGATCCTCAACCGCATCCTGGACAAACACAAGAAGCTGCCGGAGGAGCTGGGCCGAGACCAGAACACGGTGGAGACCCTGCAGAGGATGCACACCACCTTCGAACACGACATTCAGGCGCTGGGAACGCAGGTGAATATTTCTCGTCTCCCGCCGAGCCTGTCCGAGCTCTCGTCCCGTTAAACGAGGTCGTCCTGATTATCTTCAGTCTGCCTCTCGCTGAACGATCAGAAACTCATAAACTGATATTGTCCAATGAGAAATGAAGGCAGTGACGTTATTTAGAGCATGCTGATGGAGACTGTCGTGACTCTGATTCTGTAGCTTCATGTTCAGTTTTTCCTCCCTCGTGTGTTTTTAAGCTGTTCCGTATGCTGAAACGTTTCCGTGCTGCTTCCCTCGCAGGTGCGGCAGCTTCAGGAGGACGCCGTTCGCCTGCAGTCGGCGTACGCCGGAGACAAAGCCGACGACATCCAGAAGCGAGAAGGAGAGGTGAGCCTCGGTGTCGGGCAGCAGAGGTGCAGAGAAACCACATCAGTTCACTCTCGCCCTGATCTTCCTCCTCCTCTTACTGACCAATAAGCGCTGATGTCGTGACGTCACGTTAAAAGGCTGTTTGCCTCGCGCATGCTGCACTGCTGCCGCACTAACACCGCACTCTTCCTGCGCAGCTCAGCCGCTTTGTCACATGAATAATTTTAGCTCTCTGAGACACTCGGACACGAGCTGGAGTCACAGATCGAGAGGTGAAGGGAACGTTGGAACTCCCAGAAACATTTTAGGATGTTACAGGGCATGGTCAAAATCCTGGGAACACACTTCCAGCTTTGTGTTATTCCCATAATGAGGAAAAATCGTTTAAAACCAGAGTTCAGGTTTAAGCGTCAGAGGTGAACGGGCGCGTGGTCGCTGCCGTGCGCGGCGTGCAGAATCGTGCACGGCTCACCGCTCTCCATTAAAATGCAAGTTTAATATCTGATTGCTCCGCCCACTTTTCCAAAACGGAGAAACTGGCGTTGCAGTTTGAGGTGAGGATCGTTTTTGGACTCATAAATTTCATGCTTTTAATGATTTAATCACTTTTTATGCGAGTGTGCAGCAGTGTAACAAACAGAGTCCAGATGTGCAGTCTTAACACGTTTCGCTCAGATCAGCGTCTTTGTGTGAAGGTTACTGTTCACGACGTGCGTGTTCCTACAGTCACGGCTGCGTGCGCCCGTCGAGCTCGACACGAAGCCTCATTTTCATATCAACTGTTTTTACTCTTTGCACTCGGAGCTCGCTGTAGAAACGTGTAAGCGTGACTCCATCTTTGCCCGTCAGCTGAGGTTACAGGCGAGGAACAGGCAGTCTCATCACCTCCAGCTCTCGCGTGTCCTCAAACGGCTCAGCGTCACGTTTCTGTAAATCTGGACAGTTTAATTAAACGTTGGTGAAAAACCTTCAAATGAGGATTTGACTCCAGAGAGGAGGCGACGTGCTGGGCTGAAAGAGAAGCAGCTGAGCAGCTCGCACACCTCGTGGCTCCGCCTCTTTTTGTTTGGCGGTCCGGTGCTTTGCCAAACAGGGATTTGCAACGTTTCCGTGTGTTTTTCATGTGTAAGATCTTTATGTTGGTAAACAGGGTTTACAAAGAGGTTCAATGTAACATTTTAAAATTACACATAACTCTGTTATTGTAATCACATTCTAACAATCCAGCTTTTTGTGCACTTCAAATATGTTTGCAGAACTCTGGTGATTTCTGTTGCATTATGTGCATTATCCTCTTGGCCAGATCGCTCTGAAAGAAGACATTTTAAATGTCAACGAGACTTTTCACCTGGATAAATAAAGGATACGTAAACGTCACTGCCTTGTGACAGGTTGTTTGAGGCTTATGAGAGATACATTGTTTCATAGACCAACAAGTTATTTATAGCAGTTTAAATGCGAGGAATCATTTCTTGGCACTGGCATTAGTGTTTTTACGGGGGTGTGGTGCCGATACGGCGTCACTATTTGTGCTTTGTAAACACGATGTCGCTCTGTAACCTTTAACATAGTAAAAGGATCCTAAACAGGCCGACCTGCTGTCGGCGTTCCTTCATTGTTAGGAGAATGAATGATGGCGCTGTAGTGCTGAAACTCTTACCCGTCCCTGCTTCCGATTGGTCAGATGCCGACTGGCTGTCATGTGACCTTTGAGCCCACTGGGATAAGTGAAGCCAGGTGAGCAGAATCCCGGACTTGTCGTCAGTTCGGCTCTCGGGTTTCGGATTCGCCGCGATGAAGAGCAACGTCACGCTCCAATAAAGTGGAGCCGTGCTTCGTGCGAGCTGCTGGGTTTGCTCCGTATTCGTGTCGGTCCCGCCCTGCTGGAGCTGGACTGTTGATGCTGAGCACTGAGTGTTTTTGATGGCGTTGTGTTTTGACCATTCCCTGTATGTCCGTTTCCTCCCTGACCGCCCAGAGGAGAAAGGGAGAGGTGAGACTCTGTTTACCACAAACGTCGGCTTTGCATCAGTCTTCATTTTGGCTGCAGTTTTAGGCTTCCTTTCCTCCAGTCTGACTAAAATGTTGATGAGCCGCAGTAACATTTTAGTCCTTCCCATGCAGCTTAGTGTTTCCCGCAAACGCTCCGAACATTTGTTCTTTGTCTCCGCTCGCCTGGGCCGCAGAGGGGGTTAAAACAAGCGCTGCTCGTAGTTTGAGTCTGCTGACTCGGCAGAGACAGAAGACAACAGGCTGACAGGTTTGGCCTCCAGCGAAGCTTCTTTCAAACTCTTTTTAAATAGTTTCCGTCTTCCTGCACCTTTAGCTACCAGAGCGTTCAGCTTGCAGTCCTCCGCAGCCACGACTCCGTCAGCTGACGAGTCGCAGAGTCAGAGGGGTTATTCTGAAACGATGCCGGTCAGCCGGGCTGTTCGGCTTTGTAAGCATTCACCGAACAACCCGCCTCCTCAAACACAGTAAAAACATCTGCAGCCTGGATTCATCGAAAAATGTTACAAATACAAGACAAAATCTAATAAAAACTCCAAAGTAATTCGATCAGTTTGATGGACTTTAATGTGCAGATTCACATAAACGCACGTTTCTGCAGAAAGTCACCAGTTAGTAACAAACAATGTAATCTTTAACATTAGTAATATGTGAGGTACATTTAAAGACAGCTCAGCAGTTAGTGTGAAAGCAATGTTTTCGTTCTTACAGCAGCTTTGAATGATTCACAGTTCAAAATAATCCTTCTTTATCTGATCCCCCCCAGGTCATCCCATCTGAAACGGCTTTAGCTCCTCCCACTTTAAAACAGCATTGAACTGATTGGCTACATGTTGCGATCCCCTCTCTGTGACATCATACAGATCCCAGAGTACCGTATTATTAGAACCTGATCGTGTTTGATATGAACCTGAAGCATGAAGCAGGATCAGTCCACGCTTCCTTCTCAGATAGATGATATATCCTGTCTGCTTACGTCATCGTCTGGAATCCGAACAGAGCCATGAATAAATAGATAACAGCTGATGTAATAACTGATGGAAGTGCTGCTGTTTGCTCTCCAGCTTTGGCCTCTGCAGTCTGCACGTATGACTTTTTATTTGCTGGGATTGGCTTTTATTTGCGCCCTCAGGCTGTGACGCTCCCCGACAGCACAGCTGGACGCCTGAAACACTAGATCTACTGCCCCCCCCCCCCCCTCCCCCGTAATGATCTGAGTCTGGATGTCATCACTTCCTGTCCCCCTCCCTGATTCTCAGAGGCCCAGCCGGCTCCTTTTAGCCTGCATTAATTAAACCAGGTCTTCTGAGCCTCTCGTCACTCGGGGCTGACCGTCGCTCTTTGTTGTCTCCTCCCCCTCAGGTGCTGGAGGCCTGGAAGAACCTGCTGGAGGCGGCAGAGGGCAGGCGGGCGAAGCTGGTCGACACCGGAGACAAGTTCCGCTTCTTCAGCATGGTGCGCGACCTGATGCTGTGGATGGAAGACGTCATCCGCCTCATCGAGGCTCAGGAGAAGCCCAGGTAGGAGGCACGGAGGGGGCGGAGCTTCCTGTAATGACTGTATCCCTTTACAGGTTTATTATAAAACTCATCCTAAATGTTTCTGAATGTTTGGGATCAGAAACGTCGCTCATGTGACGCCGTGCTTGTTTTCAGGGACGTGTCGTCCGTGGAGCTGCTGATGAACAACCACCAGGGCATCAAGGCGGAGATCGACGCCCGCAACGACAGCTTCACCGCCTGCATCGAGCTGGGCAAAGCCCTGCTGGCCAGGAAGCACTACGCTTCAGAGGAGGTGGAGACTTCTCACATTTCTCACTCGGAGCGAGCACGCCAAAGCTGCCGCGAAATCCTTCATTACTCTGTTTGTGGTGATGTCATCGCTTTACTGAAGTCATGAACTTTTGAATCTTTCCTCCTCGCAGATTAAAGAAAAGTTGCTTCAGTTGACGGACAAGAGGAAAGACATGATTGACAAGTGGGAGGACAGATGGGAGTGGCTTAGACTGGGTAAGTGCCTCCGTGCTGTTCAGTTTATAGTCCGAGGTGAGCGGGTGGATTTGGGTCTAAGGTGTGGATTTGCTTCCAGTGCTGGAGGTGCACCAGTTCTCGCGGGACGCAGGTGTGGCTGAGGCGTGGCTGCTGGGACAGGAGCCCTACCTGTCCAGCAGGGAGATGGGGCAGAGCGTGGACGAGGTGGAGAAACTCATCAAACGCCACGAGGCCTTCGAGAAGTCGGCCGCCACCTGGGAGGAACGCTTCGCTGCGCTGGAGAGGCTGACCACGGTGAGCGCGCGCCACGAGAAAGCGCCGTCACCGGATTAAATCTCAGCTCTGAAAAACGAGACGTTGACTTTGTTCTTCTGGTTCCAGATGGAGTTACTGGAAGTGAGAAGAAGGCAAGAGGAAGAAGAGAAGAAGAGACAACCGCCCGCTGAGGCCCAGCCCGCCGACGCTGCAGCTCAAAGGTAGTTTGAAGTTTCCTTTGTGTCGGAAACTTCTGGATGCTGTAAGCAGCGTTTTGACTGTGTTTAAGACTCGGCCGTATTTCCTCAGGAACAGCTTTGTGTCATCGTCAGAGTCCTTTCTCCTGTCACTTTTCACAGACACATGTACAGTTGCCATTTGTGTTATTATGACAAATATTTTAGATTATTGTTGTTACAGCTGTTAATGAATGTTTGCACCTAAACCGTGCAGCCTGCTCGCCGCGCTCACATGAAGGTTTTCAGTTTAATCGTCTAACTTCGCCAGCTGAGCGAGTTCGTCCGGACGAAGCCACTGAGGTGCGTCTAACTCTCTGCGTCGCTGTGCTTTTTGCAGGGCGGGCGAGCCGGCGTCTCAGAACGGGCTGCCGTCTGACCAGGAGTCTCCCAGGGTTAGTTACCGCTCACTCACCTACCAGAAATACAGCGGCACCCTGCAGAGCCGCAGGGGCGCCGCTGCACCCTGAGCTGCACCCACATCACACACACGTCCTCGCATTCATCGTTTGCTGCTCCTTTCTGATTATTAATGTCTTATTTTAAAACGAGTTTAGCTTTCCAGGTGTAATCTTCTTCTCTGATATTTGTTTACTGACATGAGGAATCACAGCTGATGGGCTGTTTTTAAGAAAGCCTGCAGATGCAGCCTTTGCACTTCAGCATCACCTTTGAGTTTGAGACCTTTTACTTTGGTGGGTCTCTTTTAATATGAACCAAACTTCCCTGACGTTCCAGTTTGTTCAGGCTGGACAAAGACGGGAGGAAAGCAGTGTTTCTGCTCTTTCACTTTCACACACAAGAACAAACCAGAGTTTTATCCACTCCTCATTTGTCTTCCCCTCCATCTCCTCTTCCTCTCTCTCAGCTCGACACTCCTGTCATCCTCTCCCCTCAGTTCCTTATGTTCCTGCTGGTTTATGTCATCATTTATAAACTCACCCTGTGGAATATGAATGACTGAGGATACAAACAGAAAGACACTCAGAATTAGCCTTAAAGCCACAAACTGCCACTTAAAGCATTTGTTCCATTTTCATAGAAGCGATTTTTTTCTCAAACAAAACCAAAGACAACTTAAATCAGTTTATCAATCATTAAAACTGAGGCTGATTTATCCTGATGTTAAGAAGAAGCACGTCTTACTGTTCTTGTCTTACAATAAAACCTTTAAGTTTAGTTTGATCGATAACACTTTCAATTCAGTTCAGTTTTATTTGTACAGCACCAAATCAGAACAGTCGCATCAAACCCAGAGAAAAACAATCACATGACCCGCTATGAGCGAGCACTCTGGTGACAGCGGGGAGGACAAACCCCCTTTGAACAGGAAGAAACCTTTACGTTGTCAGTCTGTACTTCACGCTCGATTCCAAACAGATGAAATGAAATATGTAACAAATACCTTAAATAACTTAATAAAAATAGACACAGTTTGAAAAGATATCTTGATAAAGCAAAAAAGTCTTGAATTAAAAGTATAATAAAAATATTAATGATGTAAATTTATAACAAAGTAACTACAGTAATACAGGTTGTAGCCAGTATGAGGTGCCTTCAGCCTGTTGTTGCGATTTGCTCACTAAATATAGTAAATCATGACTCATGTTAGTTTTTGTTTGTAAGAACACGTGACGTTATATTTAAAGTCTATCATTGATGCCAAAGTTTTAAAAAATCCAAAAACAAAGAAGTGCACCTACCGCTCCACCTGTGCCTACGTCCACAGACCATTCATAAAACACGTGTCCATCCTTTTCATGTAACTCTGTTAAACACTCTATTATCTCTTTAATATTGTACTTATAAAACCATTAAAAGCATATTTGTGCATTAATGTAAGTTACACCGAATTAAAGAGCTGATCTATCAGCTGACAAAGTGGAAACTAAAGGGAAAGATGATAGTAACACATGTATAACTGCACTGTTTAACAGTGAACTCCATCAGTGGACACCAGAGGCAGCCCCGGACTTACATTTTCACCTCCAGCTTTCCTTCATGTTGTACTTACAGCCTTTACGACTCATTTGTCAGAAACCCATTCCTCATAAGGGACGTTAATACTGTGACATACACCCAGTGGCCACTTTAATAGGAACACTCTAAGTCCAATGCCATCGGACTTTTTGAACTTGCCTTAAAATCAATCTTGTGTTCCCGCTGAGGTCATAGTTGGCGTTGTGTAGCCGCTCCGCTGTATTCGGCCCCTGAGTGTACGTCCACTGCTGCTCGCTACATGCACTCATTGCACCTACAATCCATGTTAAAATCATTCCTCATGTAAAACTGATTCGCCACACGTCTCACCGTGTGAGTTTCTCCTCATTGTATGCTGTTGTATCACTGAGACGCTGTTTCCTGTCTTGTTTTCATTGTTTACTGTTGTCGTTTCCTTTTTTCTGTTCACGGTTTGTTTTTGCATGTAGATGCAGTTCGTTCAGTCGTTCCCCGACTAACACACATTCCCCAATAAACCCGTCAGAACCAACCAGTCCACGTGTTGTCCATGCATACTTTTCACTTTTCTCTCCATGTACAGTGTTGGTGTTTGTGTTGCATGCTGTCACCATCATTAGCATTTCAGTTGGATGTTCTGTTTCTGCATCTAATGTTTTTCACCAGTTTTCATCCGGGGGCTTTCCTTTAGTGAAATATTTTTAGTTATTTTACAAAGTCAAGAAAATACGGAGCCCCGCAGAGGACATGGGAGAAAAAAAAATTAAGATGGACTTTTGCGAGATCTCGCAAAACAAACTCGGGATCTCGCAAAACAAACTCGGGATCTCGCAAAACAAACTCGGGATCTCGCAAAACAAACTCGGGATCTCGCAAAACAAACTCGGGATCTCGCAAAACAAACTCGGGATCTCGGAAAAGTTTTAGCCGCATTCTTCGGACGCCGGCTCGAAGCCGACCGGGAGGTCGAGGCACGATGTGCCGGGAAAGCGGTGTTCCTCCCGGCTGTAGTAGGTCTCGACCTCCCATTAGCTTCGAGCTAACGGGAGGTCGAAGGCCGAAGAATGCGGGATCTCGCAAAAGTTTTGCGAGATCCCGCAAGAGTCAGTCTTAATTCAGTCTTAATTTTTTTTTCTCCCATGTCCCCTGCGGGGCTCCGTAGCTTCGAGCCGGCGTCCGATCCCGAGTTTGTTTTGCGAGATCTTGCAAAACTTTTGCGAGATCCCAAGTTAGTTTTGCGAGATGTCGCAAAAGGTCAGTCTTAATTTTTTTTTTTTCTCCCATGTCCCCTGCAGGGCTCCGTAAGAAAAAGATCAGATAAGCAAAGTGTTTGGTCCACTGACAAATCCAGTATATTTCAGTTCACTCCAATAAATCAGCGTTCCTGCTGTAAAGAAGAGAAACAGTTTGTTCTACAGCGAGTCTGGTTTTACCTGTTTGGATTTAATCTGTACAACGTCTGCACAGGCTTACAGATCTAATCCTTCAAGTTACTGAAAATTATCTTCTATGTACAAGTTTTATAATTCGCTAAGAAGGTTAGTTTCTAACGACTACTATCACGCCAAAGGTTCAGGCTCAAGTTTAAATTCAATGATAACAAAATCAGCGCAGTCTTTGGAGGATCGCATGGCTGTTGGCATCGGTTTAGCTCTTCAGTCATTAAGTAATTGTTCTAAGGAAAGACTGCTAAGCAGTAAAAAATGGTCTTTGCTGTCAGGTGCAAAAATGTTTAAAAATCAAACAAAAACCTGCTTCTGCGCCAGGCTTCAATCGTTCTTCTGGAATAGTTGGTTGGATTGAAGTGGCCCAGTATTTGGTGGAGAAAACACTGAAACAGGAACACTTGGATCTGGTCTAGTCTTTAACAGGCTCAAGTAAAATTCTTAGGAAAAACTGCTGCACTACATATATGTAATAGTAGTAAGTTGGGGCCCCTACATCTGATCCAGACTGTCCTTTGGTGAGAGTTCCTAGGATTGATCCAAGTCCTAACAAATCCCTTCAATAGCTGGTCGAATGTTTGAGAAGCAGAACGCTGAAGCCGTGAGGAAACACTCAAGTAAAATCTCAGAGGATAACCCGAGCCCAGTAAAGTCTTCAAGCATCAGTTTCGCTCTCTGTGAGATCTAAATGAAAGCTCCCGGGATCGGTCCAGCTCTTCAGTTAAAGCTCCCGGGATCGGTCCAGGATCGGTCCGGCCTTCGAACCGCCCATTCTTCCATCCCTTGAAGAGCTCAGTAACGGGGTAATAAGCATCCGGTTGGAGTGGGTGTGGTGTGGAAAAAGTCAAATCTGTTTATGATACTAGGCCAATCGCCTTCTCCCCTCACCAACAATGACGCCCAGTAATGACTTCCAAGCAATTTTGTCCATAATTGTTTGAGATTTTTTTTGGTGTGTTTTTTGGTCTCACCTGTGCTGGCTTCTCCCTGTCCTCCTCTTTCTTCACGCTCGCCACCGTGTTGTGCGTTTCTGAGTGGTGTTGGGACTGTGCATGTGGTAAAGAGTGTAATCACAGCATGTTTGCAATCTTAATTAATACAAATGTTGTTCTAATCACTGCTGAAATTCAGCTCAGCTCACACCCAATAACACTGAGCTAAAAAACCGCTGCTGTACGAGGCTGACGTAGCTGATGTCAGAGGCTCGGTGGGCCAATCAGAAGCCTGCATAGTTGTGTTGGTTTGAGCAGTTCAGAGGTAGGAAAGTGGGTTTATTAACCTGATACAGGTGACCTGTTCATGTTCAGCTTTGTAGTTTTATACTTGGACCATACTAGGGTAGCTTTGCATGATCAATACTTCAAATTACTTTGGGCCACTCTCCCATTAACCCACCTTTTTTCTGGTCCAAAGATTTCTGACCTTTGGACCAGCCAGTGGGTGGGGCTTTCACTCTCTGACATCATCCAGATCCAATTGTAGAAAAAATTAGATGAGATGGTGCTCAGAGCAGTCTGCAGGGTTTTGGTTCATTACTGCTTCCTCATTAGTAGAGACGTTGGTCATGTTTAATATGAGCGCCCACCACTGGAACAGGAGATGTATGACAGGAAGTTCGA
Organism: Copadichromis virginalis; assembly: GCF_057382275.1. Taxonomy (NCBI): domain Eukaryota; kingdom Metazoa; phylum Chordata; class Actinopteri; order Cichliformes; family Cichlidae; genus Copadichromis; species Copadichromis virginalis. The sequence goes on along the minus strand of NC_140630.1, from coordinate 2,658,694 downwards.
ATGGATTCACTTGACCAGTTGGCTGGCCAAAGTGGTGACGACACTGGAACCTCTGAGCCTCAGGTGTTGCCGCCAGTTTTCTTGGATTAACTTGTTTTTAATTAAGTTCTTGCCAACAGACATACTGCAGACCGCAGGCATGTGGTGTTCCTGCATCGGGGCAATTAATAACAACAATCATGTGGCCTGACATGAACTGAATGTCAGTTTAAAGGCAACAGAGAGCGAGATGATTGGATCCGTCAACTCAGAGTAGATGGACCCGATGGATTCCCTCAGCTGGTTTGGTTTAGTCCACTTTAATCTGCTTGCATTTTCCCAGGATTGGTCTTCCTGGAATATTTGACATCAGTTGGGTTTTAGGAGTTTTATGTGAGGCGAGGGCAGATAAGTGTAGATTCAGGAGAGGCTGACAGTCGAATCCTTCTGGTCTCGTGTTTTAGTTTGTCCAAACTGCTCTGCATGCTGCAGCTCTCATAACTCTGATTCACAGCTCTCCTTCTTATTTCACTCATAAACGAGTTTCTCCTCTGACTCTCTCTTCTGTGTCCAGGAGAACGTGGACGGGGCCGAGGTGGTGAACGGGGTGTCGGAGCCCAGCCCCGCTGGGTCTCCGGGGGCGTCTCGCAAGGGCAAGGCCAGCCAAGCTGCGACCCTGCCGGCCAAAACCCAACCTGACGCCCCCAAACCCCTGCTGGAGACCTTCCTGCACCGCAAACACGAGTGGGAGGGGCACAACAAGAAGGCTTCGAACAGGTGGGGATCACCTGCAGACACACCTGGAAAGAAATAATAACCCAAATAATAATAAGTTGCGCTTGTGAGCTGCTGTTATTGTAAGAAAATAAAGCTCAGCGATGAGGTCGACGTCTGCTCGTGTCCCTGCAGGTCGTGGCACAATGTGTACTGTGTGATCAACCTCCAGGAGATGGGTTTCTACAAGGATCAGAAGAGCGCCAGTCAGGGCATTCCCTACCACAGCGAGATCCCCATCAGCCTGAAGGACGCCGTCTGCGAGGTGGCGCTGGACTACAAGAAGAAGAAGCACGTCTTCAAGCTGAAGTGAGTTTCAGACCTGATAAACAAGTCTTTATTTATACTGGAGCAGTCAGAAACACATCACAGACAGCTTTAAGCAAAACGCTGCAGTTCTTTCATTTAAAGAAAGAACCTGACGGATGCCAGCGTGCGCAGTTTGAAGTTCCTGCTAATGTGTGTGTTCACCTCCGCAGGCTCACTGACGGCAATGAGTATCTCTTCCAAGCCAAAGATGATGTAAGTATTAAAACACAGTATTTCAGCCTCAGTGTTTGGTGCGTCGTTCAGTTTTAGTCAACATCGCTGTTATTGTTAGTCTTATATCTGCTTTACATTAGAAATATGTCGATCATTTATTTGTTTGGATTGGAAATACAATCCAACTTTATTTATGGAGCACTTTAAAAACAACATGACCAAAGTGCTTTCCAGTAGAAAACAGATCAAAGTTAAAAACTGTACATTAACCAGACAAACAAAGTTAAATAACAATGAAATGCATCAATGAAAAAAAGATATCAGTAAATGTTAAAACTGGTGCTGTCAGCGTTAATCTCGTTAAAATAGTGTTAATGCGGATCGCCCGAGAGTGGGACTGCACGCCGTCAATGCGTTAGCACGGTTAGCTCGCTTAGCTTGTTAATGCGTTAGCGCCGGAGATTTGCCGCGTTAATTCTGGTTGTGCTTACTGACCTCGAACCGATTTTGGCTGCAGAAATCTGTTAAAAATGTTTTAGTACAACTTTGGTAAGCAGCACTGCTTGATGGATTGTCAGAGCATTACGGCTGCCGTAGGGAGGAGCTTCGCGGAGCAATCTGGGTCCAAAACTCCGTCCGCTTCAGGTCCCAAAGTCAAACGAACACTAAGAGTTAAAAACGGTCTAAATTCTTTCATCTTTAATTAAATCATCAGCGTTGCTGCTTTACCAGGTGTAACTATTAAGTTTAACATCCATGAAAACAGGATTTATTAAATTTAATGGAGTTAGAAGTTAACAGGAAGTTAGCTCGCTAGTTTACACCTAAACATTTCATACCGTGTTCTGACTGAGAGATTTTTGAAACTAATTCAAACGTACAGCTCTGCTACCACTTCCAACATAAATGAAGACAGGAAACTAAACAGCAGTGACGTTTGCAGGGTTATTGAAGTTGGACTACCTGGTATATAATGTTGTGCTACGTGATTGCTAGCGACACAGCTATGTTAGCATAACATTAGCACAGTGAAGCTGGAGGATGAAGCCAACTTTTTTCCACTCGATAAAAGTTAACGTGACGGATTCTGGTGGTCAGGGACAAATGCAATCGCATAGCAGGATGCTGTACACGGGCCAAACGTCAGTCAGGAGCACAACTGAGATTATTCATCCACAATACGAGGTTAGTTATTAATATACTGCAACAACATGGGAACAGAGTAGCTGCGAGAGAATTCAACATTAATGAATCGATGTTACAGAAGTGGAGGAAGCGCAGTTTTTGGCTTTCCCCATATTTCAAAAGTGCTTCATCTCTTTGCTGTGACTGTCGGCATAATTTGCAGATGATAATGGTTGTAGCCGCTGCGATGCTTTTGACCAAAACAGGCGCAGCTTGATGACATCATCAACATGCGCTATCGCAATAGAGCGTTATAGTCAAAATCTCTATCGTTGGCCAAATTTATATCGTTTCTATCGTATATCGTTTATATCGCCCACCCCTAGCTGACAGCACTAATTAAAACCAAATGAAAGGGTTGCAAATGATCTAAACAAGTGTACCCCGAAATGCGTTACATACGAGCGCTCACCCGGGTCATGGTGGTCGGACGTGCTCGAGTCGAAGGCCCAGGTCATGTGACCGTAGAGGGCGAGTGGTGTTACAGTGATTATGATGTAATGTTTCTTCCTTCGTCTGCTTTTGTTTAGGCCCAAATATTTCTGATCTCATTATCCTCACTCTTTTAAAACCACCTGTATCCCTGCAGCAGGTGAGCAGGTGTAGCCGGAGGTGACTCAACGTTATTAGCGAGTTGTTGTTTTTCTATCAGAGACATCATCAGCACTTCCTGCTGCTCTAACTGCTTCCTTCCTCTTTGTCTCCTTCTGCTCGTGCTCCAGGAGGAGATGAACACGTGGATCTCGACCATCACCGCCGCCGTGTCGGGCGAGAAGCCCGAGGTCACGCCCAGCAGCCACAGCACGCCCGCTCCCGCCGCACGCGCTCAGACGCTGCCAGCCACGGTCGCAGCCACGGCGACCGCCGAGTCCAGCCCAGGCAAACGAGAGAAAGACAAGGAGAAACGCTTCAGTCTGTTCAGCAAGAAGAAATAGACGCTGTTCTTCAGCCTCCCCTCCTCCTCCTCCTTCCCGTGGTGCTGTTTGGGGTCGCTCCTCGTTATCGAACGAACTTTGGTCAAATATTGTTGAAGATGTCCGACTTTTCTGCTCATAGCAACTGTCATAACCCAGAGCGCTCCAAATCTAATTACACTCGTGTAACCCAAAGCGTCGCCTCACATCATGTACTTAGAGAATAAGAGTTTTAACATTTGCAGCAGTTGCTATGTCAGGTCGCATCCCAAACAGCCTCTCCTTCTCTTCTTTCTTCCTCCTCCTCCTCGTCCTCTCCAGCATGCAAGCTCCGAGCCAAAACTCTCCACTCTGTGCCTATCAACCGTCCGGTCCGGCTCAGAGCTCCAGTACAGCTACAAACACCCCCCACCTGCTTCTCTGCTCAGATCAGGAGCAGGAAATACCCGAAATCTGACTGAAGTGGTTTAAAGGCGGGGCGTGGGCGTGTGGGCGGGGTCTGCGACGCTTCAGGCAGCTGCTGTCGTTTAAACAACAAGGAGAACGCGACGTTAGAGGAGTTCCCACTTTCTTTACTCTTATCGCTGTTTTCTGTATCTCCCGTTCTCCCCGGCTTTCCCGTGTTTGCGGTTCGTCTCGGCGGGTTTTCCTTCTCGTTTTTCGTTTAGTTTTTTGGGGAATTACTTCCTGTTAGAGTCCATCCTCAGCTTCCTATTTTTTTGCGAGGCCTTGTCTTTGCAAGATGACGTGTATCCCTCTGTAGCGGGGAAAACCGAGGCCACGGCGGGGTGATTCTTTGAGCCGTCGAAGCGCAGAGACGAGTCGCTCGGAGCTTTTCTGACGGTTCGGTTTGCGCAATAAAACCGCGAAAAGCAAACGGTCGTCGCGTCTGATTCCCGCAGCGACTCAGAGCGTTACCCTGCAGTGCTTTTGACTGTATGTATAACTTGTGTATAACAAACTGTTAAAAATAAACCTGTGTTTAATTTCACCTATTATTATTATTATTAATGCTATTAAGACCTACCGACCGTAATAAGCTTTGTTTGAGGATAACTTTCTTAACGGCGCGAACACTTAACCAACCCGAATGAAGGAGCCATCGAGTCTCGATGGGAGAATAACTGCGAATGTTCGTTAACTCGATCTTTTAGGCGTTCAATGAGGTTTCTTTTCTACTTTTGCATTTCTGGAACGTCTCCTTCGGCCCTTTGTTGGCGTTTTTCCTCCTGTTTTTCTGTCTCGCAGTTAAGCTAAGTCTAAGGTTTATTTAGAGCGGCAAGTATGAAGGCGTAGATGTACAAATAAAACACAAAGGTTACTTTAAGCATCGCTGTTGTTAGTGGATGAGCTGGTTTTAAAAAGCATTTACTGGAAGTGAGTAATGTTGGTGGCTTGCTTGTTGGCTTCAGCACTCGGTTCTTTTTTTCTTTAAGATTTCAGACTTTTATTGCCAATGACGAGTCAAGCTACAGCTACGGAAGTCCTTTCATGACAAAAGTCACACTTTTTTCTTTCCATTTTTTATGGCTTCTAGTTAATGAGATCAGAGCTTCACATTTGTTGAAGCTGAACAGGCTTCGCTCGCTGTAAGGATGTAGTTGTAAGCTAATGACGTACGTGATTCTTGAGCCGTCTCACGAAAAACAGTTTGTTTAGATTTAATAAAAGTTTTATTGGAGATTTTACACTAATCTGACATAAGTGCAGAAGATCTCCACTCGATTTGACTCGATGACTCATTAAATAAACTTTGAGAAAATAAACACTAGGTTAAGTCTTGGGCTGCTACTGGTCCCTCCTTTGATTACTGATTAATCTCTCGGGCTTTAAAACTTCAATAAACAACATGACAGAGATCATTTTCTTATTTGAAATATTTGCTTTACTCTCAGGTGCCATTTTTGCTCGATAAACTTTTGGAAATTAGTTTTTGAGATGAAGTCTCTTCTGTCCAGTTGCTGCACCACAAACTTTTGCCCCGCTTGGATGGAAATCACGTACACGGTAAATGACCTGCAAGCCCAACTTTAACACCGACGTCGTTCCTAATCTGGAGTTATCGATTAAAATAGCTGCCAGAAAAGGCAAGTTCAGATTTAAAGGTGATTTTTCAGCTTACATATATATGTACATTTATTGTTACAAATGTTGTCATTAAGGGACTTCCGTAGGTGAACAAAAGTGAACAAAAACACCGAAACGAGCCCGAAACTATAAAAAACGTGGGTGTGTATGTTTTTCCACAGCTGGTGGTGGGGTTAGAAGGGGCGGGGCTTGAAACATCTTCACTCTGATTGGCCCTGAAATACTCTCTTTCTGTTCTTTTGTTTTTTTGTGCTTAATTTTCTGGCGATTTGATAAATATGTTGTGCATTCCTGTCACTGTAACCATAGTAAGATGAGATATTTCCTCATACTGCACAATCAATAATGCCACGATGGGAGGGTGGGCGGGGCCGGGGTTCGTAGGTGACGTAGTTGGAATGACGTGGACCGGGGGTCACTGCTAGTTGGATCTGCACCCGTAGACTTTTCCCCATCTCTGTTACATATGTGCAAAAAAGCCATTAAAATGCTTTTAAAAAGAAACCGTGAGACTGATTTTTATTTTTTCAGCGAATGTGTGTGTGCGTGTGTCACTTTTGCACAGTTCTGTAAATACAGACAAAGTACAGCTGTGAGTGATTAGTATCTATAAACTGATTTTATTTATGTGGCTCCTGTTCTCGACAGTACGGAGAAGCTTTAAGGCCACGTTAAGAGAGGAAGTCCACATGTGCAGGTTACTGTTGTTATTTTAAGATAAACGTCCACACTTGCTGTGGCCTCTGAGTTAGTGAGGTCGTACAGTTTTAGTAATAAAGGAGGACATGATTTCTGTTTAATGCATAAACACGGGCTGTTCATGTGAAACGTGTTATGCTGCTCAGACAGAAAACGATGATGCATGTTTACATGTATGATGCATCCAGCTGATCAGTTTGTTTCATCAACTATCTAAACGTCTTGTCGAGGGCACAGCAGCGGTTTGTCTTGAAACAACTTTTTCTCAAAATGATCAACAATATTATTTTCCTTAATGTGGCCCTAGTAATCTGTCGTACAACAGTTATCTCGACCTAGAAATAAAACTAACTGTGGGCAGCACGTGGTGATGGTGGGAGGTCCTTTAGCAGTTTTTATCAGCTTTGACATTGATATGACACAAATCCAAATCACTGTTATTTTACGTTTATTTTGTCTTTAATAAACTTCCATAGAGGGTATAAAAACTGCACAAAGCACCTGGACAGGTGTGCAATCCCTCACCTGCAGCCAGCTTACACTCAGGAGTCAACTTCATGCTCGTGTTTGGATGGTGGGAGGAACCCGGGGAGAACCCACGCAGGTACAAGGAGAACGTGCAGATTCAAACCCAGGACCTTCCTAATGTGAGGCAGCACTGTGTGCTAACCACTGCACCACCGCGACACGTTAATGATGGTGAGCTGGAGGTTTTCTGTGTGAGGTGCTGTGTTTAGGATTTGTTTACAGTGACGAACTTTAGAAGTCGAGCTGAACAGCAGCGCCGCTGTACGGGCCAACATCAGCAGCACATCAACACGCTTTCAGCACATCGCTCGGTTCCTGCACAAGTGTTCAAAGGCAGTTTTTAAAATGAAATTAGGTTAGAATCAAAGAACGTGACAATGCTCGTAAGTTTAACTTCTACAGTTATTCCATTTATTATTGTATTATTTATTCCTACAGTTACAGACACAGATGGCATCAGGCTTCGGGTTAGAACGGAAAAGAGGAAAACTTGGAGTCAAAAAGAGTCTGAAGAATGGGAATGAAAAGGAGGGAAGATGTGGGGGCAAATAAAACGTGTGTAGAGACGGAGTTGTTCAAACTGCTTGAAAATGTGTCTGGGACGAACGGCAGGACTAAAATAATCAGACGTCATCAATATCACAGAAAAGAGACACAATAGCTGTTATTGGGGGTTATCGTCAATAATCATGTGAAAGTTGGTTTGTTTGTTTTTTAAGAAATCTCTATTTTAACCACAAGATGGCGCCAGTTGAACAGCAGGGCTGCAGTTTGTGGACCAAGTGAGAAAGCAGCTCCACATGAGCATAAAAAACACACGAAGGGCCAAAATACATTTAGCCTCACAGATTCGGAGCCGCTTCACAACAATCACAGGAGCACCTGTGAGGAGCACCTGGCATTAATGGAGAGGAAGAACTCCCTTTTGACAGGAAGCACTTATTTTTCCAAATGGATCATCACAGCTTAGCCATGGTCCACCTGATTGATCTTTATTATTTATTTTATTTATTTTTAACTTTTAAGTCATTACAAACAGAACAGACATGACTGGGGGATAAGAAAGAGAAATACACAGACAAGAAAAGGAGAGGGAAGGAAAACTATCAGCTGGATCACCTGCTGGAGAGAGGCCACAGCAACAACCTAGATAAGTACAGGTAACAGTAAGTAATAAATATTGAGTGTTACTGAGCAGCACGCCAGACCGGCAACACACAACATGCTTCGAGGCAGCAGCTAAAGAAGATACAGTGTGTGTCTGTGAGCACCTGTGTGATCTAGAGGCTCCCCAGAGTGTGAGAGTCCATGGAGGACCACCGGAGGGACAGCCACGCCACCCACCCAGAAAGAGCTGAGGAGAGTCCAAACTGGCAGGGGGTTACCCAGCAGCCACCGTGCAGAAGCTACGGGGGCTACTGAGCTCTAGTTAGCAGTCTGTGGTTGCAGACTAGTTACCAGCCTTACCTGAGCACTGCAGCCTGTCATCCTAATATGGTCTCAAAAAGAAGTGTGATGTCCATCTTTTATATACAGTCTGTGGTTTAAATGTTTACTGTTTTAGCAGATTAACGATTTCTGCTCATGCTCATGTTTCTCCTGTTGTTTGGGACACATGTCACTTTTCTGTCCGACCTCAGCACCGCGGACAGCGCCTCCCTCCCTGCTGCTGTTGGGATTTGTAGTTTTCTAAATTCTTTTCCTGTGACGTGTGTATCCCAGAGAACACAAAGCCCCAGAGTGCTTTACGGCCGTGCGTCCTCTCCAGTGGAGCAGGGGTGTTTCTCTCCCGAGCTGCGCCAAGCGCACCACACATCACCACAGGAAGAGCCACACCTTCAAAATAAAACCCAATATTTGAGATTTACCAATAAAACGTTGAGTGAGTCAGAAAGAACCAGAGGCTTCTGGTTATTAGACCAGTGTTTCCCATCATCAGCTGTGCCATAGACTGTCTGGTTCCACCTGATTAGTACTCTAAACGACAACAGGCAGAACAATTACATTCTCTTCCACTAGAGGGTGGTACCACTACCTGCTCTAATTAAATGAGTTGCCAACTGCCAGTAAAACAGAAAAGGACAAAGAAGAAATTGAATCATAGTCATGCTGTGAGACGATGCAGCTACAATAGATAAATATCTATTGTATGAGTAGTGGTCAGAAGAGAGCAAAAAGGTATACTGGGAACAAGCCAAGTCTGCTATAACTGGTGTACAGGGAAAAATGATCAATATGCTTTTTGTGACATTTTTGTTTGGTGGTGTGCCATGTGATTTTTCTGAAATATGTGCTGTGGCTCCAAAAGGCTGGGAAACATTGTATTAGACCACTGATTAGTGTTACCATATTAGAATATTTATCATAAAAACGGTAACAAACACTGAAGGACAGGCTGGTTTTCTGAGCTTGCTTCAGACATGTGAGCAAAGAAAACCACATCATCTGCGCAGGAAAGAGATCCTGAGAGCAGCAAACCAGCGCCCTGACTGCACCCAGAAAGTCATAATTTGTGCCAAAGGGCAAGAGCGTCAATAAAAACTACCAGCCTTGGGTTAATAGAACATTACCTATTATTATGTTGGTACTGTTTTTGTAATTTTTGAGTATTTGAAGAAAGCTTATCATAATTATGTTTCATGTTTGTTCTACTGCACTTTATTTTTGTCCTAGAACACGACCCCTGTTATGTTGGGTTTTTTGTAACCTTATACAGATGTAATCTGTCATCCAGCTTTCTTCGAACAGAAGAGTTTAACATGCTTTTATTTTGAAAAACGTTTTAACATGTTTTAATGTTTTGTGTCTTGTTCCATTTAATCTGAACAAGCCCCTAAAAACAATCAGTGCTCACTGTCGGCCTCTCTGTTTTTATTACCACTGTTCATTTTAAAGCTCAGTTTTTAAAACCGTATGATGTAACTACAGCCGAGCAGCAGTATATTAATGACTAACCTTATATTGTGGATGGATTATCTCAGGTGTGAGGTAATCCATCGATTCCCTAACCATCGGGAACCCTCACGTTAACTTATACGGAATGGAAAGAAAATTAGCGTTTATCCTCCAGCTTCACTGTTTATGTTATGCTAACATAGCTGTGTAGCTAGCCACCACGTAGCACGTCATTATATAGCAGCTAGCCCAACTTCAGTAGCCCTACAAACGTCACTGCTGTTTAGTTTTCTGTCTCCATTTATGTTGGAAGTGATAGCAGGTCATATATTTATATGGTATATTATGTTTAGGCGGAAACTAGCGAGCTAACTCCCTGCTAACGCCGTTCTCCGTTAAATTTCATAAATCCTGTTTTCATGGATGCCTGGATGTTAAACTTAATTGTTACACCTGGCAGAGCAGCCACACATGATGTCAGACTTAAAGACCGGATAAACGTAACTTAAAATTTAAAGAACTTTATTGTCATTGTAGTTATTCAACGAATTTTTTTGGTAGCTTACAGAGGCCAGCAGCAATAAAACAAGAAGCAGCATAGTAACATAATAACCAAGTAAAGGTAGTAAAAGTATAAAATATAAAGTAAGAAGAAGGCACTTAGCACAGTAAATAAAAATACAACAGTATTTACAGTGTGGTAGTTTAGTGCAAACATTAATGCCCAGTACATGACTTTGTACATTAGCAGCAGACATGACGTGGGGTAAAGGAGAGAGGGAGAGTTAGCTATGATGTGTTGGGGACGGGTGACACAGGCTGCAGCTTTGGGGAAAAAGCTGCTCTTTAGTCTGTTTGTGCGGGTTGTGATTGGCCTGTATCTCTTCCCTGATGGGAGGGGTACAAAAAGTCTGTGACCTGGATGGGTTGGATCCTTGATCATGCAGCTAACTGGCTTCTGTAAACAGCTAGCATAGACCGTGTCGAGATTTGGGAGTTTGGTTCCAATGATCCCCTGGGCAGTTTGACGGTCCGGGTCAGAGCTTGATGGTTTTCTGCAGTGCAGCTGAAGCACCACACTGTGATGCAGTGACAGAGGATGCTCTCTGCTGTGCTTTCTTCACTAAGTGGGATGTGTTAATAGTCCATGTGAGATCTTTTGTTATGTGTAGGCCCAGGAATTTAATGTCATTCACCCTCAGCTTCCTCACCATTTATGTGGAGGGGTGGTCGTGTTGTTTTCTTGGCTCTTCTGTCTCTACATCGATCTCCTTTGTTTCGGCAGTGTTCAGAACCAGCTCGTTGTTTCCACACCATCTGATTAGATGTTGGACGTCCTCTCTGCAGTGAGACTTGCTGTCTGACATCCTTCCCACTATTGTAGTGTCATCAGCAAACTTCACGACGGTGTTAGAAGAGGAGTGGATGGGTTTGCAGTCGTGTGTGAATAGAGTGAAGAGAGCTGGAGTGAGAACGCAGCCCTGCGGTGCTCCTGTGTTCATGGTGATAGCAGATGATGTAAGGTTGCCCACCCTGACCTTCTGTGGCCTGTTTGTAAGGAAATCCAAAATCCACGAGCAGATCCATGATAAAGAGGCTGATAAAATATCAGAGAAAATAAAATCATTTCCAACAACATCAAAGTGTCATACACATAAATACGATAACATCATGTAAGTAACTGAGTACTTTTACTGTGCCTGCTTTTAACTTGAGGTATTTTGATGCTGAAAACTTTGGACAATACAGGTCCAAACTCCGCTTCAAGTCCCAAAGTCAAACGAACACCTGTCTAAATTCTTTCATCTTTAATAAAATGATTAGTGTGAAACCCTCTGACGTCATGCTGTTGAGTCTGAGTAAAAGTACTCCGTCACTTCCTGATTCCGCGGAACCGACAGCTGAGCTGCGGACCTTTTAATGATGCTTTTATTTTAGAAGGCTCAGCATCGGAAGTTGGGCGCAGTGCTGTGTCGCGTGTCCGCTGATGCGCGTGCTCGTCACGTCGGGAAAAGGAGCGAGCAAACGTCACAGACTCCTGGCTCAGGAGGCTCCCCGCTGCACGCGACAGTACGCTCCTCGAAGCAGAAGCTCCGGCTGTGCCTCCGCCTGCTCCGCCCGTGAGTCTGCCTGCGGGTGGAGGATGCTCTGCTCCTCCTCCCGCTGTGGGGAGTCAGGACTTTCCTCTCCGTCATCCGGCCGGGATGCTGCGCTGTGAGCCCGGGGCTGCTCCCCGCCTCTGCCCGCTGGAGTTGGCTCATCTGCCGGGATTAAACACTCGCTGTCATCCTCTCCTCCGCTGCGCGGTCGCTTCTTCTTCGTTGATTTTGCGGCTCTGGGTCGTTTGACTTCCTGACTGCTGGTTTTACTCGCGCGCAGATTTGTGAATGAGCCGCGATCCTCCCGGGGAGAAGGTGCTGTGAGCGCGCGGGGGGCAGGATGGAGGCGGCCGGTCGGGATGGAGGATTAGAGCACGGAGGGATTAAATCCTCCACCAGCCGCTGACTTTGGTTTTGTGGGTTTGGAGAAGTTTCCAGACTGTTCGCGTCCTCCGTGTTTTTGAGGAGTGGGTGGAAGGAGTGAGAGAGTGATAAACGTGGAAAAGTTTCTCGCGTGGTGATTCCAGCTGCAGTGAAACGGCTCTGAGTGGGGAGGCTCGGCGGGAGCAGCTCCCGGGGAATCGCGGAGATGATGAAGGTCTCACGGTGCTGAAACCAGAGGACTCAGACTTTACGCGAGGATTACAGTCACGGCATCACATGAACGGAGGAATATGAACCATCACATTTACGGTAAATCTCGGAGCTGACGTCCAATCAGCTTCTGCGCGTGCATCGTGATGAAGAGTCGAAGGAAGTCCGAGTCCTGAAGCTGTGGGCGCGAACTTTTCTTCAGACGACAGCCGAACTCGGTGACCCCGGCTCAGGCAGGTGACCCCACTCACAGTTCCGTTACCGGGTCTCTGGATCCAGAGGGAGGAGCTGCGGGAGCGGGCGGGCGGTACCGGAGCCCCTCAGATGAGCGAATATGTCGGACCGGAGCGCCCCGGGCTGCCGGCTCAGACTGGACTGGGTCTACGGGTACCGGGGGCACCAGTGCCGGAATAACCTGTACTACACGGCGGGGAAGGAGGTGGTGTACTTCGTGGCCGGGGTTGCAGTGGTTTACAACACCAGAGAGCACAGCCAGCGGTTCTACCTGGGACACAATGACGACATCATCAGGTGAGCCCCCTGCACAGGTCACGTGATGGGTTATCGATCGAGACTTCCAGGTCTCAGAATCAATATCTCTGAGTCACAGCATGAGCCTCCCTAACAACCCGGATCGCTCTGCTATGTCACATTAAATGGTGCCGAAATAGCGGTTGGACGTTATTTTTCATTATAAATCCGAACATGTTCCAACGTCGCTCACTGACTCGCTGAGATCCTCACAAATCCTAAAAACCTTCAGATTCTCAGGCGAGTTCTGAAACGTCTTTTTTCTCTTTACTTTCTCTAAGCATGTTTCTGACACCCTGAGAGCCAGTGATTCACACTGAATTTATAAATATGTGTTTCGTGTGTGTGTTCACAGTTTGTGTGATTTAAGAGTCATTTTGCCATAAAAAACAAGTTAAATCAAAGTGTCGCTGTCCCTGCTGTGTGAGCTTTTCATAAAGGGAAAAGCAGTAGAAGATCTGATGGTCCTCCTGGCTTCCTGTTCCTTCAGTCTGTTGCACATTATCTCATTAGTGGCCTTTTAAACATGAGCATTGTGATTGTGAGAGTGATAATCCAAGATAAGATCTGCAAACATAAAACTTTCTGTTTTATCTGTGGAGTCTGATTCAGTAAGGCTAAACCCTGAAGCAAAGAGATACTACAAAATATCATAAATGACATTAAAGGTACTGTTCGTAAAACCCTGCGGTAAATTCAATGACAACATTCACCACAAGGGGGCAGCCTTTTAAAAAAAAATCGTCTTTTCTAATATTTTAAATAGAACGGTAATAATAAAGCAGAACGAAAACACAGAAATCCAAAAATAAAACGGTCTCTCGTTCCTGCAGCCAATAACAGTTGTCGTGGTTACGTTGTGGGAGGAGCATTGCAGGTCACGGGGTGTAATTCCACTGTAACTCTGGCAGGGACATGAATCCTGTGCAGATGTTGAGCTACCATAAGCTTCAGTAATGCTGACTTTAATCGCCTGTGAAAGTTCCAGTAAACACCTCAGACCATTTAAATGTGTCGGGCTGTAGCCTGACTGCTGGTGGTGCAACATGTGGCAGCACAAGATAAACTTTGTCTGCATGGTGGAAATGTGGTGAAGCTTATAATTCTTAAAAACGACAACGTTATTAAACAAAAAGAAGCAGAGAAAGGATATTCGTTACACTCAGTCCTGTGACTCATCTCGGTGCTTTTGTCTCTTTTGAGATGTTTTTTGGACCTTCGTGGGTTTTTTTTATCGCTCCCACACAGTTTGGTTTGTCCTTCAGTTTGACAGAAGTTCAAATCTAAACACGAGCAGGTTTACACCGAGACAGGAAGCAGCTTTTTCTGCTGCTGCTGGGTTTCCTAATGAACGAGGAGCTCAGTGATGAGGAGTAACTTAGATTTAGATTTTTATCAGGGCAGGACAGCTCGCGGGCAGGTGAGGGACTTGTTCCTGTTCTCAGGTCTGATGGGTTTATTTCTGAGCCACGCCCTGCAGTTCCACTAACGTCCAGCAGGGGCTGCAGCAGTGCGTCAGTCCCCATAGACTCCTACGGTAAACGTTTACAGCCACATAGACAAACTGATTGGTCTTTGTAGATAATTCTTATTAGGGGCGTGGCCTCTTTGATTGATAGATTCATGGCGCAGGCAGCTGTAGCTCCAAGCTGTCTGCTAGCCTTCGGCTAAGCTAACTGGAGTCCTGTTTGGGCTGTTGGAGGTTTTTTAATAACATCATCTGACAGGTGAAGTAATGTTAACATAATAATGTTTTATATTTTTGTTGCTGTTGCACAGTGGTGGTTGTGCACTCGTTTCACAGCTGCTTTAATGTTGTGTGAATTTGAGTTTTTCATCCTCAGTTTACAGCTTTAAATATCTGTTTTTATTTCCACACCTCCTTACCTCACTGCTTATTTATGATATTTATTTAACCCTTGGTGGCCGTTAGCACACCATCATGAAGCAACAGACATCAGACAAAGGATGAACTGAAGCTCTGCCATCACGTAATGTCGCATACTGCTGTTTCTGATGTCATTTAAAAAAAAAAAAAAAAAAATGAAGCAACAGACAACTGTGGAAAACAAAAAAGCATCGTGTTCAGAGAAATCCTGCGAACCACTCTCAAGGCAGCTCGTGCGTGGACTAATTAATTCAGAGTGAAACCAGCTCACAAACACCTAAAAGCTTTAATCTGGGATTATCTGACACTTATGTAACACGAGTCTGTTTCCCCATCAGGACTTTTTAGCTAGTTTGCATCGCTTTGAGGGCAATTTTGGCACTTTGTTGGGGATGTGAGGTTTTCACAGTGTGATGGCTGTGGAGGAACACATCACAGGGCACAGTCAGTGGGTCCACAGAGCCTTAAAGGGGCGAACACAGCGTGCTGACCTGTGAGGCATGAGACGGTGTGCATGCATTGGCTGTGCAGGTAGATGTGATCGCAGCACAGGCGTGGACGTTTTACACTAAGCACACACACGAAGGAAGAGCAGCACTCGATTGGCTCAGACTTCATTTTGACAAAGCACAGATTTGATTCCTGAGTTATTTTTTAAAGATACTAATAAACTCTTTGAGTCTCTCTTTCAAACTGGAAAAATTCCCAGCAGCATCGGGAATGTTAGTTCCCTCCTGTCAGACCAGTTTCTCCTGCAGGATTTGGTCTCAGTAAAACTTCCTGTGGGAAGCTGCTCCTGGATTTGGAGCCACTGAGATAAAACAGACTTTTATATGAAATCTTTTTTGGAGTCGGGGCTGCTCGTGGAATAATTTTGCCCTTCTGGTCGGTCGCGTTTTATCTCTGGGAACATTTTCGACATTTTGAATGAAAAGTTGAAAAAGCCCTGAGCTGAGGCGAGAAGCAGCAGAGGGATTTTCTCTGAGAGCAAATTGGAGCGAGTGGAGGAGGGAGATGATTCAGCGAGGTCGCTCATTCACAACACACACACACACACACACACACACACACACACACACACACACCTGTGTATTCACCAACACTGAACAGCCTGTGAGTCACTGCAGCAGCAGCAGGCGTGTTTGGACAGTTTATATGGCAAGTCAGCTGCAGCCTGGAGCGTGTGTGTGTGTGTGTGTGTGTGAGACTAATTGAATAGCTGGATGCTGTCTCTCTGTCAGGGTTGTTAAATTTGTGTTTGTGCCAAATTTTCCCTCAGAGCTGACTGCAGGTTTCTGCTGACCAAAGTTATTAAGACCTGTCAGTCACAGTTTAAATTCAGATCGTTAATTAAAATAAATACATTTAGTAACATCTGAAAAAATACCAAAAGGAACATCAGTAAAATCCTCAGATTATTAAGAACAAAGTCAAATGAAGGAATCCGGTTGTTCAGTGATGACGTGACGAATCCTACTTCCGGGTCTAAAGTAGTCTGCGTTTAATATGGCATTTGTGTTGTTAACATGTTTAATGTTATGTATTTTCTTCTATTTGATCTCAAAAAGCTCCTAAAACAGTCAGTGATCACTGTTGACCTCCCTCGGCTTTTATTACCACTAATCATTTATTTAAGCTCAGTTTTTAAAACCTTAGGATGTAACTACAGCCCAGCCCATGCAGCAGTATATGAATGACTAACCTCGTATTGTGGATGGATTATCTCAGTTGTTCTCCTGGCTGAAGTTTGGTCCTTTTACAGCATCCTGCCATGCGATTACATTTGTTCCTGACCACCGAGAACACTCACGCTAACTTTTATCGAGTGGAAAAAAAAAGTTAGCTTGTTTATATTATGCTAACGTAGCTGTGTCGCTAGCGGTCACGCAGCACATCATTATATACCAGCTAGCCCAACTTCAGTAACCCTACAAACGTCACTGCTGTTTAGTTTTCTGTCTTCATTTATGTTGGAAGTGATAACAGAGCTGTACGTTTTAATTTGTTTCCAAAACCCCGCAGTCAGGACATGCTATGTTGTATTTAGATAGAAGCTAGCGAGCTAACTCCCTGCTAACTTCTAACTCCGTTAAATGTCATAAATTCCGTTTTCATGGATGCCTGGATGTTAAACTCAATTGTTACACCTGGTAGAGCAGAACGCTGATCATTTTATTAAAGATGAAAGACTTTAGACAGTTTTTAACTCTCAGTAATGCCACAGTGATCGTTTGATATATGGACCTGCAGCGGAGTTTAGGCCCAGACACGGCTAGTGACGTCAGACTGAACAACCGGATAGTAAAGAAAGCTGAAAAATACTGAAATGTACGTCACAAATAAAATCCAGAAGATAAAATAGAAAAATTCCTTAAAAAGATTGTATAAGAGATTGTATAAGGAATTCTAATTTTTTTTTTATATAAACTATCCAAAAGACGTGAATATATCTGGAAAAATAACAAAAACTTCCACTGAAAATAATCTGATAACCAAACAAACAAACTGTCCTAAAATCTGCACGAATGTAAAAACATGAAAGAAAAATCAATGTTTCGGAAAAAATTCCATAAAAAGTAAAATGTTAAAAATGACATAAGAAATACAAATAAAACAGGATTTTCTACAAACATTAGGCTAATAAAATGTCAGAAAATAAAATGAATATCATGTGTTTTTAAAAAGTTAAAAAAAATACCTTAAAAAAGGGGAAATATGAAAAATACTAAAAAGGTAAAATTTCTTAAAAGTATAACAAACTCAAATTTTAGATCAATATTTTTAAATATCCTAAAAATATTTTAAAAGTATGTTTTAAATATCTAATACATGTTTTTACCCACAGTCGTTTCTCAAAAGTCTCAAAATCATGATTGACTTGAATAATGATAAAAAACACAGAAGAGACACAAAACTAGACAAGTTAAAAAAGAGATTGTTAAACAGACGCACGCACACACACACAGTTTTCTTCATGCTGCCTGAACATTCGTCACAGTCGAAAAAGAAAAACGTGTTTGTGTGGATTTAAAAAGAGGACGACGCGGTGAACAGCGTGTCCCCTTCAGGCCACTGTCCGGTGCTGCGTCTGCTTCTCGGTCTGGAGGAAATGTCTCTGGTCCCGGCTGATGTATGGGCCTCTTCATCAGCCAGAGGGGAAATGTGCCAGCTCGCCGTCACAGTCCGAACGGACGGAGACCAGCTCTGCTCTCAGAGCTTAAAAATATCCTTAATGGCTCCAACCAGAGCACGTCTGACCTCCATCCTGCAGCTGCTGTCTCCACCTGATTTTGCAGTCCTGGGTTTAACGGCACCTTTAAACCTGGACCTGTTTTTTTTGTTGTTGTTTTTTTTTTTTTAGGTCTGAACTAGTCGCAGGAAACAAAATATTAGAGTTCAGGGCCCTGTTTCAGGAAGCCGGTTTAGTGGAAAAACTGAGTAAGTACACCCTGAGTTAACGAAAACTCTGGGTTTTCGGTTTTACAAAGCGAGTTCAGCTGAAGCCTGAGTGAGTCACTATGACGACACACGCCGTGAAGCTAACCTGCCCCCTAGCAGGTTTACTACAACTAACCCTGACTGTCTCCGCCTCTGTGTCGGAAACCTGACAGTAGGAAGTGTCAGACATGGCGTGCTCCTTCCTTGAAGAGCCAGTAGATCGTGAAGCCCAAATTCTCCGCAGAGCTCTCCGCCGGGAGAGAGTGATCAGAGCGCGTTTGGACATTTTATCATTTCCTGATGATTTTCTGTGTGAACGTTACCGTTTCTCAGCACAATCTATAATTGATTTGGATAACATCCTCAGGCCATATATTACGCATGTGACACATCGCGGACATGCTCTCAGTTCATTGCATATTATTTGTATTGCACTTCGGTTTCTTGCAAACGGGAGCTTTCTGTATAATATTGGTGACGCTGAGCACGTTTCCAAGGCTACCGTCTGTCGGGCAGTCAGGAATGTTACAGTTGCACTGAAACGTCTCCTGTACTCGTCTGTGGTGTTCCCCGGTCACAGACCCACAAGATTTATCAAAGAGGGATGCCACAAAATTGCAGGTATCAGGATGACCAAAACTTAATTTATGATGTGGTGATACTTGGACTACTACTTAAATTGCACATTTATTTTCAGGGTTCCCAGGCGTGATTGGCTGTACAGATGGCACTCACATTCCAATCATTGCTCCTTCAGTAAATGAAGGAGACTATGTGAACAGGAAGTCTTTCCACAGCATTAATGTGCAGGTACATAGTTCCCTGTAACATTTCAAACTAACAAATCATTTCATTATAGTAATGGATGCTAATTTGTGTTCTCTGCACTGTGAAGATCATATGTGATGCTGCCAACATTATCACAAATGTGGAAGCCAAGCAGCCAGGCTCTGTCCATGACTCACAAATATTCCGTGAATGTACACTGAGCACAAAATTTGGACATGGTGAGTTGAGAATACTGTAAAATATATAAAGACCAATTGCTTCAGGGACATTTGAACTGAAGTGTATCCTTCTGTCTTAGGAGAGTTCACTGGCTACTTGCTTGGTGATAGGGGGTATCCATGTTTACCCTATTTGCTTACCCCTTACCCTGACCCTGAACCGGGCCCACAGCAGCGATATAATCTGGCTAATTGCAGGACAAGAGCCAGAGTTGAAATGACTATCGGAATGCTTAAGGCCCGGTTCTAGTGCCTGCAAAGACTCAGGGTCACCCCAGAAAGGGCATGTGACATTATTGTGGCATGTGTGATTCTTCACAACATTGCCACAATTAGAGGAGAACACTGTCCTTCTGAACCAAACATCAGCAGTGATCCAAACCATGAACATCCTGACCCTCCCACGGACATACAAGATGGAAGCGCAGTCAGAGACACCATATGTCACAATCATTTCCTTTGACCCATCACCTCAACATGTTGAAAGAAGAATAAACAGATTTTTTGTTCAACTGGCTTTATTGGTCGCCTGTGTTTCCTGTACACAAAGTATTAAAAGATGTACACCTCATAAAGTGTCTCTGTTGCTTCCTCCTCTGTAACAGCTGTCAATGTTTCTTCATTATTTTCCTGTAGTAAAGAAATAAACAACATTGCTGTTCTACTGTAAACTCATATAATCTGTGGAGTATTAAGAGTACTCACAACTGCATGTTAGTCTGGCTCAACAGGAGGCTGCACCAGATGCAGTACACCATCACCATCAACTGATAGAATATGAGGTTTATACAGGTCACTTATAACTTACAAGGGACCAAATGGCAATTAACAAACATACCAATCACCTTACACTTCATTGTCATTATGCTCTCAAAGACAACCAAGACTGAGGGAAGGCAAAATCAGTAGGAAAATAACTTCACTACAAAATAATCCATTATGGTAAAGAGTTTATCAAATGAATGAGCAGCACTGCAAAGGTGACTGTGAAGAAAGGATGTATGCACATCATGTATTATTTTGAATTTACCCCCTATGTAGGCACTTGTGTCTTGCGGGGTTATTGACTCAGAGGATGTCCCCGCAGAGATGCCTTCGGCCACAGGGCGCCCACTGTTTTGGCTGAGGGCCAACTGCTCAGCCTCTGTGAGTGGTGGTGGTGGAGGACCCCCACCTGTTTTTCGGGCCTCCGCTTTTTTTCTGTTGGCTATAACGGGTCACATTTGAGCATACAGAGTAAGCAAATATGTACTTGTAATGTGCTCAGATAATTTCAATAAGTGCTTACAGAGGGGAAATTAATGTAGCCTCTAACTGCAATTGATTTACATGGGACAAACAGACCAAGCACTATGGCTCATAATACAATTACACCTTACCTGTTTGGACTATATTTTTATATTTCATTTTTACTTGCTGCCAGGCACGTTTGGGGCCTGTTGGGTTGCACCTGCGCTCACATCACAAAATAAAATGTATAAAATAACAAATAAAATAACATATGATAAAATAACGTGTTAAATGGGTGGAAATCCCTAGATCAATGTTTATATTAACACTCACGCATTGACTCTGTCGGCTATGTTTTGCCATGCATGCTCCCTTTCTTTTGCAGCTGAGGCTGTGTTACTTTTTTTTCCGCAAAATTTGCATGTTATCGGCATATGCTGCCATCAGAATTTCGGCCTCAAGCGCTGTAAAATACATTGACCGCGCCTTCTTTCCCTCCGTCTCCATGGTGACTCGCTTAATCTGTGCTCCACTGATCAGGGCTTTATGTATCCTCGTCCGCGCGCTTCACTTGGGGTTAAAGCAACTCCGCGTTGACTGAACTACTTGTTATCAGCCTTTCTGAAACCGAATATTCCGAGTTGGACAGTTCGGGGTTACTCAACCCTGCGTATCGTTTTTCACTCTGAGTTTTCTAAACCGGCTTCCTGAAACAGGGCCCAGGTGAACAGAGCAGGTAGCAGAGATACCAGTGTTTACTTTCAAAATAAAAGCTCTGCCTTACTGTTGAAGCCATTGTTTTTACTCGGACCGCAAACGGTCTATTTCCAGTTTGTGTTGCACTCTTCTTAACACCACGGCGATCTGTTCCTGACCAAAGACCAATCAAAAGAGTTCACACAGTCTGTACAATAACACAGAGAAACCCAACAATCATATGACCCCCTATGAGCAGCACTTTGGTGACAGTGGGAAGGAAAAACTCCCTTTTAACAGGAAGAAACCTCTGGCAGAACCAGGCTCAGGGAGGGGCGGGGCCATCTGCTGTGATTGGTTGGAGGTGAGGGGAGAAAAAACAATCATGAGATTTTTGCTGCACTGATCTAGCAACAACTGGCAACCAGTTGGGACGTTTTCATTTCTTCCCTAGCAACCCGGTGGTTGCCAGGTTGAGTGACTGAGGCCTTCAGTAGCTTGTTTCAGACAGGAGGAGCCGATGGGCTCCACAGCGTAGCAGGATTAGACACAGAGGCATTATTTTTAACTGCATGTCATGCAAAGCTCTTCTTGCAGGGTGCACGAACAAACACAGAGCAGTTTGGGAAAAGCTTCAACCAGCAGGTCACATGTTTAGTCACATGTTTAGTTCAGGGCTGCAGACGGTCTGCAGGTTATTTTCTCAATGAGTCACTAAGGCTACGTTCACTCTGCAGGTCTTAATGCTCAATTCCGATTTTTTGATCAAATCCGATGTTTTTGTCTGCTCGTTCACACTACAAATAAAATGCGACAGCAAACGCGCTCTAGTGTGAACGCTCAAAGCGGCCGCATGCGCAAAACGAGACGTCACACACAACGCGCTCTGTTTAGACCCAGAGCAACAGTATTGTTTGACTGATGGCCCTTAATATAAAGACTTTGGACTTCACGTTTCCCAATTTTTGCTTTAAGTTATTAGGTTATTTACATAATAATGTAAATAACCTAATAATGATCCTTATTGCTGTTTTAGAGGAGCGGTGCGTCAAAGGACAGCTGCAGATTTCTGTCAGAATCTGCAGATTATACAGTACAAATAAAATGTTCACGTTTCTCCAACGTTGTCTTCCCAACAGTTTCACTAACATCTACAATGGATGGCCAGGAAGCGTTCACGATGTCTTCTCAGGCGCTCATAATTGGCGTCCGTCTTGTGTCAGTGACGTAAAAGACGGATTTAATGCGACATAACCATCAAACAGCAGTCGCTTTCTAAAACATCGGATATGTATCGGATTCAGCACCACATACGAAAGTGACCCAGATCGAATTTGAAAATATTGGATTTGTGCCGTTCACACTGTCACACCATGATCGGATATGGGTCGCATAGGGTCAAAAAAAAAAATCGGATTTGATGCGCTTTCGCCTGCAGTGTGAACGTAGCCTTAGACTATAAACTATAAGTAAAAGTCTGAAAGCTGTTTCAAAGTGTGGGACGATATATTCATCAATCAGAAACTAAAAAAGCCTCAAATCTTAAGTTACATAAGTTTTTTTTCTTGCGTCTTAGTTCAGGTCACACATCAGAGTCTGTAAAGGATTTACTGTAGAGTCTGTCTTTGCTTTGACACTTTATTAAATCAGAGTTTATCATCATGTGAAATGAAGTCACAGTTTCATGTTTTTAAGGTCAAACTAAGTAAAGTTTTTCCTGTTTGTGCACTTCCTGTACATTTTTGTTGCGTCTGCTAAAGAGAAAAGTGAAAAGCGTGATGATGGCTCAGATGGAAATGAGCTGTGCTGACACTCTGATGCCAGGTTTGTGTCCTCTGATGGAGTTCGTGTGTGCTGAGTGGCGGCTGCTCTCCGCGAAACCATTTACGTTTGCTTTTCAGTCAGCCCAGTCAGCGACAGCCCCGCCACAATAAAAGCACCGGTCGCCCGCTCAGCAGTTTGGCGCAGCCTGAAGCGACGAGGTTCCAGGACACGTTCAAAATCACGTGGGACAAAAGTGCATCACAAGGCAACGGTTAGCTTTTTTTGACACATTTGGATTAGCAAACATTTTGTCGTCTTTGAAGTCGCCCCTGTGGAATAAATGTTGAATCTTCTGTGCAAAGTAACTTCACCCCGTCATCAGAAGGTGTTCTGGAACAGCTCGTAGAAAGTTTGGATCACTCTTCATGCAGAATTTCTTCTGCTGCCAGATGTTTGAGGATTTTCTTGCATGTGCTCATTTTAAATCTCCCACTGGGCTCCAGATCATCTTCTTTCCACTCTGTTCCTCAGCAGGTTTGTTTGTGTCCACCTCTGGTTTGGCTCCAGCTTTCAGACATGATCTTCAGCACCCTTTGATTATGAAGAACCAATCAGGGCACGCTTTATTAAGTAAAATCTTTTACTTTTTATTTTTGTGCTTCAGTTGATTACCAACACAGCACAGATGATTGAAGCCACATCACTGCTGGTTTTGGTTCCTGTATGGAGTCTGTGTTATACTGGGAGCATCATCAGGTGACCAAAGCCAGTGCAGTGGTTTGGATTTGAGCAGGAAATCCATAATTTACTAGTCCCTAAGGACCCCAAAGCGCTTTACACATCCAGTCATCCACCCATTCACGCACACATTCACACACTGGTGATGGCAGCTACATTGTAGCCACAGCCACCCTGGGGCGCACTGACAGAGGCGAGGCTGCCGGACACTGGCGCCACCGGGCCCTCTGACCACCACCAGTAGGCAACGGGTGAAGTGTCTTGCCCAAGGACACAACGACTCAGGCTGTCGGAGCCGGGGCTCGAACCGGCAACCTTCCGATTACAAGGCGAACGCCCGACTCTTGAGCCACGATCGCACCCACGATCATGGCGATTGATCAGTGGTCATGAGAATTTGCACATTAATAATCATAAACTGAGCTCCCAGCCCATTGTTCCTTCAGTGGGCTGGTTTCAGTCATTATGCAAATGTCCTGTTTATAAGGTTGGAAACCTGCAGTCAGCTGAGACTGAAGGAGTCACCAGGATGATGACCAAACGTTTCCCCCAATGAAAACATCCAGATGAACAGAATCAACCTTTTGGGATTTCCTTACCTGGATGACTGAGGATGCATCAAGACATACTTTGCTCTCTCTGTAAATACCCACAGCACTTTTTCACAACAAACCTAGTGTTTGCGGTTATGTGGGCCTAAGAGTGCAGCTAGAACCCCACACCTGTTCCTCCACCCATAACAGCGTCGTTGCTGCAGGACTGGAGTTTTACTGCAGCCTTGTTTTTGTAACCAGTATACAACCATTTGAGCATCGCAGCTGACTGCAACATGTTGAAAATCTTCTGCGTTTGAAAACTAGACGCCAAATATTTGCCAACCTTCATCAGTCAGTCTGTCGGGTTGCAGTTGCTTGGAGACAGGTTGCCTGTTAGCAATCAGGCGCCTAATGTGAAAACGTTCAAACATCAGGGTACCGCTGATTTTCTTTTTGTTCTAGTAGATCGGAGCTTCCTGTTTTCACTGTAGTGCGACTGAGCCGTGTGAAGGTCTAATGTTTAAAGTAAAAGTGTTCGATGTGGCTTCGAGCAGGTGAAACTTTGACCTTTAGTCTTGGTGATCGTTGACTCGGTCACTGTTCCTCAAAATCACCGTGACGATGCAGAAATATGTAGACCTGAGAGTTGAGATGTTTACTCTGTATTTTCTATTTATGACCCAGAAAGTAACGATTACACATTAAACTCTTCATCTGTTTTGTACCAACCGCAGTAAACAGAGTGATGTCACACAGCCTCACAGTGACTTTTAGCGCTGACTCTTTCCTTCGTGCCGGTATTGTGCAGTGGCTTCTGCTGAAAGCTCTGAATCATGACTGCACTCGTCCCCCCTCCCCGCCTGCCTGATGGATCGCCGCAGTAATTGCAGGCTCCATGTAGACGCATTAAATCCACGTTGAGTTTTTCTGAAAGAGCGAGAGCGGGACTGTCTTTTTCTTTCATTGGCTCTTTCATGGCCGCGGCCTCCTGCAGGGCGATCAGCCTTTATGTTCCTCTGTAGAGAAGCACAGGCGGCTGCTGAATGGCAGCAATTATCCGCCGCTGGTTGCTGCTGCACACAGCTCACATTTCCAGCTCTCACATCTCAGTTCCCTTCAGCTTCGTGCTTTTCATCTTTTCCACGAGTCCGACTCAGACTGTAAAGATCTTCCTGCACGCTCTGACACTCTGACCAGTGTTCAAGTTTGAGGTCTTATTGTATAGCTTTGTTTTCTCACATGTCCACAGCATGTGCCTTTTTAAATTCAGCCCAAATACTAAACGCATCATTGATGTGTTTGAGGGATGTTGTTGTGAGATTTTTGCTCATTTTAGTTAAATTTCAGTCGAGTGCTCTCCAATGAAACGCCTCCTCCTCGAGTTTCAAATGATATTTTAATTCGCAGAAATAAAGGTGAATATTCAGCCCTGGTACTCTTGCATCTGTCTGCTGCCTGCTGATTGTAGGATACTGATTGAGAGACTTAGAACCTGGGTGGTCGTCTCTGGGTCAGCTCTCGACTGGTTTTCTTGTGGTGTGCCTCAGGGCTCGGTCCTGGGACCTACCTATATGTCCTTTGGCACTGCATTCATCTTATAATGAAACTGATTGCAGCAAATTATCTGAATTTAAAAAAAAAATTGAAGCTCTGATATGTGTACCTGACAACTTTGTTCCCATAGTAACGGAAACTCTTGGCTGTTACCTTTGATCAGGTGTTCAGGTGGGAGAACTTAAAGGAGGTCCAGCTGGCTTGGACTCAAGAGCTAGTCCTCAGTGTCCCCCAGTCAAATTTAAATTCAAATTTTATTTGTCTCATACACAGTACAATATGCAGTGAAATGCTTAGACAACTGCTCGTGACCTAAAGAAAAAAAGACTATGAATAGGAGAGGAAATAAATATGAAAATTAAAATGAAGGGTAAATTTAACTAGGAAGGAATAAAATATAAAAATTCAAGTTAAAAATAAAATAACTGTACAACAAAATACACAATATAGAAATATATAAAAATATATGAAGAAATATAGAATAACAGCAGCTGTACAGTATTAAGTGGAAATGAAGAAATATAATGTCCAGTGTTGTGCAATCCACATGTGTAAGTGTCTTGTGCAGTGCAAATATGCTTAAAGTGATTTATTTAAGTGACTTGTGACAAAGTGATTAGATTAGATGACCACGCAGTGTAGTTGTGCAGTGGCCACTAGTGTAAACAAATGTCCAGTGTGTGTAAGAACCATATGTGTGGGTCAGTACTGTGTGGTGGTGTGATTGAGAGACCGTATCGCCTGCGGGAAGAAGCTCCTCCTCAGTCTCTCTGTGTTGGTCTTCAGGGAGCGGAATCGCTTTCCTGACCTCAGCAGAGAGAACAGTCTGTTGTTGGGATGGCTGAGGTCCTTCACGATCTTCCTGGCCTTGGTCCAGCACCGCCTGCTGTAGATTGAGTGCAGGTCAGGGAGCTCGGAGCGGATGGTGTGCTCAGCTGACCGCACAACCTTCTGTAGAGCTCGTCTGTCCTGCATGGTGATGTTCCCGAACCAGGTTAAGATGTTTCCCGTCAGGATGCTCTCTATGGTGCACGAGTAAAAGTTCCTGAGCACCTTGGAGGGCAGTTGGAAGTCTCTCAAGCGTCTGAGGTGGTAGAGACGCTGTCGGGCCTTTTTCACCACGGTGTTGATGTGACAGGACCATGACAGGTCCTGCGTGATGTGAACTCCGAGGTATTTGAAGCTGTCCACTCTCTCCACTGGGCACTCGTTGATGACGGGGGTCTGGTAGTTCCTCTCCTGCTTAGTGCTGAAGTCCACTATCAGCTCCTTTGTCTTACTGACGTTTAGAAGGAGGTTGTTCCTCTGGCACCAGTTCTCCAGTCCCCACGCTGAGGTGTTCCCAAGCTGTCAGGCAGAATCCCTGCACCCCAGCTCGGAGGCGTCCCAGTCAGATAGTCTGCCTCCTCTTATCTGCGATTCTTCTCGACACCCCTCTTGGATCGTGGCTGTAGGTGAGGCTACAAACAGAGGGTGTGATCTGGTTTCGGCTTAATGCACGGGACGCAGACACTCCCACTCAGTGGTCACTCCGCTCTCCCTCCTCGACTGTCACTGAAACATAAGAAGAGTCCCAATCAGTCACTCGTCCCAAACACCTGTTCGGCCCCGCCTCCGTGCCGCCCCGGAAGCTCACCGTGCCACCCCTCCTCCACAGCGGGTCAGAGACCACACCCGCACCACACAGAGCGTCTAACGGCACCAGCTCTGCGTACAGGCAGCGTGTAGCCTACCGTGCACTCGCCTCCAGCTCTAAGGCTGACCTCACTACAGTGATGAAGTACTGCTGTCTGCTAAATGCAGACTTCACATCATCAAATCTGAATTTGTTGTGTTTTTGCATCATTTTGTTGACGAATGAAGGATCTGACTCTATTTCTCTCGTCCCCTGCTCTCGCCTTTCTGTCTTTCCCTTGTCCCACTTCCTGTTGGTTGCCTGCAGGTAGAACCTGACCGACCAACTGACACACACACACACACACACACACACACACACACACACACACACACACACACAAAGGAAGCACTAAACCAAACCAAAGGACATCATTATGTTTGCTGTGCAGCTTTGATGGTATTTCTGCTTGACTGAGTAAAACAAACTGGTCATCCAGAGGCAGAGAGCGAGTCCTGTCTGTCTTAACCTTTTAAGACCTACCAGATAACGTCCTTCTCTTCCACCACGTCTACGTCCATCCTTGTCCACAGTCGTGTTAGCTTCCACACTGACTGTTTGAATTCTCTCTTGCATGGTCTCCCCCAAAAATCCCTCCATAAGCTTCAACTGTTTAAAACTCTGCTGCCAGACCCCCTCCCCCCTTCTTCAGGTTCACTGGTTCCCTGTGAAATTCCAGATAATATACAAACTTCTTCTGCTCACCTTCAATGCCTTTCATGTCCTCGCTCCATTTTACCTTTCTGATCTCTTAAACACTTCAATCTTCTTCTTCTATCCAGCTTTCTGTGCCTTCTTTGCGCCTCAGCACCATGGGAAGCAGAGCTAAAAGCTGGTGGTGAGGCCCCCAGATATTCTGAGACCCCCATCTGTTCAAATCTGCATATTCACTGTGAACTTATTGTTTATTTTATCTTGTGCTTTTTGTTTTCCATTGTTCTTCGTTGTCATTGTTCTATTGTTAAGTGTCCTTGGGTGACTTGAAAGGGGCTTTTAAATAAAATGTATTTTTTATTATTATATTATTGTCTGTGTGGATACCCTGACAGACCCCCTACATTAGTTTATGTTAAATAACTAGCAACAGAACCCAGTGGAAAACTAAAAATCTATTCTGGGGAGTCACGTTTGTACCGTTCCAGGTTACAATGAGTTTGCTATTAAAACCAAGGTTGTACCGTCCACTTTACTCTCTGTCTCTTAACCCCTTAAGACCTGCCATAGAACCAAGTCCGGTTATCTTTATCTTTTTACTTGCTGTAGTGCCATTTTTGGGAGCATTTCAAGTTGCTATACAACCGTTATAGCCCAAATACAAAAAAGTTGAAGTTGAAAAAAATAGTTTCCAACAACAGGAAATTTATTTTAACTCATTCACTGCCAGCCATTGGCAGTGAATGAGTTAAACCCATTGACTCATTCACTGCAATTGACGGCTATAGACGTCAATGGCAGTGAATGAGTTAAGTGTCTTCATAGTTTTATTTTTGAGATACACCAATTTTTATATACTGCAGGAAAAACGAAAATAAATATTATAATGCAAATTTGTAAAAAAAACAACAAAAAAAACAGCATGTGCATCAAAATAAACTATTTCCAGCAGTGCAACTTGAGTTCTAAGCATCACAGAAACATACAGAAAGTCATTAAGTCAAACATAACTTTTAAAAACACCAGTATAGGCTTATAAGTCCCTGAAGGTAAAAAAAACGACATTTCCGTGAAAATGATGTCACTTCCGGTTTCGGGCAGGTAATGGCGGACATGCGATAGATATTATGTTTTTGTTCCTGCAAGCGCTTTTTATGCAATTTTTGCAAAGCTATATGTGGAAGGAAACTGTGACCGAGGACAAGCTGATGGCATAAGATGTAAGTACAACTCCTACGGTTTCACATGCAAAAAAAATTTATTGCGCTAACTTACGTGGTTCCGGTTCTACAGGGATTTAAAAATAGTTACGCAAAACGGAGCGTGCCCGCTCCGACCGGCTTTAGAGGGTTAAAAATGAACCATGATTCATATTTTTAATCAGCATGTTTGATATTTTTCAGTTTTGCAGCATTTCTGTGATATTTGTGTCTGATAAGATCACACCCACATCAGACTGAGGCCTCGTACGGACATAAATTCTCTCTTTGATATTGGAGGCTCTGAACAATCACAGCTTCTTCTCTTAAACTGTAAACATGAGTGAAAACAAACTGTTTCTCTGCCATTTCTTACAGAAACGCTGAACACTGATAAATCAAAGCCCCAAGAGAGAAGCTGTGGAAAAGTTGTTAGTGTCACATCCAGGACAACATTCAAATCCCTCCCGACACACACACACACACACACACACACACACACACACACACACACACACACACACGCTGTGGTTAAATTTGTCACTTGCATGCACACTTACTTTATTCTTGTTTTACATGTTTGTATTAGTATTTTGTACTATGTGTGATATTAACACACATTAATTTGCACATCATACTAGGTCATATTAAGCTGTCCATCTTTGATATACAGTCTATGACCTGCTCAGAGCAGACGGCTGTTCCTGTTGGTTTTACAGCAGCAAAGCTTCAGAGCATCTTCCAAACACGCTGCACTGGTTTACAGTAAATGTGCTCTGATGAAGCCTCCTTCACCCTCCTCCCTGAGCAGCAGTTTCTGTGCATCTGTAGGGTTTTTAGGACGTCTGGGTTCTGGTGTTAGTTGCTTGCCCGATGAGCCGCCTTTCAGTGGATAAGCTGCGCCCGGTGTTTGTCCTCTTACCTCACAGACAACAGTTTGCAGGAAGCGATTAGAGCAAAGAAACTACAGACAAGGGGACTTAAATGAAACTGTGTAGACGTCCCTGCTGGATGAAGGAGGGCTGGACTTCATGCATCTGCTAGCACAGAAAGCAGAGAGGCAGTCAGACCTGCAGGCTCATCATCATCATCAGCAGCATCATGAGCATCATCAGCAACCACTAAACCAACCAGTTGAGCAGCTAACGCTAACTAGCAGGGACACCGCAGGCAGTGTGTGTGTGTGTGTGTGTGTGTGTGTGTGTGTGTGTGTGAAGCAAAGAGTAGCTCATTTCCTTCTCAACAGGAAGTGGCAGAGCTGATCAGGCGGGATGAAGATGGGAGTTAGTGTTGTTGTTGTAGTTAGCGGCTGAGTGGTCAGTGATGCGTTCACGGTTGCAGAGATGCTGCTGGCTCTCGTGTGAAGTAAAGTTTGCAGCAGATGTTTTGTTTGCAGCGTCTTTGGAGTCGTGTTTTCTCCTTTTTGTGCCTTTTTTGGTTATTTTGCATTTCTGTGAGCTTATTTCTGGTTGTGTGATGTTAGCATTGGATTCTCTCGGGCTTCCTGTCACAGTCCAAAGGCACACGTGTGAGGTTAACTGGTGATTCTGAATCAGTGTGTGAATGTTTGTGTCTCTGCGACAGGCTGGAGACCTGCCCAGGGTGTACCCCGCCTCTCAGCCTGTGACAACTGGGAGAGGCTCCAGCACCCCCACGACCCTGAATGGGATAACTGGGACGAGATGGATGGGCGAGCTTGTTTTTGTCAGCCGTTTAAAACTGAAGAAATCTAAAAGTCACATTTGATGATGCACGTCCAAACTCAGAGCCTGTTATCACACAATAATCTCAATCTGCTGTGTGCATGCTGCAGGTGTGCAGCAACAACATGCACATGTCATTGGTCAGATAATTACAAACAGCACAAACACAGCCCACAGGTGCAGTTCAGGTGAAGCTAGCAGCTACAGCCACCTGTGTCACCATCCACCTGTCAGTCAAAGAGGCCACGCCCCTAATAATGGTGAAATCTAAAAGCCTCCTCCCTCCTGTACAGGTGTTATGAAGGAGGCAAGTAGAGGCGGTTTGTGTATCAGGCTGTAAACATGTTTATTTCTGCTTTAAAGTTTAAAAATGGGAGTCACTGCTGCCTCTGCTGGACGTTAGAGGAACTGCACATTTCAGCTTTATTTTCCAGCCCCGGAGGTTGAAGCTGGTTTCACTTCGGCTCTCAGGTGACGATGTGGGCTGAAACACTACAGCTGAGCATTCAGGTCACCGAGCTGATGAAGAGAGGCCGGCTGACTGCTGACACTCCGCTGCACACACGTTGCACTAAACACTGCAACACATTATGTAAAATACGCCCCCCGGGCTCATTCAGCAATCTGTCCGTGACTGGGATACAAGCTCCGATAATTTAAGATTATTCCAAGTTCTCGATAAATAACCGGCGGCGTGCGCCTTCCGATCGAGTGAGGAGAATCTGGGTTGAGCGCGGCTGTTTTCACTCTCCAGATCGCTGCTCAATGACTCGTGAAAAGCAGAGGGAATAATTCCTTGAAGGCTCTTTTGTTTCGTGCTTCTGTTCATTTGCCAGACTCTGTAAATGGCAGCGTGCGGCGCAGACCTGGTGGCTCCGTGGATTCACAGCTCGCTGGTCTTCATTAAGATGATGACTAAGAAATTATCTGTCCAGCATCCCACCATTAATCTGCCCCGCGGCCGCCAGTGTTCCCACGATCTGTTGGCACTCACGCACACTCAGATTTACTCAAACCTCTCGGGGTGTTATGTCACTCTGCAGTGCGGCTCTCAAAGGGCTGGGGGCTGAGTTTAAGCTACTTATTGTGAGGAGAGAAAGAGAAACTGAACCGTGTGGCCTTTAAAAGAAAAGATGGCTGAGCGTCAGGAAAAGGTTCTTTCTTTCCTCCCTCCGAGACTCTTATGAGACGTTTTTTATTTCACTCAACAGAAACTTTTCCTCTGCCTGCAAGCCTGTTGAGGATCCTCCAGCAGAGAGCATGTCGCTATCATTTCTCGTTGAAGGGATTCAAGCAGCACTTCCCCAAGTACACGACCCCAAAGCGATGATCTGATTCTGTGCGCTCAAACCAAACCGATCTCAGCGACGACATCATCTGCTTCCATTACACAGACAAACCTCCGAGCTGCGAACAAACGGAGGAAGACGGCAGTTTGAAGTCTGAAAAGACTGATGGTCAGTAACTTTCAGAAGGACTGGTTTGTTCGGCGCTGCCAGCGACTCCCAGGTTTACAGACTTGCTCTGGACTGCTGGGTGTGGATCTCAGTCATGTGATCACAGCTTTGAGAGAAAAATACTGCATAAAAGCTGCCGACCTGTCAGGTGCTTCAAAACTAGTAAAGCACACCGCTCTGCTCGTTCCAGCTCAGCGTTTTTATTGTCGGACTCTCCCGGAGTAGCTTTGCATGAATCAAGTTCAGAGTAAGCCTTCTGTGTCTGAAACGAGCTGTTTTAGCTCCTCTCCCTGAAATCTAGATTTCCTGTGACTGGCTCCACCCACCTGGTAAAAAGACGTTTTGAAGATGACCTGTAACATCTTCCTCCTCCTTCTTCTGGGAGCTCACGTTGGGGTTCTCTAAAGCGAATCATCATTTAAAGTCCTGAATCCCGCCTCCACACGCTCTGCGCTTTAGCCTGACGAGAAGATTTGAATCTGTTCCTGTGATTCTTCCATAGTAGATGGATCTTTAGCTGATAACGAGCTGTGCCTTACTCCTGAGTTGAACTGAAAGGACTTGAAGTCATGAAATGTTTTATTTTCTCGGTGCATGACGTGAGCTCCAGCGTGTCGGTTCATCCGTGACAGCCGCCCGTCGCTGTCTGTGTCCACTCAAGCAAAACTTACAGGAAACCGACTCACTGTGCAACCAACGTGTAATTAACAATGATGAGATATTAAAAAACCGACTCGACTGCGTTTGTGCCTCTGAGACCTGCTTTTATGTTGGATGCTTTGAGGTCAGGTGGGATCCTTTCAGATGTTATTGGCTGTCATTTCCACCTGATTCGGTCTCGGCTGGTTTCCAGCACAGAAACATTTGTCTGTAAAATCCTTTCAGTTTGTTGTAAATATGCTGAATTTTGTGAATGTAAGAGTCTGTTGGTAGCAGCAGGAGAAGAGTCCAGATGGTTTATGGAAATATTTTTCCAGCAGACTCCCCAGTGTTCTCAATTATCTCTGCAAGGTCGAGCGGGGAAAACAAGCTTTTATTGTTTGATGCAGGACCGCGAGCACGCTCAGGAGGAGGAGTTCCTCTGGGCTATTTATAGAAGCTGCCCTGATTTCACCACCTGCTGTAAATAAACTCACCTACATGCTTTTCATTCAGAGCTGTGCGTCAGGCTGTTTACGAGAATGGAAAGGAGCCTGTAGTAGCGACGAGGTCAAAGGTGACGGCTCCTCTGAGGGATGAACCAGGAGATCGTTGCAGCTTTGGACAGATTTGCATGAATATCAGCTTTGATAAAGCACATGTCTCAGTCTAACAGGACTGTCTTTCCCAAAATGTACTCTGTGTTTTCTTCAGTCAGACCTGAAACAAGTGCCTGAGAACATCACTTCATCAGGACAGTGTTGATGAAGTGAGCAGACGGCAGGTTTACGAGTGGCTCATGCAGGCATCTGAGCCTCGCCGGACGACATCAATGGCAAAGACGGCGCTGTACCAAAAATCACCCAGTGACTGCTTTGGTTACGAGCCTATTTCCATGGTAACCTGTAGTTTTTCTGTTGGTCTGCAAATGCTCACTAACCACTCACACAGTGGTGGTAAAACTCGAAAAAGGTTCGCCTTCAAAGTAAAACATGTTTTACATGGCACAACATTTATTTTGAAGGTGAACCATTTCCATTTCCTGTTTGCATGGAGACGCTGGGGTTTGAATGCCCGAGACTCTCAGAGCTGAAGAAGCTTCTTCAATGAGACGTGAAACGTGGCGTGAAGCATGACTGAGAGCCTGCACAGACGTGAAGCAGATCAGCTGACTGCAGCACCTGCTGTACTCTTAATGCACACACACGCTCTGTGGTTATTATTGAAAAATGTGAAAATCCGCTGATCAAAGCTGTGAACCAGAGCGATCTTATGACTTCATGCTGTTTGGCATGTTCAGATGATACTTGTGTCGACTGCTGACAGACTCCATCATTCGCTGCTGAATGCAAACGAGGTTAAAATCGTTCGGTCGTCTCCAGCTCATTACAGTCTCATCATGCTGGGAGTAGGAAATAAATAAACTTCCTGTTTCTCTCAGACTCGCTCCTCTCTCTGCAGAGCTGCCCCCCCCCTCCAATCATAAATCTGTGAGCCCTCCTCATCATGCACAAATGTCCTTTGATGGATGAACATTTGTCCACACAGAAAGAAGCTGTAATGGTGCCAGTTAAACTGGAATGAGCACACATCCTCCAATGAATACTGTAAATGCCATATGAATAATAAATTATCTGGCTGTGTGTGTGTGTGTGTGTGTGTGTGTGTGTGTGTGTGTGTGTGTGTGTGTGTTCAGTTTAAATTAATTCCTATGTGAACGTTTCCCAGATTGCCTCTCTTCAGTCAGATCTCCCCGCTGGCAGCAGCGGCCGCTCGGCGCTTCGTTGCTCTCAGATGAGGCTTTAATCAGCAGGAAGCAGACGCTGATGCTTTTATACTCTTTACACTAAAATCATCGTCGTCACTTATCCCTGTAAACGAAGGCCCAGCCTTCCTCCAACACCTCAGGCTGCATATTTAGAAAAATAAGAGCATTTTAGGGAAATATGCAGCTCTGCTCTCAGGTGGAAAACATGTCGTGTGATTAATTATAAACCCCTCGAATAGCCATAACAGTGACGTCATCATTCGTCAGAGTGATGCGTTATTACAACATATTTACAGTCAACACACGTATGAAACATGTGCCTCAAATTTAGAGTAACGATTTTGGTTTCTTTGGTCGACGTTGTCTGAAGAGATCGTAATGAAAATGTAACAACTTTCACAATCAGACCAAGGACGCCCCGTATGCTCCGAGCCTGTCGGACAGTTTGTTACTGCGTTTATAGAATAATTATGAAGCTGAGCATATGACCACAGCGCTCACGTGAAAATTATAAGGACTCCCGCTCTCATCGTGTCCTCGTCACACACAGGTGAGCCAATCAAACATCACAATACACACTAATGTAAATCCTTTACAGCTGTTGTCCAGCGGTCCCATTTAACTTCAATATTTAATATAAAATGAACTCATAATATTCTCATTAAAAAGAATAAATGAATATTCCGGCACAGGTGAGCCTCCATATCAGAGAGTTGGCTTTCATGAGGGATTCGTTTGTTTTTCTGCAGAACATCGCCGCCTTTCACCCACATCTGTAAACCTCTGGACAGGAAAGAGGCGACCCTGTTTGTTAGTGTAACAGTGAATGAATGACAGTGCGGTCAGGGCCGATGTTTGAGTCGGGGTGTGTGTGTGCCTCTGTGAGAGCAACAAACCAACCAACCCTGCTGTAACGTTTCCTCAGACACACCTTCACGGCCAGGCTTCCTGCAGACAGCAGCCACCCGGCTTCAGTGGGATAGACACAGCACACATATTTTATCCAAGTCTGATTTTTGTAATATTCCATGAAATATATAAAAGGTTTTTAATTTTCCGTAATATGTATGGAAAAGCTCAAATTATTGTAAAAAAAGAGCTGTTGCTCACAGAGCCTTTAAAGCATGAATCTGCTCATTAACAGCATTAAATATTTGTGCAGAAAGAAACCATCCGATCGTTCACTCGCAGCTTTTTCTTGTGCCAAACATTTAGACACACGCTCTCTGCAGGTGAATCATTTATTAATCACATTATCGGGGCTGCACACTCAGGCTATGATTAGCAGCAAATCAGTGCAGCTGCTATAAATAACCACAAAGTGCTCGAGTGTGTGGGCTTGTGTTACTCATGTTGTGAGGCCATAAATCTGTTAATGAAGTCACACTGTGAGGACCGAGTCCTCTGAATGTAAGTCGTTAAGTCGATGGAGACGTGTGAGCGAGAGAGTGTGAAAAGAGATGAAGAACACAAGGATGAGATGATAGAAGGATGAGTTATTAGAGAAGAGGAGGAGCATCACTCTGCAGTAGGGCTGCCACGATTAGTCGACTATCAAAATCGTCAACGACTAATTTAATAGTCGACGCGTCGTTTGAAGCTTTGTAAGATCCCAAAAGACGCAGGAATAAGTAGCAGGATTTAAGAGTGTAATAACGGACTGAAACAGAAGATGGCAGCACTGCATGTACAAGAATGCCAGCTGCCGTTAAACCCCCGAAGAAGAAGAAGCAGTGTCCCAGAATTCATAGCGCAGCCCAGCTCAGTTTCCAACAATGGCGGCAGCTAGTTAGTTTTAATGTTACTCTTATTATTCTTTCTGGGTCACAAAATAAACGTTTGACATATTTTCAGGCGAGAATGTAGCTGTGGAAACCTCAAATATCGGCTCAGTTTATCAGGACACCGCATATTTTCAAAAGCACTCCGACGTTTTCGGAGACGTCTGTTACCCACTAGCTCGATAGCTAGCCGGGGGCTAGGTCACTAGCGCCGTGAGAACACCGGACTCCCAGCAAATCGTTTTCAAACCCACCGCCGCTACTCAGGTTAAACATGATATATGAGTCACTTAGATAACTTGAAAATGTTATTGTTTGGCTTTTTTTTAGTATTTTATTTGTTCCTGAGTAAATCGGTTTGGCTGAGATTAAAGTTATAGTTTTTACACAGCTGAATAAACCTCAAGCAGACAGCTGATTATCAGAAGTGTGAGATGCTCAAGAATTTACTCCGGTGTCCTGTTATATTTTAGATAGCAAGGAGTTTATTAAACTTCACCGAAACAATCTGCAAACTTCATTAAAATTTAATAAACGAGCATCTTGTCTTTATTTTTAGTTAGCACAGACCTTAAACACTTAAAGCTGTAAGCTAGTGATAGTTATATAAGAGCAGATGCTGCTGGTGCAATCCGGTTGTTCAGTCTGACGTCACTAGCCGTGTCTGGGCCTAAACTCCGCTGCAGGTCCATATATCAAACGATCACTATGGCATTACTGAGAGTTAAAAACTGTCTAAAGTCTTTCATCTTTAATAAAATGATCAGCGTTCTGCTCTACCAGGTGTAACAATTGAGTTTAACATCCAGGCATCCATGAAAACGGAATTTATGACATTTAACGGAGTTAGAAGTTAGCAGGGAGTTAGCTCGCTAGCTTCTATCTAAATACAATATAGCATGTCCTGACTGCGGGGTTTTGGAAACAAATTAAAACGTACAGCTCTGTTATCACTTCCAACATAAATGAAGACAGAAAACTAAACAGCAGTGACGTTTGTAGGGTTACTGAAGTTGGGCTAGCTGGTATGTAATGATGTGCTACGTGACCGCTAGCGACACAGCTATGTTAGCATAATATAAACAAGCTAACTTTTTTTCCACTTGATAAAAGTTAACGTGAGTGTTCTCGGTGGTCAGGGACAAATGTAATCGCATGGCAGGATGCTGTAAAAGGACCAAACTTCAGCCAGGAGAACAACTGAGATAATCCATCCACAATACGAGGTTAGTCATTCATATACTGCTGCATGGGCTGGGCTGTAGTTACATCCTAAGGTTTTAAAAACTGAGCTTAAATAAATGATTAGCGGTAATAAAAGCCGAGGGAGGTCAACAGTGATCACTGACTGTTTTAGGAGCTTTTTGAGATCAAATAGAAGAAAATACAAAACATTAAACATGTTAACAACACAAAAGCCATATTAAACGCAGACTACTTTAGACCCGGAAGTAGGATTCGTCACGTCATCACTTAACGACCGGATAAGCTGTACATTTTACGTCCAATGGATGATGATCTGATTAGTCGACTATCAAAATAATTGTTTGTGGCAGCCCTACACTGCAGACACGGAAACACAGAAACAAGTCGTCACAAAGCCCAGTTTTAGTTTTAACGATGCTCATCTTTCATTAAGAGTCTGTAAACAAACCTGGAGACAGTCCTGTGAGCCTGTGTGTGTGGTTTTAGGTTCCAGGTCAGAGGTCAGCGTGTGTGTGCTGCTGTTTAACTCAGTCCCAGCGTGCTGCGTGCTAACCATGTTACTTTAACTAAAAACAAGCTGACTGTACCTTTAAGGAACATTAACCCTGGCTTCATTGTTTACATCTGAAGCTTGTGTCACTCTGTGGCTCTGATTGGAGGTTTCACATGACAGTGAAGGATATTCCCCCGTCTGTGAGTGCTGCACATTTATGTGGTGATTTTCTTATTTTTAGACCAGCCTGCTTTTCTCTAATACTTTGTAAATTAGTCATCCGGCCCATAACAGCCTTCTTTGACCTTCTGTTCAGACTCATGGGTGTGAAAGGATGTGAGAGAGAATTCATTTCTACTGAGTAGAAATGAATTCTACTCGCCTCTGTCAGTGCGCCCCAGGGCAGCTGTGGCTACAATGTAGCTTGCTATCGCCAGTGTGTGAATGTGTGTGTGAATGGGTGAATGACTGAATGTAGTGTAAAGCGCTTTGGGGTCCTTAAGGACTAGAAAAGCGCTATACAAATGCAGGCCATTTGACCATTTACCAGTATAAACTCTGTAGCTGTACACACACACACACACACGCTCGGTTTTATCAAATGTCAGTGAGATAAAGAGTAGAGTATAAATACGACAAAAAACCAAAGAAGAAGACGTCTGGAAGTTGTCGGGTATCATCCAGTAGAGACGGGTGTTCAGGTGTGTGTGTGTGTGTGTGTGTGTGTGTGTGTGTGTGTGTGTGTGACCTTGGCTCCACAGTTGTCATGCTCAGACCTCAGCTTCCCTGCCCTTGGCAATACGGTTGTTATAGCAACCACGGCAGCTTGCAGGCTCATTGGCTGGCAGGTTGAGAAGGAACGTCTGAGCGTGTGTGTGTGTGTGTGTGTGTGTGTGTGTGTGTGTGTGTGTGTGTGTGGAGAGAGAGATACCATCTCTGAGATCAATGGAGCTTCGTGGCTGACACACCTGTTCTATTTCTGCTTCTATTATTTCATACACGGCTGCTCCGTGTGTCACACACCTCTGCATGCACTGACCTTTCCGAACTACACACACAGACTCACACACACACACAGGTCTCAGGTTAAGCTACAGGTACCACAGTGCAGTGAGCGTGCTGGTTGAACATCAGCCCCTGTGAGTAAATCTGTTCGTACTATTATTATTATTGCTGTTCCTCCAGATGCTCATGTTTATCCTCTGAACCAGCACACGGAGACACAATAACATCCTGATTTCATAAAAATGTAAACGCACCAGAAATGGGAGCAGTTTATTTTGACCCATCGACCCCGGGAGCTGAGGCTGGGTAAAAAGGAGCGTCAACAATTAAATGTTCAACTTTTACAAATATTGTGCTCATGTTCAGCTCTATCTTACCATCACAGTTCAAAATAAGCCTTCTTTTTATCAGACTGAAACAAGCCTCCCCTCAGAAATCCAGTTTTCCTCTTACTGACAGCAGGATAAGGACGGTGTTCCCACATTTATCCAGCCATGTTTTCCAGCTCCTGTGGGATCGCGTGCCATCTCCATCCCAGCAGGCTAAAACTGCCCAGCCCGCCTCACTGTGCTGATTGGCTGACAGCAGCAGCAAAATGGATCCATGAGTGTCACACACCGGATCTGAGAGGACGGACAAAACTGTCCAACAGGAGACAGAAAATAAACTGGTGTCTGTGAGGTCACAGTGAGGAGACTCGGCGAAGGTCACGAAACACGACCTTTACAACAATAACAGAGCATGAGACTGTGTGTGTGTGTGTGTGTGTGTGCTGATAATGATGCCATTAAAGCAGCAGGTGTATTTATAGCGCTGTCTGCAAAGGAGAACATTGACCCTCTGAACGGGAGACGAAGAACGATCCTCCCGCGCCGATCGGCGCATCGGGCGACAAGAGAACGCCATCGAACTCGGTCCATCGCGGCAGTTGCTGCTTCATCCCATGACAGCTTGGCCGAGCGTGAATCTTCAAGGAACGTACTCCTCCAAGTTATTTTGGGTCTTCCTCGCCGTCTCTTTCCATTCCTCGGGTTCCACAGAACCGCGACACGGGTGGGTCTCGGGTCCGGTAGCCGAAGGATGTGAGCGGCGAATCTGAACCGGCGCTTGGTGACTTGGACGTGGAGCGGCTTCCTCGTTAGTAACGCGATCCCGATATGTGATCTTGAGCAGCCGTCGAAGGCAACGCTGTTGGAAGATGTCGAAATCATTGTTGGGTCTGCGCCTCGCAGGCCTCGCTGGTTCAAAGACTCATCACCCGTGAAGAAAGAAAGACAAACAGCTCAACTTGCTAGCAAGGGGAGCCTGGTCAGATCCTCAGAGCAGCAGTGTGTGTGTGTGCATGTGGGTGTTTTTGTGTGACTTCCTGCTGATCGCAAAGGGTCACCTCCCCTCACCCTGCATATGACTCAACCCCTTTTTAACAGTCTCACCACACAGAAGCACAGGTGAGGCCATAAAGGGCAGGAAGTAAAACATCCTCCCTAAATAAGGACCAGAAGCTTACATGCAGTGTGCTGTTACCCTCGATGTGGGGAACAGAAAAATCTCTAAACATACAGGTTAAAACAAGGTTTACAGATTTAAGCACAACGACAGCATTTAACATTTCACTCTAACATTCATTAAAAAGTTTATTTCTACATGTTTATGATGATTCATCACTTCTACCTCTGTGTGACACCAAATCCATCACGTAAAGCTGCGAGTGACGAATCGGTTCCAACATTAAATCTTTAAAATGATGTAAAAACGCTGCCACAGTCACTGCTGTGATGTTCGTGCGTGTGTTGTAGTTTTAAAGCAGCTCTTTGTTTGCCTGAGTAAAGTTTTGAGTGCTCCTTTACTCCTGCGTATACCTTATAGCCATATGTTCTCTGATTGGTCGTCTGTGTTATTACCTGTCTCCTCCCCTCCGTCCTTTGTCTTTCTAACGTCTCCGCCTCTTTCCTCCCTTCAGCCTGGCGCTGCACCCGGAGCGCTCCCTGGTGGCGACGGGTCAGGTGGGCAAGGATCCGTATGTGTGTGTGTGGGACACCTTCACCGCCCAGACCGTGTCACTGCTGCGTGACGGACACACACACGGCATCGCCTGCCTCGCATTCAGCGCTGATGGACAGGTGACGCGCGCGCGCACACACACACACACACACACACACACACACACACACACACACACACACACACACACACACAGTCTAAGACTATGATTTTTAAAGATAAGGCTGGAATCAAATGTAAATTTTCTGGAAACTCTTTAGTTTTCATGTGAATGAATGAGCTGCATTAATAATTAATAATCCACCTTAAATCTACAGCATGCAGTGTAATGTAATCTTCAACACTGAGACCCTGCAGCTGGTGGGATCATTTCTATGTGAAGGATTTTGACAAAGATTTGACATTTATGCTGAACACAAACACATCCAGCATAAAAAGCATGAACGATGAAAGTCCTGCATTATTCTTAATGAGCACCAGGGGGCGACAGCAACAAGATTTCTGCTCCTTTAGAAGTGCGACACTTTGCGTCACACTGAGTAAAACATTAGAAATAAGGACCATCCAGCCCGCGCTCGCTGCACTCTCAGGCTTCGTGACATCTTTGATACCGTCTGTGGTTTTGAGTAAATAAGCCCGTGTGGCCCAGTGGGAATCTGTGGTCCACATAAACGCCGTCATCGGTGCTGTCGACTGATATTATTGCTTAGTAACAGGACTTGAGGCCCGTTTTTTGGGTTTACTGGGACCCAGATTATGACTCTGCCCGTGGGGCCCTCATGATGCTTGATGTGACGATAAGCAGACCTCTGAGGCTGAATGTGTCCTGGCGGCTTTTGTCAGATGAGTTTTGAAATTTCCGCTTTAGAAACGTGACAAAGATTTAGTCGTCCATCAGGGCTGTGGGCAGTAAATTTTTCTGCAGAGATAATGAAGCATTATGAAGTTTATCGGGGTCAGTCAAAGCCCAATAATCAATCTGTGTGTGTGTGTGTGTCCTGCATCAACCCAAAGGTCATAGAAGAATGACTCGGTGAGAGGAAGGAGGGGCAGGAAAAGGGCAGAGTGAGCTGAGAGGATGATGATAAAAGTAATGACATCATCCATCACTTTGGTTCAGTAACTTACAGTCAAAGGTGGAAAATGAGTGCGGTGCAACCCACCTGTCCTAAACTCACACACAGCATCAACCTCACATCATTTTCTCTACAGCTGCATCGATTTACCGCAGGTCGCTCTGTCAGAGGCGAGCACGCCTGGTCTTCAGACTCTGGCACGATGCACTTTGATTCTTTGGAAGAAGAACGCAGACATCGCGCTAAAGTTCGTGTCAGACCCTTGTGTCCTCACAGGGCTCCTCTCTGTGTCAATCAGCACAGTTATTAATGCTTTGTGTGCGACCCCATTGTGCTGCTGAAACACCTCTGAGGACTCCACAAACATCTGCAGGTGCTCCGTAGTATCGCACACCGACGATGGTAGCAGCTGCGACGTGACGCCTCTGTGGACGGGACTTGTTTTTCCTGCACATCCCACCTGCCTGGTTGGATTTCTGGGAAGTCCAATTGGAAAGCTTCCTCGAACTCTTCATCGTGCTCCTCAAACCCTTTCTGAGAACAGAGCAGAGCTTATTAACAGATGGACATCCTCTGTAATGGCCAGCAGGGGGCGGCTGGCTTCAGTGAGCGCTCTCCTGATCAGTTTATGGTCTCAGTCGCTGCTTTCGAGTCTTTTCAAGTCAACATCATATTAATTTAGGAAATTATCCTCCGGTTTGAGTGAGGCAGGACCAGAGAGCGGGACAGGGTTAAAGGTCAGCCCCAAGTCACGGCTGGTTTCAACACACTGAGAAACAATCAACCTCGTTACCGATGACTTTGTCAGTATTTTAAAGGAGCTCCTGAAAATCAAAACCTGATTCAAATTTGACCGACGGCTGATTAAAGATCGTCTTCTCGGGCGCGTCGGGTCGGAGAAACGTCGAGCGCTCGTTCTGTGACGTGTTTCTGTCATAACCAGCAGTTAATGTTGCAGTAGATCAGAATATGAACAGCCGTCCATCCTGTGGCTGATTGTACGTTTGCAGTCTGAATATTGAGGCACGTGTAGCCTTTAGCAGACATTGTGATTAACACCTCGGTGCACAAGCTCGATTCATGACGTGCTTTGGTCAACAGGAAGAGCAACAGTAGCAGGAGATGGTCTGCTTTAAGGCGTGGCTGATCAGTGCCGTCCTCAGTGTGATGCTTTTATTAAAACAGCGTTATTATTCCTTATACTGTGGAAGATGAGCTCTCTAAACACCGGTGGGTTTTTCCTCTCGTCTCCGTGACATGTGCAGTTTTAATAAAGATGCCTTTCACTCATTGCAGTCGCATATCTCCTGCTCCAGTGCTGGATGTTCACAGCCAATCAGAAGAACATTGTCTTAGAGAGGGGAGGAGTTACAACTGCTGCACTGAGGCTCATGAGATAAAGAAGGATTACTTTGAACTGTGAATCATGCAAAGCTGCTGAAGGACATCAGCTGACTCTGAAACCTGAAAATGGGTCAAGATCAAGTCCAGGTTCAGATTTCTGGCTTTTGTAAATGTGAATATTAAAGCGCGTTGCTCCTGAAGCATTGGTTGCTTTCTGCGATCACATGTAGACTCGTACGTGTAGTGACGTTCGTGTCCTCGTGCTTCCCGGACTTTTTTTAGTCCGATCAGATTCCCAGGAGCTGTAATCCAGGAAGCAGACGCTCCATTTGTTCTGCCATTGACTGTCTCGTTCTGCTCCTGACCTAAATGTAGTACGGGATGTGCACGCACATCTCTCTGCATGTTTGATTTCACTCATCTGTGTGTGTGTGTGTGTGTGCGTGTGTGTGTGTGTGTGTGTGTGTGTGTGTGTGTGTGTGTGTGTGTGTGTGTGTGCAGCCTGAGCAAATAGTTCCCTCTCAGCCACCTGGAGTGCTGGAGTTGCTTTTATACGCCTCCTTTTCCCTCCCGCTGACTCCACCGTGACTCATTTAGCAAACAAACCTGGTGGAGTCGCTCTGA
The DNA here is from genome assembly GCF_057382275.1 of Copadichromis virginalis. Classification (NCBI taxonomy): domain Eukaryota; kingdom Metazoa; phylum Chordata; class Actinopteri; order Cichliformes; family Cichlidae; genus Copadichromis; species Copadichromis virginalis. The sequence continues at coordinate 2,614,449 of NC_140630.1, read as the reverse complement.
GTTTACCGGCAGCGCCGCGTCTGACGGCAGCGCCACAGACGCCAAACTCGGTGTCGTGTCAACACGTTAGAATAACTTCTAACGAATGCTTCCCCCAGTCCCTGCAGGTCCCTCCCGTCGTGTCAGCCTGCGGCTGGGAAAATGAAACGCGTCACAAACCAACATATGAAATAACCCTGGGTGTGAGTGGGCGGCGTGCGCGGTAAATAAACTGTTTCTCAGCAACTGATGCTGAAATAAGAAAATCAATAGAGCTGTAAAGAGCGAAATCATAAATAACAGCAGCTTAGAGTCAGACCCGCCTTCACTCACAGAGAACATGATGATGGTGCTGACGGGTTTATCAGCTCTGTTCACGTGCAGCTCAGCTTACAAAATACCCGAATACCTGAAGGTGGGCGTGGACCCGGAGCTGAGGACCATCTTCATCGACCATCTCAGACGTGCTCTCGCTGTCCTCTTTCTGCCGTTTGGTGGCGTTTCTGTGCGTTAGGGAGCGTCAACATGAAAACACCTTAACCATCATCCTCCAGCTCTCCTGTGCTCCACAGCTCCGTAGCCACCCGCCATCGTTATCTGTCGACGGCCCAACATCGCTTCACTAATGATGAGATTTCCATCCAAACGTCCTTCAGTCTGAAGACGGTTCGTCATCTTTGGAATTTAAACATATAGAAATGAAAGCAGTGTTGTCTGCAGGGCGGAGCCACACTGTGGGGGGGCCTAACTTTAACTTCCAGGTGTTTTACAGGAAGTGAGGCGTTCCTTTCAAAGCGATTGTGAAAGAAGAACTAATCATTTGATTTGGGTCGAGCATTAAAAGAGAGAGCGGTAAAGGTCGGCTGAATAATACAGCACCCATCGTGCACGTCAACATATTTATTATAAGATAAGGACTCGTGCACGCCACGATGTGGCTGACGAGTGTTTACGATGTACGATGAGACAATCTTCTTCTGCAAAATCACCTTTAAATTCAAACGACTTCTAATTCCTGACGGTGGGATTATTTCCTCCTGATTCTCGTGTATTTACAGGAAAACACTGTAAGTTAAATAAAATGAAATTCCATTAACCTCTTAAGCCCCAAACCTACCTGACCTTTTGCCCCCGTATCAGGGGCGTTGGGGCTTAAGCGGTTAATTAGGAATTCTGCTCTTAGTCCTGTTAATAAGTGTTAGCAGTGACCTGGCCTGGTCCTTGCTGTCAGCTCCTGACGGACTCAGTGAAGACACTAAAAACCTGTTTTTTACTTTGGTTTTGATTTGTGATTCTAACCGTGGAGCCTGGAAAAGCTGAAGTCTTTGTGAGCGTCACAGCAGGACGACTCTGGAAGGTCTGATGCTGAAAACACATCAAACGTTTGCTGGAAAACCAGATCTGAAGGTGTCGTTGAGGTCAGACGGTGATGAAACTGCCAATAAGCTGCACTGGTTCTGGTTTCTGTGGACGTGAGTGATATTAATGAAAACGCTGTCGCTGCTGCTGAGCTGTGAGGCGACTCTGTGAATGCTGAGCCAGCAGTTTCTGCCCCTGGCACTGACTTTGGATGACTGAACATCTCAGGCTAAATCAAAATAAACACACAATCAATAAAATAATCATAACTCCAGCTTAATAATAAATCAAGTGTGCAGGCTGTGGCTGATTTATTGAGGACTGCTGTGAAGCTGAATCCTTTATGATCTGCTGAGTCTTTGATCACTGAAGGAGCGCAGACGTCTGTTTGCGCAGCAGCTCGACGCTCCTTTCAGGTATTCTTCCCGTTAACCTTTCAATTCAATTCAATTCAATTTTATTCATATAGCGCCAAATCACAACAAAAGTCGCCTCAAGGCGCTTCATAGATACAGAGGAAACCCCAACAATCATATGACCCCCTGTGAGCAGCACTTTGGCGACAGTGGGAAGGAAAAACTCCCTTTTAACAGGAAGAAACCTCCGGCAGAACCTGGCTCAGGGAGGGGCGGGGCCATCTGCTGTGATTGGTTGGGGTGAGAGAAGGAAGACAGGATAAAGACATGCTGTGGAAGAGAGACAGAGGTTAATAACAGATATGATTCAATGCAGAGAGGTCTGTTAACACATAGTGAGTGAGAAAGGTGACTGGAAAGGAAAAACTCAATGCATCATGGGAATCCCCGGCAGCCTACGTCTATTGCAGCATAACTAAGGGAGGATTCAGGGTCACCTGGTCCAGCCCTAACTATATGCTTTAGCAAAAAGGAAAGTTTGAAGCCTAATCTTAAAAGTAGAGATAGTGTCTGTCTCCTGAATCCAAACTGGAAGCTGGTTCCACAGAAGAGGGGCCTGAAAACTGAAGGCTCTGCCTCCCATTCTACTTTTAAATACTCTAGGAACAACAAGTAGGCCTGCAGAGCGAGAGCGAAGTGCTCTAATAGGCTGATATGGTACTACAAGGTCATTAAGATCAGATGGGGCCTGATTATTTAAGACCTTGTATGTGAGGAGCAGGATTTTGAATCCTGGATTTAACAGGAAGCCAAAACAGGAGAAATCTGCTCTCTCTTTCTAGTCCCTGTCAGGACTCTTGCTGCAGCATTTTGGATCAGCTGAAGGCTTTTCAGGGAGTTTTTAGGACTTCCTGATAATAATGAATTACAGTCGTCCAGCCTGGAAGTAATAAATGCATGAACTAGTTTTTCAGCGTCACTCTGAGACAGGATATTTCTAATTTTAGAGATGTTGCGCAAATGGAAGAAAGCAGTCTGATATATTTGTTTAATATGTGCGTTGAAGGACATGTCCTGGTCAAACATGACTCCAAGGTTCCTCACAGTGTTACTGGAGGCCAAGGTAATGCCATCCAGAGTAAGAATCTGCTTAGATACCATATTTCTAAGATTTTCAGGGCCGAGTACAATAACCTCAGTTTTATCTGAATTAAGAAGCAGAAAGTTAGCGGCCATCCAGGTCTTTATGTCTTTAAGACATTCCTGCAGTTTGACCTCAGCCTTTCCAAGCAAACCTTTGAAAACGCTTTAAAGGTTTGGTCGTTAGAAATAAACTTGAGTTCATCTGAAATGTTGCAGAGTTGCTATATTTACACTTACAAACACGTCACATGAGCGTCAGGCTAATCGAGCAGGGAGCCCCGCCCTCTGTCAGCTTGGATTAAGCTTTTGCACGTATGAAGCAGATGAGCTGTCAGATTTCTGCACGTTCAGCCTCTTTTTTAAATTGTTTGTAGACATTTTGGATGCGTAACCGTCCTCGTCTCTCCTCCGCAGCGGCTGGCCTCGGTCGGCCTGGACGCCAAGAACACGGTGTGTATCTGGGAGTGGAAGAGAGGGAAGATCCTGGCCACGGCCACGGGACACTCGGACAGGGTGAGAGCGTGCACCAATCAGCTTCCTCTGCAGTTAAGCCTCGCCGCTTGCCGCCGTCTGGCAAAGCCTCTGGGCGGTGCCGTCTGAGCGGGACAGAAAATCAGCGTGAAGCACCACACACCAATCAGATCTCAATAAAAAATCTTTTACAGAGTTTGAAAGTGTTTCCTTCTCATCGTACTTCCACTGTGCATGCACGCGTTTTCACATAAACCCGATAACGGACGTTTCTTCTGTTCTCCAGATCTTTGACATCTGCTGGGATCCGTTTCAGCAAAGCCGCCTGGTGAGCTGCGGCGTGAAGCACATCAAGGTAACGCAGAAATCGTCGTTTTGTGCTCGTCTCCAGAAATGTGGAAGTAAAATGTAACGTATTCCTCCTACCCAGAAATATGACTGGTCAGCACATTGACCTTCTCCACCTTCATGTAGCCGCTTAGTTTCACTCCAGGTAATAAAATAGTTCCTCTGAACGCCCGTCATTAAATATCTCTAACGAGCCGAGAAGGAAGCAGATATAAAAGCTGGAGACAACTCCCAGCTCAGCTTCTCTCATCCAATCAGAGTCCAGTCCAGATATCAAAAAGCACCTTTACATGGTTCACTGCTGTGGATTTAAATACAAGACAAATCCAGGACAATTTAGATTGTTTTTTCTTTTTTATTTGCTGTTTTGAACACAAACACGACCAAAGCGTGCTCGGTGAGTTGGTGGAGATCACTCTTCCCCAGCCTGCTGGAGCCTCCTTCCCAGTGCTCTCAGTGTTCTCCTCAGTGGTATGCACGGTAACCCTCTCGCAGGTGCGTCCTCGGCACTCTCTGTTTGGGTTCCTTGTTCCCTCCGCAGACCCCTTTCTCTCGCATCTCCGTCACTTTCTCTCGTGTCTCCGTCACTTTCTCTCGCATCTCCGTCACTTTCTCTCGCGTCTCCGTCACTTTCTCTCGCATCTCCGTCACTTTCTCTCGCATCTCCGTCACTTTCTCTCGCGTCTCCGTCACTTTCTCTCGCATCTCCGTCACTTTCTCTCGGGTCTCCGTCACTTTCTCTCGCATCTCCGTCACTTTCTGTCGTGTCTCCATCGCTCTCCAGAAACTCTTCCATGAAGCGGTCTAAAACCGGAAAGCCATCCTCCATGAAATGTTCAATGATGCTCATCACATCTTCACGTAGCTTTTCCAACGCCTCTGGCCTGTAGATTCCATGAATGGTGGCCACTTCATGACTGGCTTTAGCGTCCTTAGCCCCGTTTTTCTTTTTAGGCTTGTGTTTCAGGTCGTGGTCCATGTTTGCTTCTGTGTTTGTGAAGAAGTAAGCTCAGGTGTGTTTAGTTTTAAACTCTGCAGAGGGAACTGCGATGTAGCCGTTGTCAAGGTGATCATTGGTTCTTATGCAGACAGGGAGGGCGGCAGATTTTCATAGCATAACTTTAACCTTTCACATGCTCACTGTGGTGGTCTGAGCTGAATTTGTTGGGACATCTTGTGCTGACACAGTAAAACATGCTGTGCTTCATAAATTAGAGTCAGAAAGAAGGAAAAGGGAGGGCTTGTTTTAGGGCGGGGCTACTGTGTGATTGACACTTCTGGTGCCCGTTGGTCTTTCAGTTAGCCCCTCCCCTCACTCTTTACATGTGCTTTTGAAACTAAGTCCATCGTTAATCTGCGTCTAGGACGCAGATCTGGCCTCGAACAGTAAGAAGGTGTCTCCCCGTCTCCTTCCTGACCGCCTCCGTTTGTGTTCGCAGTTCTGGTCCCTGTGCGGTAACGCTCTCACACCAAAGCGGGGGATTTTCGGGAAGACGGGCGACCTGCAGACCATCTTGTGTGTGGCCTCGGCTAAAGATGACATCACGTACTCCGGGGCGCTTAACGGAGACATTTACGTCTGGAAGGGACTCAACCTGATCCGAACGGTCCAGTCCGCCCACAGCGTGAGTCTCACCTCTGCTTCCCGTCGCAGCAGAAGGCCAGCGTGACACTCGTCTGCACGTCTGGCTGACGTGGGTCCATCGTTGCTTCATTGTGTGGATGCGTGTGTGTTCTCAGGCCGGTATCTTCAGCATGTATTCCTGCGAGGAGGGCTTCGCCACGGGCGGCAGAGACGGCTGCATCCGACTGTGGGACGTCGACTTCAAACCCATCACTAAGATCGACCTGCGAGAGGCCGAGCAGGGATACAAAGGTACGGTCACGGGGTCACCGCAGGTCATTACAGCAGCAAAGGTGACAGTGTTGCATCACACAGGTGCACACAGGGACGAGGTCTCAGCTTCTAACACGATTTAACAGAAAAGGTTCGTTTGAGGCTGCAAAGTTAAGGTACGGAGAGGGGCTCAGGTGGGAGGGAGGGGCTCAGGTGGGAGGGAGGGGCGGGTTTATCTCTATTCTAAACAATGAGGAGGAACGGTCCTTACATCCCGACGGTTCTTTGTCAGCTGAAGGTTTTAAAATGACCTGATTTTCTTTGAGGAGGTTTCTCATCTTTATTTGACCTGATTCAGCTCAAATCCAGAGGTGGTGGCTGTTTGAACCCCTCGCCTCCCCCTCCTCTGAAATGTCGCTGCCCAGCAGGAGGTGCAGACGTACGCTCTTCCTTCAGGAGCAGCTCGAGGGCGAGCCATTAATCCCACCGCCTCCTTTTAAAATCTCCTCTCTGAAGATTTTGAGGAAGAAGTTAAAAAGGAAGAAAAGATGAAAGGAAGGAGGCAAAAGTTTTGTCAGTTTGAAACGAGTTCTCCTCTTTAACACATCTCTGCTGCAGACACGATGGAGCTTCTGATTAACCGTCAAAGTTCATCTCCTCAAAAACATCCTGAAACCAGTCGCTGTGACATCTGTGGACAGGAAATGTGGGAGCATCCTGCTCTAGGACAGCTTTGCATGATTCTCCTTGTTTCTTATAACGCTCAACGGTTTGAATCCGTCCGAGTTCTGACATTGACCGACGTGACCCAACAGATACAAACCTGCCATCTCATGGTGGATTAGTCTGAAAGGCTGCTAATATATCGGCGCCTAAAAATGTTGGAGTTCCACGCCCGATGAGACGACGAGCCCGTCCTCTTCGCCTCTCGCTGCTCTGTACGTGGACAGGAAGTCGGTTTGTTTCTGCTTCCTTCTCCTCTCCCGCGGTGCGCCGCGCTCTTCCTGCGTCTGAAGCTGAAGAAAAAATAATCGTTCCCAGTTATTTCCCACGTGCCTCACAAACTCCTCTGCTGTCGGCCTGTTTTGGCTGCTGAACCTCTGGAGTTTCTAACAACATTACAGGAAAACATCACATGCTGAGCGATGCCATCAGCCACAGCAGATGCTCTTAATTGGCGAGCGCTGAGCTGCTGAGCAGCCCTGCTAATTACATTTCCGATGGTGGAAAAAAGCAGTTTTAGCAGCAAAACTTTAAAAAAACACGAAGGTTGAAGCCGAGCTGAGTCAGCAGGTTGAACTACATTCACAAAGTCCAGATCTCCCTCTGATCAGACACCTCCTGCGCTCCTCCTGGGGGTGTTCTGAACTGAGATGAATGATGTGAGTGTCCACGTGTCTCTGCTGTAGTGCAGGTGTGCGTTTCAGTCGAACCGGATTCTTTTCCTAAAACTAACCGAATCATTTTTGGTGCTTTTAAAGTGAAAATAAAAAACGAAGCAGTCCAGAGGTTCATGGAGCTCCGTCCACCCTCACCTGGCTGCACCGCCACCTCTCCAGCCTCCAGCAGCCAGCGACAGCGGAGCTCGTCTTCATTTATTTAGTGGATTTAACCACCGAGTTCATCAAGACCGAGGACCTGCTTCCTCTGCAGCGCTGTCGTCTTCCATTTTTATCCTCCTGTTTGCTTCTTTTCCTCTCCACTGGTTTTATTTTTGTCTTTCTCCTGAGGTTTTGACAGTTTTGTGTCACCTTACCTTCTCCTTTCCTCTCCTCCCTCCTTCAGGTCTGTCTATTCGCAGCGTCTGCTGGCGAGCCGACCGGATCCTGGCAGGGACGCAGGACAGCGAGATCTTTGAGGTGAGGAAGAAGACGAAACCTCACGCTGTTCCCTCCCTGCGGCGACGCGTTTCAAAGAGTTTTATTTTTGTGAAGACCTCCTGCTGACACGCAGGCAACAAAATGTTCTCATTAATCAAAACTGTGAAGAGTTTCTAATGTCAGGCAGTTTTAGCAGCTCAGATCGGCACTGAAACGTGCGTGATGTGGTGCTTTAAAATGTGAAAACCTGCTCTTGAGTTGTTGTACCTGTGCAGGTGATGGTGCGGGACCGGGACAAGCCGCTGCTCATCATGCAGGGACACAGCGAGGGCGAGCTGTGGGCGCTCGACGTTCACCCCAAAAAGCCTCTGGCTGTCACCGGCAGCGACGACCGCTCCGTCAGGTCGGTGCTCTCTTTGGACTGTGAATCATGCAAAGCTACTGTGGCTGAGTGTGAAAATGGAAGCACAGAGCTGAGGCGAGCAGAGTGATACAGATCCTTACACTGAGTGCTGCTTTGGCTCTTCCTCACAAAATCACTTTGTTTTCATCTGTTATGAACAAAAACTGACAAATCTGAACCTGAAACAACCTGAAATCAGCTCATGGAGACATCATGTTGCATTTGTACCTTTCTTAAAAATATCAAAGATTATAAATTTAACTTGTTGATTACACCTCTGTGTGTGTGTGTGTGTGTGTGTGTGTGTGTGTGTGTGTGTGTGTGTGTGTGTGTGTGTGTGTGTGTGTGTGTGTGTCAGGTTGTGGAGTCTGGTGGATCACGCCCTCATCGCTCGCTGTAACATGGAGGAGGCGGTGCGCAGTGTGGCGTTCAGCATGGACGGATCCCAGCTGGCTCTGGGCATGAAGGACGGATCCTTCACTGTGCTGAGAGTCAGGTGACACACACACACACACAGCTCTTAATTGGTTTCCTATGTGAATGACAGATTATGTGCGTCCAGTCTTGGTGCCTGTGTACAAATTAAAGCTGTTTCTGTAAAGTGTTGATGGTTTTCTTCCTCTCTCTGTCCTGTGGTGTCCCCCAAGGCTCTAGTTTTGGCCCATTACTGCTTTCTTTACATACGTTAAAATGTCTTAAAGACCTAAAGAATAAACATGAATTTAATTTTATGTTTGTGAAAGAATAAAACAGGTTGTTATGTTTGTGCTGCCTCCGTTGGCCACTCAGCGTCATGCATCCATCAGTCTGGGACACGAACATGTGATTACTCCAGTTTTGGAGTCACTGCATTGACTTCCTGTCAGTTTTAGGCTTGATTTGATTGTTTTAAAGATTTTAAATGTGCCGGCACGGCTGCACCGGTCTGATCCTAGTCGTGTTCACGCTCCTGTCAGAGCATCGCGGCCTGCTGATCAGGTGATCGTCCATATTAGGATTTAGACTTAAAGTTAGAGCGATGGAGCTTTTTCAGCTCTTACTCCGAATCTCTGGAATATCGAATACCGTCCCATTTCACCGCCCGACCCGTTTCTACTTTTAAGATTTCTGCTTATAATCAAACTCATTTCTACTCTCTGGCCTTTAACTTGAACAAGCCTTTACGTTAAATGTGCTGTACGAACACAGTCACGCTGTTTTTGTAACGTATGCGTGTGCTGGTCTCCGCTCCTCTCAGAGACATGACTGAGGTCGTTCACATCAAGGACAGGAAGGAGGTGATCCACGAGATGAAGTTCTCGCCGGACGGCGCCTACCTCGCTGTCGGCTCCAACGATGGACTGGTGGACATCTACGCTGTCGCCCAGAGATACAAGAAGGTCGTGTTGGAGAGACAGCGAAGAAGGTTGAGATGTTAGAAGCGAAGCTAACTCCGTCTCTGACTGTCTGCAGGTTGGAGAGTGCAGCCAGTCCTCCAGTTTCATCACTCACCTGGACTGGACGCTGGACAGCAAGATCCTGCAGACCAACGACGGAGCTGGAGACCGCTTCTTCTACCGGATGCCCCGTGAGTCTCTGGGGTCGTAGGTCAAACCTGAAGCTGGGCTGATTCTGCTCATTCTCACCATCTTTTTATTCTTGGCCTCCGCCTGAGTAGCTTTGCATGATTTAGAGCTCAGAATAATCCTTCTTCATCTTACACTGGGCCTACAAAACCTAAACCAACATTGAAAGCGTTAAAGTGACAAAGTGAAATAAAACCAGCAGAAATAAACTGAGTTTAAAGTGAACCCTGTGACGCCGACTCCATGCTCTCGTATCTTTGTGAATATGCTGTCGTGCTGTTTTTGCAGAATGCTGATGTTTAAAAAAAAGTTGGAGCCATGTCAGCATCCATTCTTTTTAATATCGCTGGTTTAGCTGACTCTGTGTTTTCATATTTAATCGGCCTCTGAGGACCGAGTGGGCGCTGGAGACGTCCGTCTGCTCTGCAGGTAGCGCTCGTCTGCAGAAGCTGGAGCTCTCCTGCTCATTCCCACCTCCTGAACACCACCAGGGCAGCTGTGGATGATTTACATCCATCTTCTTCCGCTTGTCTGGGGCCGGGTTGCGGGGGCAGCAGCCTAAGCAGAGAAGCCCAGACCTCGCTCTCCCCAGCCACCTCCTCATTTTAAAGAATCAATCGATCAAACTTGAGACGCTTCTCTGAATTACAGGATAACAATAATAATAATCTCAATTCTTAATCAGATATTAAAATATAAACACTAAAGTCACGTACGTGTATTTACAGTCTACATATTTTAAGAATAAAGACAATAATTGTTGTCAAAATCTATGTTTTTATAATATTTAAGAAATTAAATGATGTTGTTTAATATTGATGATCAGAGCGATGTGCTCTTCTAAGTGTGGGATCTAAACGCAGCTCATTGTCAGGATCCTGGACGCATCGTGATAAAAGAGACACGAGGACGAGCTTCAAGAAAGCTCTGAAAACAGTAATAAGAAGCTTTAACGTCTTTGTTCTCATGATGAAGATATTCGTCACTATTTTGGGTCCCACTAAAAAAACAAAGCCTGTTACATCCCTGTGAGGCCTCAGAGTTTAATGAGCTGCTGTATAAATAAACTCTGCTTATTTCAGCCTCTTTTATTTCACTTTAATGCGTCTCTGATGTTTTACTAACTTTGGACTCTCGAGCCTCATTATCGAGATCGGACCATCAAAAAATCTCTTTTTTCTCACAGTTTACTGGAGACTTCCTGTTAACGCAGTACTCTGAGGACAGTTTCACTACCTGCAGCGTGCTCATTACTGACAGCTCAGTGCAGGGCCGTGGCTCATGGGGGCCCGAGGGGGCTCCGCCTCCTGCAAGTCGTTTTATTTTGTTTGTTCCCGGTACGACACTCCGGGTATCCGCTGGGTGCAGAGGTCACGACCAACAGCATCACACGTGTGACCAGGTGACACAGCAGCCTGATGAAGGTCTTATCTTTAAGCGCAGGTCGACATGTTAGCGTTAGCGAGCATCAGTGCTTAGCGCCTAGCCTCACAGCCTTCAGTGGGAGCGTTTGGTTCTGCAAATACTTTCAATGATTTATTGAAATGTGCAAACACACGTGTAAATACATGTAAATACAGTGTATATGATAAAAACCTGCTGACGTCACCACTGACTGACGTGACCATGATGTTGATCCATCAGACCTGATGCTCTGGTCTTCTTGTCTCAGACCGCGGCCTTTCCTCCTGTTCACCGACACATTTGTGATGAGGCTTCAGTGAACAGCAGAGGATCAGCTGAAGGACCCGTGTTGGGTCTTTGCTGGACATGATGTTCATCTGCTGTAGACGGTTTTAGACCCTTGAAGGATTCGCTGCACACCTGCTGAGACACACCAAGTTTCCACCGTGTTGATGCAAAACTACAGTTTTATGTCAAGCTGTGTTATCTAACGAAGTGTGTGACAGGCTGCTGCTAACAAAGAGCCTAAAGACATTTAAAACGGGTTCTTTGCAGAGTCGAACAGATTCCTGACGTCTGTGCAGCTGTCAGTAAACTCTCAGACAGCAAAGCTGCACAGCCTGTATCGACACTGGCATCTCAGAATTGCACAAAATGCTTCAGTCAGACTAAAAACAAACATTTAATGATTCTGTCAGAAGTTAAAAGGCTTTTTTAGCTCGTTGCAGGTCTCCACAGAGGGAGGAGCACGCACCGGAGCGCAGGAGGCTGTCCTGGTTGAGTCCTGCTCCTTCAGCCTGTCTCCTGCACATATTCAAGGACAAGCTGCAACACTTAAATTCAAAACACGCAGAAACCCGCGGAGAGAAACGCCGCCGGCAGCGACGCAGATATGAATCTGCACCGTGAACACGTTTCTCTATCTGCTTCTGTCGGCGCGGCGGCGTCGATAAAATCTGTGGCGCTGCTGTGTATCACTTACGTCAGCACAGAGATCAGCCGCGGCGCCCTAAACTATGGAAATGAGTTTTATTCTTCGGTCGTCACTGCCGTCTTCTTCTTCTTGTCCTCCCGCAGTGGGGAAGCTGGTCAATAAGGAGGAGGTCAAAGGTCAGCGCTGGGCCTCCTGGAGTGGCGTGCTGGGCTCAGAGGTCAGCGGCATCTGGCCTAAATACTCAGCCCAGACCGAGATCAATGCCGTGGACGCCAACCCCTCCGCCGCCGTGCTCATCACCGGAGACGACCTCGGCCTCGTGAAGCTCTTCCGCTTCCCCTGCGTGAGGAAAGGTCTCCGTCTCCTCCGTCTCTCCGCTCCACGCCTTCTTTCCTCTGCTTCTTTCCTTTCATAACAAACCTGTGTTTCCTCCAAGGAGCCAAGTTTAAGAAGTACATCGGCCACTCGGCCCACGTCACCAACGTCCGCTGGTCACATGACCTGCAGTGGGTGCTGACCACAGGTGGGGCCGACCACGCCCTCTTCCAGTGGAGGTTTCTGCCGGAGTCGGTCATGAACGGAGGCCCGGACGTCAACATCCAAGGTACCCGTGAGTAACGGAGGAATCCAGCCCGCACACGCTCGCTGGAAACACCAGCCTGGGACAAACGTGAGCTTTTAGAGATTAGATCCAGCTCGGCCATCCAAGCTGCACTGGGGTCCCAGCAGGCCGTGGATAGGCTGTCGTAGTCCCACACAGACCTACAGGTAGTCAGTGGGTTCATATGTAAGAGCTTATTTATCTAAAGATTTAAATCACACGCACAGTCACCTCAAGGTGCTTTACACTGTAACACAGAGAAACACCAACAGTCACACGATCTGAAAAGATGCTTTTTAGCAGGAAGAGAAACATGCAGAAGAAGTGTGTGTTTTAAATATAATAATAATGATAATGATAAAGCATGTACAGATATCTATGCACTATGCAGGTAAAGCCAATACTTTTATATTTTATTTATGAGCATGTGAAAAACCAAAAAGTAAAATAAAAGAGATTAAAAAACATTAGAAGCAAAGTAGAAGCCTGTGATTGTGACTCTGGTGTCTTTGGTATTGTCTCCTCTTCAGACAGTCACGGAGACTCCAACAGCGAGGAGTCGGACAGCGACGTGTCTGACGTCCCGGAGCTCGACTCTGACATCGAGCAGGAGACGCAGATTCACTACGACAGACCGGTACGACCTGCGCGGCGGCGGCTGGTCGGGGGCCTCAGGTGCTCCACGCTGGCCCCGCCGAGCGGCTGTGAATGTTTCTGCTGCGGCGCCCGCTTCAGTGCGTCCGCCTCGCTCTCATTCCCATCAGCCTGCAGGGCTCAGTGTAGTTTCCATGGTGATCATGAAACACGCCTTATCTCCTCTGCCAGCCGCTGCCTGGCACACGTCCCTGTGACTGCTGTTTGCAGGGCGCCGCCAGCGTTGCAACAATATGCTGCTTGTAGATAGAGCTGAGTGTGTGTGTGTTTGTGTTTAGACTTGGTCTCTGGCTCAAAAGCTTAATTAGCTCGAGCCTGAAAAAGTGGATTATTAAAATTCCCACGCTCAGCCTGCCCGGCTTCCTTCCCTGTCCCCTTCCCTCACATAATCCCTGCTTCCTTCTCTCCTCCCTTTTCCTAAACACCTCCTCTTTCAGTTTTTCCTTCTCATCTCCACGTTTTTGCTCCTTCCCGCCCTCTGCTTCTGGTTTCAGCCCTCTTGGAGGCATGACTCTTCCATGTGTAGTTTCAGTCGATCTGGCACCGCCCACAGCTCGTAGCCATAGCTGAGGACGAGAGATCGACGCTTTGATTTCATGCTCGGCTCTCTCTCCGCCTCCATCCATCATTCACACCTGTCCATCTCCTGCTCCACCCGCCGCTCGCTGCTGAACACGGAGGGTCGAAGACCTTCTGCACGAACCGCACTTTCCCGACCAGGACCTCTTTGTTCCTCTTAGATGCTAATAGATATCTTGTTGCCAATAATAATCGTTTTTCTTGTTGATGGGCTGTTTACACTGGAAACATTCGTCTCTCACAGACTGTTGATAAATGGTCAGACTCTCAAACACCAGCGAACAGATGTGTCTGAGCCGAGGCTGCTGGCTCGCTCACCTGCTTTATTTCATACTGGCATGAACATAATAACTGAACATCAGCATTAAGTGCTGTTTATTAAGCAGTAAGTGCAGAGAGGTTTCAGTGCTCTCCTTTAGATTAAAATAAAAGTCAATAACTGAATTCAAGGAGCTGTTTGGCTTTGATTTATTGTCTCTGGAGGTGAAGTCGAAGCAACCGAATCGTCTCCGGTCACAGTTAAACGCTCAGCCGCCGTGACTCTGCAGCGTTTTGTAAATGAAAGCAAAGGGAAAGTGGAGCGCCGCCAGTCCCAAACCTCCAGGGAGCAAAGCCGGTCCCTGCGAAAGTCTCAAACACGCCGACTCGACCTCGGCACATAAAGAGCAGGTGCAGTCTGTGTGCTGAGGGTGGAGGCACTGCAGTCTGCAGCTCAGCAGGCCAGCGTGTGGACAGCAGATCTACCACTTCCTGTCCTCCAAAGCCTCCACACACAGCACTGACTGCAGCTTTGCAGCACTAACACATGCAGTCGTCACAAAGCTGAAAGCTTTTACCGCCGTCGCAGGTTGAACGCTCTGCTCAGCGATGTGCTTATTTACAGGGCTATTCTTGGTGCGCTCCCATCTCACTGACCCACATCTATCAGAGAAGTGTGGGCAGGTATCGGTCCTTATCTTTGGAGACTTGTTATTTCTTCTTCCTCTGAAGCTCGGACTGAGTTTGAGAAAAAAGGCGTTGGGGTTCGCAGCTCCATCCGCCTGCAATCAGCTGCAAAATCAATGAAATGTTTGGTAAATGTGCTGAAGGTGAGCTGGTTACTGCAGGCTGCACGTGTTGTTCCTGAGCATCGCAGCTCCTGCAGAAGCTTCTGATTCTTTGTCTCACCTGCACCTGCTGCCTCACTTTGTTTTGCTGCTGATTGAACAGATTTCATCCGGGATGTTTTTATCCGTCGCCGGTGTTCCTGGGTAAATAAAGATTAGGTTTCGGGATAATCAGCATGGCTGTATACGATTCTCTTCATAAGAAGTGAAAATCACCCTGAATCTGAAATCTGTTCATTGCATGTGTACGTTGAGGTGTTTTGAGCTTCTGATCCTCTGCAGCAGCAGCAGCAGTGTTGGGCGTTCATGCTCTCCAGAGGAAGAACCCTTTCAGTGTAAATGTCTGTTTCCTGTCTGGATTACCTCCACGTGAGCGTTGGAGCGTGTTTGCTGTCTGCGCAGGTGTATAAGGAGGACCTGCCTCAGCTGCGACAGCAGAGCAGAGAGAAGAAGCAGCAGGTTGGATCTCTGAAGAGGCAGAAAGGACCGGACCAAGGCCTGCGACTGCAGTTTGTTCACGGGTAACTCAGCCGGCCTGTGGTCGTTGTAACATGCAAGCTTTATGTCATTAAAGGTCACACGTGGGGCGTGTTTTTACTGCGGTTGAGTGATATTAGATATTATTATAACGGTGTTGTGTTAAAATCTCGTACACACCGCTGAGCATAATCATCGTTTATCCTCTACAAGACATTAAAATAAGAAACCACACAGACACGTTTCTGTGGGTGTAACAGAGAGACAACACTGCCACCATCAGGTCAAACTGCAAACAGCATCAGCCAAAGATGTGCATGATCACACGTGTGTGTCTGTGCAATACTAAAAAATGATTTCTCTGTGCAGTTACCGTGGCTACGACTGCAGGAACAACCTGTTTTACACGCAGGGCGGGGAGGTGTTGTACCACGTAGCAGCGGTGGGCGTGGTCTACAACCGTCAGCTGCATAGCCAGCGCTTCTACCTGGGCCACGACGATGACATCCTGAGCCTCAGCATCCACCCGCTGAAGGACTACGCCGCCACGGGACAGGTGAGGCAAACACGGGACCGACGGTCACGTGGTCGTCTGGACTGTGATGGATGATGCTGTGTTTAAGGCTACAATCGAATGTTGAACAGAAAGATACTTTAGCATTTAAAGCAGGGGTGTCGAACTCCAACCCTCGAGGGCCGGTGTCCTGCAGGTTTGAGATCTCATCCTGGGTCAACACACCTGAATCACATGATGAGTTCATTCCCAGGTCTCTGGAGAACTTCAGTGCATGTTGAGGAGGTCATTTAGCCATTTAAATCAGCTGTGTTGGATCAAGGACACATCTGAAACCTGCAGGACACCGGCCCTCGAGGCCTGGAGTTCAACACCTGTGGTGTAAACGGACCTGGAAGGTCTCTGGGCTGTGACTTAAAGACAGTTTAGTTTTATCCATAATCGGTATTTATTTGGATAAAGTTGAGTTTTGTTGATCATGCTCCACGTTTCCAAATCTGCACATTTGGAGTGCCGCAAGGATTGATTTTAGGGCCTCTGTTATTTAGCTTGTATATTACTGACCTCACACTGGGCTGTGAGGATGTTCAAATTCTCCTGTGTGCAGATGACAGTCGTCTGTGGCCACAAAGCTTTGTGTACACGGTCCCTGCGACCCTGACATGGATTGATATATGGATGGGTGGATGGATGGATGGATGGATGGATGGATGCATGAATGGATGCATGGATGCATGGATGGATGGATGCATGGATTGATAGATGGATGGATGAATGGATGGATGGATGAATGCATGAATGGATGCATGGATGAATGGATGGATGCATGGATGGATGGATGCATGGATGAATGGATGGATGGATGCATGAATGGATGGATGAGTGGATGGATGCATGGATGGATGGATGCATGGATGGATGGATGAGTGGATGGATGCATGGGTGGATGAATGAATGGATGGATGCATGGATGAATGAATGGATGGATTGATGGATGGATGGATGGATGAGTGGATGGATGCATGGATGGATGCATGGATGGATGAGTGGATGGATGCATGGATGGATGATGGATGGATGGATGGATTGATAGATGGATGCATGGATGGATGGATGGATGGATGGATGGATGCATGGATGGATGGATGCATGGATTGATAGATGGATGGATGAATGCATGAATGCATGAATGGATGCATGGATGAATGGATGGATGCATGGATGGATGGATGCATGGATGAATGGATGGATGGATGCATGAATGGATGGATGAGTGGATGGATGCATGGATGGATGAGTGGATGGATGGATTGATGGATGGATGCATGGATGGATGAGTGGATGGATGGATTGATGGATGGATGAGTGGATGGATGCATGGATGAATGAATGGATGGATTGATAGATGGATGCATGGATGGATGGATGAGTGGATGGATGCATGGATGGATGAGTGGATGGATGCATGGATGGATGGATGAGTGGATGGATGCATGGATGGATGATGAATGGATGGATGGATGGATTGATAGATGGATGTATGCATGGATGGATGGATGGATGCATGGATGGATGCATGGATTGATAGATGGATGGATGAATGGATGGATGGATGAATGCATGAATGGATGCATGGATGAATGGATGGATGCATGGATGGATGGATGCATGGATGAATGGATGGATGGATGCATGAATGGATGGATGAGTGGATGGATGCATGGATGGATGGATGCATGGATGGATGGATGAGTGGATGGATGCATGGGTGGATGAATGAATGGATGGATGCATGGATGAATGAATGGATGGATTGATGGATGGATGGATGGATGAGTGGATGGATGCATGGATGGATGCATGGATGGATGAGTGGATGGATGCATGGATGGATGATGGATGGATGGATGGATTGATAGATGGATGCATGGATGGATGGATGGATGGATGGATGGATGCATGGATGGATGGATGCATGGATTGATAGATGGATGGATGAATGCATGAATGCATGAATGGATGCATGGATGAATGGATGGATGCATGGATGGATGGATGCATGGATGAATGGATGGATGGATGCATGAATGGATGGATGAGTGGATGGATGCATGGATGGATGAGTGGATGGATGGATTGATGGATGGATGCATGGATGGATGAGTGGATGGATGGATTGATGGATGGATGAGTGGATGGATGCATGGATGAATGAATGGATGGATTGATAGATGGATGCATGGATGGATGGATGAGTGGATGGATGCATGGATGGATGAGTGGATGGATGCATGGATGGATGGATGAGTGGATGGATGCATGGATGGATGATGAATGGATGGATGGATGGATTGATAGATGGATGTATGCATGGATGGATGGATGGATGCATGGGTGGATGCATGGATGGATGCATGGATGGACGCATGGATGGATGGATGAGTGGATGGATGCATGGATGGATGGATGATTGATAGATGGATGCATGGATGGATGGATGCATGGATTGATAGATGGATGGATGGATGAGTGGATGAATGCACGGATGAATGAATGGATGGATTGATAGATGGATGCATGGATGGATGAGTGGATGGATGGATGGATGAGTGGATGGACGCATGGATGGATGATGGATGGATGGATGTATTGATAGATGGATGTATGCATGGATGGATGGACGCATGGATGCATGGATGAATGGATGATTGATAGATGGATGGATGGATGCATGGATTGATAGATGGATGAATGGATGGATGGATGAGTGGATGGATGGATGGATGGACGCGTGGATGGATGCATGGATGAATGAATGGATGGATTGATAGATGGATGCATGGATGGATGAGTGGATGGATGCATGGATGGATGGATGCATGGATTGATAGATGGATGGATGGATGAGTGGATGGATGCATGGATGGATGAGTGGATGGATGCATGGATGGATGAGTGGATGGATGCATGGATGGATGGATGAGTGGATGGATGGATGGATGGATGAGTGGATGGGCTTGTCTGATTGTCTATTTTTTATCATTTTAAGGTGGATATTGGATAAGCAGTACTTCTCCAGTTTTATGGACTGCATACTGCACCGTGTAGGTTTTTTTGGACACTCCGAGTTGCCGTGACTATTATTAATCGGCTTTGATCAGCTTATCTGTTGTTTCATGTTTTGCTATTTAAAACTTGTTGTTCTGCAGGTGTTGCAGGAGCTTTAGTTTCTTCAGACCGTCTGCACCTTCGTCTGCTCTGCCACAAACCTCTCGCTGTTTCTTCTTAACGTCGCATTTAATGTTGGTGCTGTGCAGGTGGGGAGGGACCCGGCCGTCCACGTGTGGGACATCCAGACTCTGAAGTGCCTCTCTCTGCTCAAAGGCTTTCATCAGAGAGGAGTGTGTGCGCTGGACTTCTCAGGTGTGTGTGTGTATATGAGCACGTACACACTGTGTATAAGGATGGATGGCAGCACCGTGATTGATAAAATCCTGCTTTAAAGACTTAAAGAACTGAGCGTCTTCACCATGTTGGTAAAACCAGGGGTGATGGACGAGGGCGGAGCAGCTGTCTGGTCCTTTGTGACTATCATGGAGACATAATTTACAAAATAAACAGGACAAATTAGAGTGAACGTCTCGCACTTCAGTCCACCTTTTATAGGCACAGTGCATTAGAGATCCACAGGACACGACACATTCCCACCTCACTGGAAACATCAAAACTTGATTAAAAGCATTAAAATAAAGGTAAATGACAATGTGACATTAAGAAAACGAGCCTGAGAGTTCACAGATACTAAAACGGTCAACATCGTATGAAACAAAGTCGTCTCTGGAGGCGTTCACGACATTTTTGTGTCTGCAAAAGATTTCGACGTCACTGCAAACTGTGGTCGACACGACTGAAAAACTGTGGGTGTGTTTTACACGCCAGCTTATTTTAAAGCTTTGATTGGACTCACAGTAAACAGCTGATCTGTGTTTCCTCTCACAGCTGATGGGAAGAGTCTGGTTTCGGTGGGAATCGATGATGGACATTCGATCGTCGTCTGGGACTGGAAGAGAGGAGAGAAGCTCGCCACTGCCCGGTACTCGCCTGTCTGCTGCTGACCTTAACGTTTACCTGCACAGAGCTGCAGCTGACGGTTACTGACTGTCCGTCTTCTCTCAGGGGTCACAAGGACAAGATCTTCGTGGTGAAGTGTAATCCCATGGTCACGGACAAACTGGTCACTGTGGGAATCAAACACATCAAGTTCTGGCAGCTTGCAGGTAAAACTGCAGCGTCGATGTTTCACTTTGTCGTTTAGCTTTTATCCCACAGCCGCTCGCCATAACTGGCACCAGTTTAAGCAGGTGAGCCGGCCCCGTACAGGCGTTACAGGTGTGAGGTTTTACCCTGGCAGTCTGTGGGGACTGACTGGAGCCCCTGCTGGACACTAGAGGAGCTGCTGCAGGGTGCTGTAGGTCACAGTGTGACGGAGCACTTCCCCTCTGTCCTCCAGGTGGCGGTTTGACCTTCAAGCGCGGCGCTTTTAGGAGCATCGGCCGGCCGGAGACCATGATGTCAGTGTGCTACGGCCGCACTGAGGCGCTGGTGTTCTCCGGAACCGCCACCGGAGACGTTTACATCTGGAAGGAGCCGCTGCTGCTGAAAACGGTGAAGGCCCACGACGGGCCGGTGTTCGCCACGTTCTCCCTGGACAAGGTGAGGAGGGCAGACCTGAACCCCACCCACGGCCTCTGTGAGGTATTTAAACTCAGTGACATCTGCTTGTCTGCAGGGCTTTGTGACGGGTGGGAAGGACGGCGTGGTGGAGCTGTGGGACGACATGTTTGATCGCTGCCTGAAAACCTACGCCATCAAGAGAGCAGTGCTGTCCCCGGGGTCGAAAGGTGCTTAGATTCAGTCACGATTACAGCTCCACCTTATCGTTTAAGGTGGACTGACTGTGCCCTGATCCCACCAATCAGAGTCTGAGATTCTGTTTGGACACGCAGCTCAAAGCACGCGAGAGCGGCGTGACGGCTGATGATGTCATCAGTTTTTAAAGACTCTGATGGCTGAGCTGATGTTTACAAAGATAAACAATAAGCAAACGTTTGATGCTGAAACGTGATCGTGGTGTAAACTCAGCCAGATGTTAAACATCTGCATGCTGTGTCACTACGAGCCTCAGCCAGTGGGTTTGCTGCCTGTACCAGGCTCACCTGTGGCGTCTCCTGACAGGTGAGACTCAAACCCACTGACCGCTTCATGTTTTCAGTTTTTCTCCTAACAACACAGAGATGCTCTGTAACTCGGTGGAGTTTCATATTTAACCTGTGGAGCAGAACCTCTTCTGTCCAACGCTGCCATCATGTGGACGTGCAGCTGAAACTGCAAAAATATCCAGGTTTGGAAAAGAGAGCAGTTACTGGAAAGAGCCGCCTTTAGTCCAGGCTGCTCAGCCGATCACAGAGACGATTACAGAGAGACAGTAATTAAGCCAACCCGATCGCCCAGGACACAGGGAGATCTTTTTGATTTTGCTTTAATCATTTCGGCAGCTTCATCTTTATAAAAAGGAAACGAGGCAGACTAGAGAAACTCAGACCGAAAAACAACTACAGAGAGACTTTACAGCAGAAACAGAGACCAGAAAAGACGATACAGAGATGTGTGTGTGTGCAGGACTGTTGCTGGAGGACAACCCGTCCATCAGGGCCATCACCCTGGGTCACGGTCACATCCTGGTGGGAACCAAAAACGGAGAAGTTCTGGAGATTGACAAGACCGGACCCATGACCCTGCTGGTGCAGGTGGGAATACTGTGTGTGTGTGTGTGTGTGTGTGTGTGTGTGTGTGTGTGTGTGTGTGTGTGTGCGTGCACCTGTTTCCATGGTGAGGGGACGTCTGGTGCCTGTGGACCTGATTTCAATTCAATTCAGTTTTATTTATACAGCATGAAATCACAACAACAGTCGCCTCAAACTCTTTATATTGTAAGGCAGACCCTACAATAACACATACAGAGAAAAACCCAACAATCATGTGACCCCGTATGAGCAGCACTTTGGCGACAGTGGGAAGGAAAAACTCCCTTTTAACAGGAAGAAACCTCCGGCAGAACCAGGCTCAGGGAGGGGCGGGGCCATCTGCTGTGATTGGTTGGGGAGAGAGAAGGAAGACAGGATAAAGACATGCTGTGGAAGAGAGACAGAGATTAATAACAGATATGATTCAATGCAGAGAGGTCTGTTAACACATAGTGAGTGAAGAAGAAACACCCAGTGCATCATGGGAATCCCCGGCAGCCTACGTCTATTGCAGCATAACTAAGGGAGGATTCAGGGTCACCTGGTCCAGCCCTAACTATATGCTTTAGCAAAAAGGAAAGTTTGAAGCCTAATCTTGAAAGTAGAGATAGTGTCTGTCTCCTGAATCCAAACTGGAAGCTGGTTCCACAGAAGAGGGGCCTGAAAACTGAAGGCTCTCCCTCCCATTCTACTTTTAAATACTCTAGGAACAACAAGTAGGCCTGCAGAGCGAGAGCGAAGTGCTCTAATAGGGTGATATGGTACTACAAGGTCATTAAGATAAGATGGGGCCTGATTATTTAAGACCTTGTATGTGAGGAGCAGGATTTTGAATTCTGGATTTAACAGGAAGCCAAAACAGGAGAAATCTGCTCTCTTTCTAGTCCCTGTCAGGACTCTTGCTGCAGCATTTTGGATCAGCTGAAGGCTTTTCAGGGAGTTTTTAGGACTTCCTGATAATAATGAATTACAGTCGTCCAGCCTGGAAGTAATAAATGCATGAACTAGTTTTTCAGCGTCACTCTGAGACAGGATATTTCTAACTTTAGAGATGTTGCACAAATGGAAGAAAGCAGTCTTACATATTTGTTTAATATGTGCGTTGAAGGACATGTCCTGGTCAAACATGACTCCAAGGTTCCTCACAGTGTTACTGGAGGCCAAGGTAATGCCATCTCCTGTCATGTGTCTCCTGTTCCTGCTGCACGTTCACATCATCATGGTAATATTGTGTGTGTGTGTGTGTGTGTGTGTGTGTGTGTAGGGTCACATGGAGGGCGAGGTTTGGGGTTTGGCCCCCCACCCCCTCCTCCCCGTCTGCGCCACCGTCAGCGATGACAAAACGCTGCGGCTGTGGGAGACGTCAGCCAATCACCGCATGGTGGCCGTCCGCAAGCTGAAGAGAGGTCAGAGTAACGGGACGGGCGTCCGCTTTTACTAATGTCCCTGAACGCGTCACAGCTCCAGATTGCCAGTAATCGGATACTTGGTGCGTGTTGCAGGCGGTCGCTGCTGCGCCTTTTCTCCTGACGGGAAAGCGTTGGCGGTCGGTCTGAGCGACGGCGGCGTGCTGGTGGTGAACGCAGACACGCTGGAGGACCTGCTGAGCTTCCACCATCGGCGTGACGCCATTTCTGATATCCGCTTTTCCCCAGGTACACACACACACACACACACACACACACACACACACACACACACAGTCATTTACTGCAGATGTTTCATTCTGTGCACTTTGAAATCAGCTGTTAAGCTAACACGTGTCTGCCTGGACTGTGAGACACCCTGGAGAACGCACCAGGCCACGGTGCTAACCGCTGATGTGTTTCCTCCTCCTTCGCTGGTGGCAGCGATGAGCTGAAACATCTGCAGCCGTTGGCTCTTATATCACATGCCGCCTGCTTTTTTATCAACGGTTCCCTTTGACGAACACATCAGGAGAAGCTTTACAGAACCCCCCCAGATGAACACAGCTCTTTGTTGAGGTGTTGCCAGGTCAGGCAGGTAGATATGGAGGGTGAAAATAACCAGCCACAGTTTCCTGTCCTGACTTCTGTCTTACAAAAAGAGGAGGATCAGTCAGAACACCACCTTCCTGCACACACGCTGCGAGGTTTTATAAAGACGGCTGTCGTGTTTGTAAATGTGTGAGCTTCGCTGTGCACATGAACTGTTGTAACTTAAAGGCAGAGCCATGAACGTGCTGATTTGCTGTGATCTGATCTTTTGTGGGTCATGTGACAGACTGTGTGTGTTCCGGGTGTTCGTGCTCTCAGACTCAGGTAAATACCTGGCGGTGGCGTCACACGACAGCTTCGTGGACATCTACAACGTGCTGAGCAGCAAGAGAGTCGGCATCTGTAAAGGAGCGTCCAGTTACATCACGCACATCGACTGGGACGCCCGAGGTAGCACACGGCTCTCTCTCTCTCTCCCATCCGAGTCGCTCTCACACCTGCACACACCTGACAACAGCAGTGCTTGTTAAATCATAATTTCACACTTTAGATGCTGCCCTCCGCCCAGCAGGGGGCGCTGTTTAACAGAGTAAAGGCCTCAGAGTAAACGCTGGGCCTCTGGAGACGAGCGTCCTCCGGTTTTTCCCGCTCGGTGAGCAGCCGGTGAGTGTTTGCGGACATGTTGGCGTCTTCTGTGCGAACTGTGCTGCTGTCTGCTACCAACCAAAACAACCACGCTCAGGTTATTGGTCCATATTTACATAGCAACCAGAGGTTATCAGGGGTCACCGACCCGTCCCTAATGTCACTGAGGACTAAGTTAAAGGGTAAATGCTAATTTTGAATGATGCACAGAGAGTCTGCGAGCAGACGGCGAGATCTGCGAGCGCGTTCAGCCGCTGCGTTATTCTTAGTCCAGACGATGTTTCTCTGCTGTCTTTGTGCTGCAGGTAAACTGCTGCAGGTCAACACGGGAGCCAAAGAGCAGCTGTTCTTTGAAGCCCCGCGAGGAAAACGACAAACCATCAGAAACTGTGAGGTCAGTGTGCATGCTGAGCGAGAGGAGGAGGAGCTGGGGTTCATGATGTCACGCCTCCAACGTATTTCCAGCGGCGTGAACGAGTCCGTTTGTTTCGTACCGGAGACAGAAAAGCTTGACGTGTGGAAACGACCCGTGTGTGTCGTGTTGTGTGTGTGTTTGTGCAGCTGGAGCGGATCGAGTGGGCCGGCTGGACGTCGGTTCTGGGCTCCACCTGTGAGGGAATCTGGCCGACGCACAGCGACATCACCGACATCAACGCCACGTCGCTCACCAGAGACCACGCGCTGCTCGCCACCGGAGACGACTTTGGCTTCCTCAAACTGTTCAGCTATCCCGTCAGAGTACGACACACAACCTCAACGACACACACACACACACTGTACAGAGAAGACTGCATTCTTTCTAGTGGCCAGCAGGGGGCGACTCCTCTGGGTTCAACGCTGTCTGATTGTTCTGAAGTGCTCGCCTCGCGCTTTCTCAGCCACAGCCTCCCAGGTTTCAATGTGGCGATAGAAAAGTCAGTTTGGATAACTTGTGTGACTTCCTGTAAAGTTAGGACCAATCAGAGTGCCCCTCTGACCTCAGGTGTTTGAGTGTGTGTACCTTTCCTCCTGCAGGGTCAGTACGCTCGCTTTAAGCGTTACGTGGGCCACAGCGCACAGGTCACAAACGTCCGCTGGGCTCAGGATGACTCCACGCTCCTGACGGTGGGCGGGGCTGACACCGCCCTGATGATCTGGGTGAGGGAGCGAGGAGGCGTGGTCAGCGTGGAGGGGGACGGGCCTTTGTTTCGCGACAGCCGACCGCTCGTAGACAGCGAGGAGTCGGATGACGACATCGAGGAGGACGGAGGTTTGAAAATATTGTTTCGATAAACACGAATCCAAAGTTTACAGTTTCGTCTTTAATCGTAGCCTCGGCAACATCATGAACAGAGAGCAGCGCTGGTGCTAAACTCAGCAGACGTCTCTGCACCAGCTCACAGTTCAAGAAACGAGGTTCAGATCTGCACCAAACACGATGGCGTCGCCCTTTATCCGTACTCCACCTCTCAGCTATCGTAGCTGTGACATCATAAAGCAGACACAGACAAACCTTCATGCATCCAAACAAACACGAACAAAGTCTCTGCCTGAAAGCTTCAATGCAAAAATGTCTGGATCCAGGTGTCACATGACCTCTCAGTGAAGCACCAACATAAACCCAGAAGCCGTCCCTCAGATCTGTAACTGTGTGTGTTTAAAGGCTACGACAGCGACGTCGCCCGCGAGAAGACGGTGGATTACACCACGAAGATGTACGCCGTCAGCATCAGAGCGATGAGAGGAACCAAACCTCACCAACAGCTGAAGGAGCTCTCTGCTGAGGAGAGGTACGCACACACACACATGCACACGCACACACGTGCACACACACATGCACACGCACACACGTGCACACACACATGCACACACACACCTGCACACATACACGTGCACACACGCACACACATGCACACACACACGTGCACACACACATGCACACGCACACACGTGCACACACACATGCACACACACACCTGCACACATACACGTGCACACACACACTTCTGTTTTTTACCATCATAATGAATCAGGATCTGTATTTTGGGACGGGTGCATTAAAAACATGTCGGAGTGTTGCTGGTAAAATATGACAAAGGCTCCCATATCTGAGCGCACACTAATGAAAAACATCACATTGCAAAAAACACTAGTGATACTTCCTAATACTGCAAACTAAATCATGTAGAATACTTTATGACATTTAAAAAAATCTGTAGCTTGTTTTGTCCAAATTTGTAACAATTATTTAATATATGAACAAAATAAATCTTTATGAAAATCAGAGACAGTTGAAGAGAACATGCTCTAAAATAAAACAAGGAACAAAACTTCACCGAAACTCAAAAGCTGAGACCGAGCAAGATGACAGGTAATAGTCAAAGACACTAACACAGTAAGACGGGACAAAGAGGGAGAAACACAGGACGTGATAAACTCGTACAAATGAAATCTTCACATCTTAATCTTTTGCTGACAGCAGCGAAAACATCCAACCAGAAAAATACAACAAGAGCTTCAAAGAAGTTCAAAATGGCTAAAGAACAGAAAATCGTAATCAAGAACTCTCCAGCCAGTCAGAGGTCACTCTGTGAGATTACATCTCTGTCCTGGGAGTGAGCTGGCAGAAGAAATCATGCAGTCGAAGCCCGAACAGCAAACCCATAATAAACACTGGGACCACACATTTTAACACAGCCTCTCAGCTTCAAGCTCCACAGACTTCTCCGGTTTCTTAAACGTGCAGGATGTCTTCGTGCTCTCTGTGATTTCCTTTAACGAGTTCTTGAGCTTTGTTTGACTTTCCAACATGTTCTATCCTCGCTGTCTGTTTCAGTGAAGGTGACGTTCCCTGTGTGCGCGCCCGTGTGCTGATGTGCTCGTGCATGCTCAGGCTTCTGCATGCTGAGTGGATCCTTCTGGCTGCGTTTGTAATATCGGTGTTCACAGTTCACTCAACAACAAAGGGCACCTTCAAGGAACAAATGTGTCTGCAGGGTCAGAAAGCTGCAGACCAAAGATCGATCTAAGCACCAACCAGGTTCCTTCTTCTGAAGACAAATGAGGTTTATTTGTTAAAATGTTACCATATTATAAATTATTGTGAAGAAGCTGAGCCTGGTGTCAAATGTAGATAACTGAGGGGCCTTTCATATGCTTGAACTTGTTTTGAGCAGCGACCTATCCCACACAGGGAGCTCTGGGCTTTAGGTTTTAAGTCATTGAGTGGGTGTAAAACTGATCTGGTTGCAGATTTTCACAGAGCTTAAATGTGTTTTTCAGCCCTCCAGATTTCTCCTGAACTCACAAAGTTATGACATCTCAAAAAAGCTGTAAAGATGGTTAAAAAGAGGACAAACCTGAGCCCACCCCCGTGGACCTGCAGGGTGCATGAAGGCTTTAAATATACTACAGTAATTGTAGAACATTAAATCAGCTGATTGCGAGGTGGTCATGTGGGAACTTTGACTGGGTTTATATGAAGTGAGGATTTTCCAGCCTGTAGAAATGGGGTTTTCCAGGCTGTGGAGTAGCAGCATCAGGTCTGTGCTCTGAGTTCATGCACAGAAGCTCCCGGTGTGCACGTCTTCTCTTCCAGCGCCTCAGTGACAGAATCTCTGACCAAATCTAGAACTTGCAGGTATTTGGAAGAAAATGGGCGGCTCCAAGTTTCAGAGTCCGGAGAATCTTTAATGATAAAGGGTGCCCGTGCTGACTGATAACTCTTGTTTTGTCCCTCTGTGGTACCCTTAGTTCCTGAGTGTTGCTGCTGCTCTCTGGCCTCGTAGAAACTCTTAATATCTCTGCTGTGTTTTAACTTGCATTCCCCTGGAGGCAGGGCATTGTCAAGTAAGTATGAGCCAACACTTACTGTGTGGATGGTCACACTATTAAAACCTCAGCTGCAGCCACTTTGGATCATTTATTAAAGCCCAAAAGCAGAAATCTCTCATTTACAAATCCATTCAAACTCTTCCTCGATCAGACATAACACCACAACTCGTCGAGGCGTGGACTCAGCAGGTGAACAGGTCCTGTAGGTCCTGCTAGCTGTGGGGTGGAGCCTCCGGGGATCCGACTCGTTTGTCCGGCACATCTCACTGAGGCTCGACTGGACTGCGATCTTTTAAAAATGAGAGTTAACACCTCAAACTTGTCACTGTGCTGCACAAACCGTTCCTGTTTGTGGAGGAAGGAGGCCGCGACCTTCCTCCATCGCTCTGTGGTCCAGTTCTCATTGTTGGTGCTTTCAATGGGGGACGGGGGTCAGCCTGGTCAGCCTGACAGCTTTCTATCAGAACCAGCATGAAGCTTTAGCCCGCCTGTTGGATCGGACCACACAGACCAGGCTTCAGTCCTCACACGCATCGGCCTCCACGGCCCCGTCGCTGCTTCACCGCTGTTCCTTCTTTGGACCATAAAAACTGACCCCTGCAGACCCACACAGAGCTGCCGTTTCGGAGACGCTCTGACCCAAACTGGCTCGTAGCCTCACACTCGCCCATTTTTCTGCTTCTAACATCAACTTTGAGGACAAAATGTTCACCCGCTCTGTGTCATTGGTGTTACCTGTCAGTGCTCATAATGTTATGTTGGATCGAGTTTTGGCCTAAATATGTTCGGAGCCTGACTGCAGGTAACGTGAGCCGACTGGACACACCTGTGTTTGTAAGACCACAGAGATCACAGAGTGTCAGGACAAAACCAGCCGCCATGTTCAGGGAGCGGTCTCTAGGCTTTTGGGACAACAATATTTCACCTGATGGAAGGACAGGATGTCACTTCCTGTTCCTGTGGGACTTCATCAGCAGAGAAAGATGTTCTATGGGGAGCTCGGCTGAGAATAGTCGGGTTTTCTTCAGAGTAACATCTATCAGATGTTTGGTATCGATGATACTGCAGCAGCCACCTGTGTCTCCCTTTGATAAACAGTAATCCAGGCTCTCTAAGTTCTCAGGTACAGGGCTGCACCTGCTGCTGTGAGGCCACAGGTGTACCTGTGCACGTTAGCCTGCTGACACGGTTAGCTGCACTAGCATGTTAGGCTGGCAGCCTGAGCATTAAACAGCAGCAGCAGCAGCATGGTAGCGTTTTGTTAGCATGTACTTTTAGCCACAGTGTCTCTGAGGAGGAAAGCCTGTGTGTGCATGTGTGTGTGCATGTGTGTGTTGAGTCTAAGTGTAGATAAGAGTGCGTGACTGTGTGTGTTTCTAAAGCTCTACCTTGGTTCTATCCCTCTGCTGTCCAGGGGATCCAGGTAACACCTGCCTGCCTGTACACGTCCTCTTCATCGTGTTCGCATCACACGCTGGCATTTCATGAAAACGTTTCAGTGCATTTTCGTCCTGTTCGGTCACTTTCATCTCTCCGTCATGCACCACTTCTCTTACGGCTTTGGCGCCTTGATGAACCGTTCGCAGCACTGAGCGATAACGTCTCGCTTCAGTTGCTAAAAACGAAAGTTTATTTGCCAACGAGGAGCCTGTGCAGACCCCGCGGACCCACGTCCAAACCAGTCGTGCTGGAGGACGATGCTGTGGTGGTGGACCTGCCCTCGTGGACTCTGACGGTTTGGTCAGAAACGTGCTCATGAGTAACCCGCTGGAGGTCACAGAGGAGCAGACACCTGTGCAGCTCAGCTCCTGTAACGTCTGCTGGTGTCTGCTCCTCCACATGTGCAGGGAGATACAGACGGTCCGTACCATCCTGGAGGAGCTGACGGGGGTGCACCACCACCTGCTAATCTATTTCCTTTTTGGGGTGGTCTCATTGTTGCCCCTCCAGTGCACCTGTTGTCACTTTGAGTTGCACCTGTGCAGGTGAAACAGGTTCATAAGTGGATACTGAAGTTTAACTGTTGTTACCGTGACGATCGACGATGCAGTGGACCTGGTTCACTCACCGCAAAATCCTGCAATTACTGCAACAGTTACTAGAGTTATTACTCTGAATAGCAGCAGAACCTTCCTCCTGTAGGTTTCAGGTGCTTCGGCAGGTCGACGCTCTCGGTTTAGTGAAAGGTTGCATTAAACTCCGCCTCTTCCCTCTAGTCGCCAACAGACAACAAAGAGCACAGTGACGCTGTAACGTTAGCAAATCTGAGTGATTTAACTCTGTCAGAAGCAGAACGGCTGCTCTAACCCAAATGGCTGCTGGTCTGAGTTCACAGAAAGAGGGCGGCGCACCAGCACACCGCCGGATCAGCTGTTTAACCCCCCGATGTGTAGTTCATGTTGTCTCCATGTCTGTGCTCCACCCGTGTGTCTCTGATCTCGTCCTTTAACATGTAAATGAATGTTTTTCTGTCTTTGACTCATCGACCGATTCATTGACACGCTGATCGATCCTCCAGGCCGCCAGTGAGCCGAGCGGCGCCGCAGCCCGAGAAACTCCAGAAAAACAACGTGTCCAAGAAGAAGCGGCCGGTCGAGGTGAGTCTGTCCGTCCGTCGGCCTGTCTGTCCGTCTGTCCCTGCGTTCACCGTCCGCCTCTCCCTCTCCAGGACCTGATCTTGGACCACGTCTTTGGTTTTCGGGGCTTCGATTGTCGTAACAACCTGCACTACCTCAACGACGGCGCCGAGATCGTGTACCACACTGCCGCCACCGCCATCGTGCACAGCCTGAGCACCGGTAACACAAACAACACACCTGAGTGACGTGCCGTGGACGATGAGTCCTAACGTGAGGTTGTTTCAGCAGGACGGACGCACGAACAGTCGGCAGGCGTTGGTGTCCGAAAGATGTTAAAGTCTCTGTAAATGCATCTCTGCATGTGCCCCTTCTACCTGCTGCACAGAAACATGATGTCAGTGATGTAACATTTAATATTCAAAAGCTTTTATGTTTGTGAAAACGGTTTTACCAGGTAAATTATTGTTGTTGTTAAACAGTTTCTGCTGAGCAGACTCAGCTTCATGCACACCTGTGGAAACGTGTTCAGGTTGTATCTACCTGCTCGCACACAGGAAGCAAAGATGTTGCGCTCCACCGGATCTCATCAACAAAAACACGCCTCTTACCTCACAGAGCCGTTCGGCTGTGATTGGTCGGTTCGTGTTTTATGCTGCAGCCACACTGAGGTGGATGGAAGCTGCAGCACAGAGTGATCGTGGCCGAGTTCGGTGGACTTGTGATGTCTTTGCTTCGCAGATGGAGACCGGCGGTCTTCAAACTTTGGTGCATTAAGACGGTGATGAAACGGCGATAACGTGTCTGCTGTCAGCTTGAGGCTAAGTGGGCTCAAGTTGGCAATTTCATGCAGTCTGTTTGTGACAATCCGGCGATCAGCTGTGAGGAAACAGCCACAATTACACATTTGTTGCTGCACAGAGATGCACATTCAGAGTGCGGCCAAAGCCTCACAGATCACGTGTCCATAAATCAGGACACGGATGCTGCAGGACGGCAGTTTAACTGCAGAATGACAGACGTGACAGACCAGGACCCGGCTCGGGTGAGCTGTGCAATCACCTTTGGATGGAAAGTGGTCAGCGTGCTGCACGCTTCAATGACCACTTACGCTCCTTTGATAACAGACAAAACTCAGCGCAGTCGTCACAGGTACACAAAGTCACAGATTTGTGCCTGGATGTTGCCATCCTGTGTTTTTTGCTTTGGATCCAAAAAAGCACCTTAAAATCAGCAAACTCTGATTGCTGTCAGTGTCGCCCGTCGCTGTCGTGTAGCAGCAGATTGCTGATCTCCGGCAGCGTGGGCGGAGCTTTGCACAAGAAAAGCACAGCTTCTGACGACATCACCAGAAAGAGCACCATCCATTAGAACGAAACCGTGTCGTTAGCTCACCTGCATGTGTGCGTTTGCAGCCCCACAAACACCACGAGTGTGTCCGTGACTCGTGCTGAATGAAGCGACGACTGAGCTTCAGCCAGAACTGGAGTTTATTTGGTGCCTTGCAGGTAAAACGTGTCTGTTTACGTGTCTTTGCAGGAACTCAGAGCTTCTACCTGGAGCACACAGACGACATCCTGTGTCTGACCGTCAACCAGCACCCCAAATTCAAGAACATCATCGCCACCGGGCAGATCGGTACGCTTCGGTGTTTGTGTGTGTGGCGTGTCGCTGTCGGAGCATGGCCGTGTTTTCCTCCACTAACTGTACTAAAGAGAAGTCCCGCTTTCTCTCCCTGCTTCCTGTTTAACCCGCCTGCTTTGCTTTATTTCTACTGACACAGTGGAAACTGACCGACTCACCGACAGGGAGCAAACGCTTATTGCAGCTGTGAGGCGCCACGTCGCGACAGTTTCTCCTCGAGGTCTGCGTTTAAAATACAGGAAGTGGGGTTAATTCAGCCAATCAGGAAACACAAGCAGAGCTTCACGTCCCAGAGTTTGTTGTTTTGGTATCGAACCGTAGAGCAGCCGAAGCGATCCGCAGTCAGGAACGTCGAAGCTCCGCGCAGACGCAGGATGAATGAAACGTTTTTTCTGCCTGGCTGTGACTCACTGCAGGTTTTCATGTTGTTGTCTTTGTGTGTGTGTTTTTGGCCGGCCTCATTTGTCACCATCGCTCTCACAACACCTCAGGTGACGGCGGTGAACTCCCAGGTAAACTACAAACGACCCGCACGCCTCCCATCACAGCAAACTGAAACCCAGAGCGCCCGACTCAACCAGACGTGTCGGTTTGGTTTTTACTGCTACGTCTCATAAAAACATGCAAAGAAACAATTTAAACAAAATATTTTTGCATTTTTAATCGTTTTTTTCAACAAAATTTTTACATTTATAAAAAAATAATATTTTTCTGATAAATGTTCAGAAATTTCATTAAATATTTAAAATATATTCATGTTATACAAAAGTTCTGTTTTTTTAATCAAAAACTTTAAAAGCTCTTCAAAATTCTACTTTTCCAGCAGTGCGTCAGCATTAACACATTTTTCATATTGTCTCATATTCTTAATCATTGTTTTTTGCACACATTTAAATAAATATTTGTTCCTGGGTAACTTTGTATCAACAAACACAGGATAGTTTCACCACATTAAATGATTGAAGTGACTCATTTCTGACGACTGATGTTAGTTTGTTGGATTTTCCTCGATGATCGATCAATATGATGTTTCTGCTGCATGTTTGACGCTCGTCTCAAACTGAACTCATTCGATTTGTTTAACGAGTAGTTAAAGTACTCGAGTACCAAACGCAAACTCTTGTGCCGTCGTGCTTTCCTGACCCGAACGCTCGGATTAAATAAATGGGGCGCGAGCGCTTTAGCGTGTCGGTGAAACAGCGTCTGGTTTTCAGGGTGTCTGTCGGCTGCACCGACCCCTCTGTGTCGCTGTCGTAGTTTATCCCTCTGTGGTCGTGCTGACGCTGCCTGTGGCTGTAACGGCGATAAACACTCGCTCGTCTCCGCGCAGGAACGACCCCCTCGATCCACGTGTGGGACGCCATGGGCAAGCAGACGCTGTCCATCCTCCGCTGTCCGCACAGCAAAGGCGTCGGCTACGTGAACTTCAGCGCCACGGGAAAGCTGCTGCTGTCCGTCGGAGTGGACCCTGAACACACCATCACGGTGTGGCGCTGGCAGGAAGGTCAGAGACTTTCAGCGTGGTTTGATTCGCGTCCCTCTGTGGTGGCAGTAACCACGGTAACCAAGGCGTGTCTCCTCTGCAGGATCTCGAGCGTGCGGGAAAGCCGGACACCCGGACCGGATCTTCGTGGTGGAGTTTCGGCCCGACTCGGACGCTCAATTCGTGTCGGTGGGAATCAAACACGTGAAGTTCTGGACGCTGGCCGGCGGCGCGCTGATGTACAAGAAGGGCGTGGTGGGGACGCTGGAGGACGGCAGGATGCAGACGATGCTGTCTGTCGCCTTCGGTGCGGTGAGTTCGCCGCTTCGCCCCGGGCCCCTCAGGAGCGTCGTTCAGTCGAAGCACGTAAGCTGACCGTGTCTGTGTTCACGTTTGCAGAATAACTTGACGTTCACAGGGGCCATTAACGGGGACGTGTACGTGTGGCGAGATCACTACCTGCTGCGGGTGGTGGCGAAGGCTCACACCGGGCCGGTCTTCACCATGTACACCACCCTGAGAGACGGACTCATCGTCACCGGTGGAAAGGAGAGGCCGTGAGTCACACGCCGACCGCTTCACCTGCATCGAGAACCATCTTCATAATACAGATTTTTTTACAAGGATGTTTATATATGATGTCATGAAAACGGGACCAACCATGAGTTTGGAAGTTTTCTACTTCCTGAAAGCCGCCAATTCTCTGTGGACGGACGTCGCCACAGAAACAGAGATCAGCTGATCTCTGTGTGATGGCCTCATTCGTGGTCCTCTGTTTAAGCTGTTTCAGTCTGCAAGCTCCTTTGCAACCCAACCTCCTCTTTCGTGCTGTTTCTAGTTTTTCAGTTTTTGTTTTCTCCTTCGTGGAAAAAATGGAAAATAAAAACTGTGTGTTTGTGCGTCAGGACGAAGGAGGGCGGAGCAGTGAAGCTCTGGGATCAGGAGATGAAACGATGCCGAGCCTTCCAGCTGGAGACCGGGCAGCAGGTGGAGTGCGTGCGGTCGGTCTGCAGAGGCAAGGTGAGATCTCGACATCCTTTCCCCGCTCCTCCTCCTCCGCCATCACCCGTCCGTCTTCCTCATCGCCTCGGCCTCTCGTCTTCCTCAGGGTAAGATCCTGGTGGGGACGAAAGACGGCGAAATCATCGAGGTCGGGGAGAAGAACGCGGCGTCCAACCTGCTGCTGGACAGTCACGCTCGGGGGGGAATCTGGGGTCTGGGCGCTCATCCAGCCAAAGATCTCTGCATCACGGCGAGCGACGACGCCACCATCCGCCTGTGGGACCTCGCCGACAAGGTGCATTCATACACGTCAGTGATTGGAGTCCAGGCTCTTTAGGACGGTGGTGGTGGATGCTGGGGTGGAGGAGGGCTAGAAACAGCAGGCGCTGCTGCAGGTTTGCGTGATTTGGTGCAGCGAGGGCTGGTTAAAGAAATCTTCTCTCTCTGGTTAGAAACTGCTGAACAAAGTGTGCGTCGGCCACGCGGCTCGCTGCGTCAGCTACAGCGCAGACGGAGAGATGCTGGCGGTGGGGATGAAGAACGGGGAGTTCCTCCTCCTCCTCTCCAATTCGCTGAAGATGTGGGCGAAGAAGCGAGACCGCAGCGCCACCGTCCAGGACATCCGGTAAGAGAGCGAGAGTGGGAGCGAAGAATGAAAGCGCTGGATGTTTGTTTGACTGAACTCTGTGCGCAGCTTCAGTCCCGACCGGCGGCTGTTGGCGGTCGGCTCCGTGGAGAACACGGTGGACGTGTACGACGTGAGCGCAGGGCCGACGCTGAACCGGCTGGTTTACTGCAGCGACATCCCCGCCTTCGTCCTGCAGCTCGACTTCTCTGCTGACAGCTGCTACGTACAGGTACACCCACAGCTGGAGGTCTCTTCCTGTTAGACGGGGGCTCTTCCTTCCCACAGTCACCAGGTGCTGTGATACAACTGCTCTACATGTATATGTACACAAAAAACACACACACCCTACAAAACCCCCGGGCCATCCTCGGTCCAGCTACAGATCGCACACACACTCGTTCTGCTGACGCGTGCATCACAATCTCACCTGCAGGTGTCCACGGGAGCTTATAAGCGGCAGGTGTTCGAGGTTCCTTCTGGAAAGCTGGTGAGCGACCCGATCGCCATCGACAGAATCACCTGGGCAACGTGGACCAGGTAACGCACAAACACGGCTCATGGTCGCCCGCTCGACCCCCGAGCTAACCCGACAACGAGCCGCGGCGCTGACTCGCCCTTTCTGTCGTCTCTTCTTCAGCATCCTGGGAGACGAAGTTTTGGGGATTTGGCCTCGAAACGCCGACAAAGCTGACGTGAGCTGCGCGTGTGTGTCTCACGGCGGCCTGAACATCGTCACCGGCGACGACTTTGGATTGGTCAAACTGTTCGACTTCCCCTGCACAGAGAAGTTTGTGAGTTTGTGGCCACGTCTCATTTATTCAGTATTAGTTGTTCGGAGGTAGGAAAGGAAATAAATGAAGGAGTCGAGGAGTCGAGGGCTTCATGAGCACTAACGGAAAGAAACAAAGTCACAAGTTTGAAGTTAAACTTTTGACCTTTTGATCTCTGAGGATATCAAACTTCTGTGTTTGTAGGCTCAGGTTCAGTTTATTCTTTGTATCCAGGACTAAGTTAATTAAACGGACGCACGTTTGCTTCGTTTCCGTCTGCAGGCCAAACACAAGCGCTACCTCGGCCACTCGCCTCATGTGACCAACATCCGCTTCTCCCACGACGACAAATACGTGATCAGCACAGGAGGAGACGACTGCAGGTAACCCGATCACCGATCAATAACACAACCATGCACTCAGGAGAGATTAAACTAATAAAACTGTTTTTATTCTCTCTGACTACAAAGACAAGATGCTGCGACGGGCGCATGAACCTTGGTTTTCACACGTGTGTCTTTATTGATGGTTTCGGAGTCAAACACCTTCTAAACAGATTCTTACAGCAGTTACAGTCTCACCTGTTTTCCACCTGTTTTTGCTGTGAGC
Organism: Copadichromis virginalis; assembly: GCF_057382275.1. Lineage (NCBI taxonomy): Eukaryota > Metazoa > Chordata > Actinopteri > Cichliformes > Cichlidae > Copadichromis > Copadichromis virginalis. Next base: position 2,577,967 of record NC_140630.1, on the reverse strand, counting down.
CTGTAAATGTAATTCAAAGTGCTCGCTGTTAAAATATCTTCTAAGATTAGGAAAGTTATGACTTGTATCCAACACCTCTGTTCGTGTTTAAGAGATTTCAGGTAAAGTTTAAATAGGGGCGGGCTTTACGTTTGCGTAATACCGATCTGCACCACAAGGTGGTGCAACAAGCCCATCGATGTTTTTTTAACCAGTTTAAACTTCGTGTTTAAAGCTGAGGAAACTGGGACTAAAAGGAAGTTAAAGCGCAGCGGTCGCAGGGGCAACGCTGCCCCCTGGTGGACAAAGTCTTTGTTACAGTTTGCAGAAGTTGACAACACAAAATTCCTTGAATGCCTGTTTGTGTGTTTCAGTGTGTTTGTGTGGAAATGTCTGTAAACACTCGGATCCACAGCGCCTTAAACAGACCACAAGTGGATCCAGAGGGAGTCGAACCCACAACCGGCCCGAGCCTCCAACGCCACGTGGGCCAGACTGCGACTAACCCTCCACGACGGACGGATGCATGGACATGAACACAAAGCCTCGGGAGAACCCGCGGACTCTATCAGCTGATGTTTACATGTTTGTCGTTTTCTTTTTTGGTCACATGGTGAAAAAAACATTAAAATTTGTGCAAACAGGTTCATAAAGTGAGGGAGCGCACAGCTGTAAACCAATCAAACGACAGAACCTCCCTCACTTTGGTCAACCACACGCTCAGATTTGCACATCAGTGCGCCCCCTGCAGGGCTCAGCGGGAACCTTCCTGATGGATCACATGACTCAGAGGATCCATCAGCTGGTATCTGACCAAAACCCACAGGATGACCTTGTTGGACGGTTTCTGCCACCTGCTGTTACCCATAAGGCCTTGCGTTGGGTCGTCGCAGTGGTTTGAACATTTAAGACATTCCAGTCGGCTCAAAGCTGCTGCTTCCACAAAACTGAGCAGAAATCAGAGTTTAAGGCAGCTCTAACTGAGCCGCGCTGAAGGTAATTAAAACGGCTTCAAACAAACGTACGGAGGCCCACAAGTGTCACACAAGAACTATTTCTCTAACATCTTCAGACGCAAACGGTAACCTGAAGATACTCGGTTACATTCAGGGGTTATTTTGGCAATAAGTCATTTACGATAAAATTCACACGCATCTGTCAAAGTTTCAAAGGAAACAGAAACTATAAAAAGAGACGTTAAAGTTAAATTAGGAGGAATAAACGCAAAGACACAAACGGCACAGCAAACGAAATTAAAATGTCATTAAATTAAAGAAAAAGAAAAGACTAAACTAAAAGATTTATTACATCGCTCTGTTTTCTTTTCTTTGAGGTGGATTCATTTTTATCTTCAAGTAAAACACAAAAGTCTTTGTTTATATAAAAACGAAACACCGACATGAAGCAAAATAAAAACTACGAGAAACAAAATGAAATCACTACAGGAGGGGTCAAAGGTCATGCTGGTACGTTGCTCTGGTTTCTGTTTGGTTTTGATGCAATCAGCATCTTATTACGTGTTGTTGAAATGAGCCGATTCGAGCGGGCGTTCTGGTCAAACTAAGATTTCTTTATGCAGAAAACAGAAACGTTAAACTGCTTTATAATAAAAAATAATCGAATGCAGTTTCATATTTACAGAAACTTTGTGAAGTTTGTCTGAAAAAACAAAAAGTCTCACGGTCACGTTTCATGTCAGCGCCTTCACTGCATCTGTGGTTGGACATCGTCACACTTAAGTGCCTTTCCGGATCTTTCTACCTGTGTTTGTTTCTTTTGGACGAGGTTCATATGCTCGATTTATTTGTTTTTAATCCATAATTGAACTCGTGTTTTCTTTTTTGTACTCTGTCTGGTGCTACACTGAGAATGTTCATCCAAAAATGGACGTTTAAAAAAAGAAGCTTTTTGCTTTGCTGCTGCTTTTTGTTTGAAAGACGTGAAACATCCAAAGCTTCGTGATCGTACCAACACGCAGGAAGAGATATTTGGAGACGTGTTCATGTTTCTCGGAGCGTGGACGAGTCTGTGTGTCGGATTATTAACGTGTAACTGTCGTGAAACGTGTCAAAGAGTCTGTGTGTGTAACCATGAACGAAAAAAAACCTGTGAGAAACCAACCGACTGCTGACTTGTTTATCCACACACACACACACACACACACACACACACACACACACAGTATTGACCCTCAAAGCTGAATATAGATGGATATGTAGCTCCTTAGCAGCTTATAAAGTTTTGCATATAAAAATATATTACGTAGTTTTTGCTCTGTCAAATTGTATCTCGCCCCTGCAGCGGTCTATCCTTCAAGCTCTCGCACGTGTTGATGGCCCGGATCTTGTTCTTACTGTTCAGCTGACTCCTCAGGACTTGCCCCTCTGCAGGTACTTGGTGGTTGCAGCTTTCCTAGCGGCCTCTTCATGGTTCCCATTCGCCTGTGGGATCCCCAGGTACTTGTAGCCAGTGTTGCCAACTTAGCGACTTTGTCGCTATATTTAGCGAGTTTTCAGACTATGGGCTCAAAATGTGGTCATAAATATTTTGTACTTGTAAATCGGTTTTGTACTTGCAGATTTGTGTGTGTAAAAAAGATTTGTGTGTGGACTTAGCCAAAAAACCCTGCAAGTTACAAGTACGAATTTTGACCCTATTTTCCTTCCTTTCATCTGATTGGTCAATGTCATGTCAATCACAAATGTAACAATCCAATCAGAGAACAGAGGTCTGGCTGTCGGAGGGGCGCTTTTTTTGAACTGCAGGTCTTTGAAGGGAATAAATGCCCTTTTACATGCCAACCCAGCGTTTTCCTTCATCACCACGAAGGAAAACAGTCTGAGGTCGTCCGAGTTTGGTGATTTTTGTGTCACAGGTCTACGTGTTTAATACAGGGACTTCCACAGCCTTTTCAACAGCGCTGCGGACCGCGGGGTGGGGGCGGGCAGTGTTTTGGAAATGACAGTCTTCATTACAGTCTTCGTTATGAATTAGCATACATGTTTTTATTGAACATTTGAAGAACCAGCAAAAAAAACAAACTCTTGTAGTTCACATAAAGTCAGAGATAAAAACGACAAGGAGCAGGTGCATCTAGTGCAGGTAGAGCTGCTGCAAAAACCCACAGAGCCCAGCAGCCAGCAACAAATTCTGGATCCTTTGCTTTTAGTTAGCAGTTAGCATTAGCAGCACATGCTGCGTCCGATGTGAAAGGACTTTTATGCTGCGCGCTGTGACTCACAGCAATGGTCCTGGGTCAGCCCTGACTTTGTGTTAAACTAATCCTAAAGTAATGATGGTGTTTCTAACCACTGATATAGCACAACTTTATCCTTTCAACAGCTGCTGAAAGTTAGGGGACCTAGCTGCTATCGGATATTTATATAGAGATTACCCTTCAAGGACCTGTAGTTCAAAAAAGCGCCCCTCCGACAGCCAAACCCATCTGTCCTCTGATTGGATTGTTTAATTTGTGATTGACATGACATTGACCAATCAGCTTAAAGGAAGAAAAATAGGGTCAAAATTCGTACTTGTAACTTGCAGGGGGTTTTTTGGGCTAAGTCCACACACAAATCTTTTTTACACACACAAATCTTTTTTACAAGTACAAAACCGATTTACAAGTACAAAATATTTATGACCACATTTTGAGCCCATATCAGACCCCTTAGCGACTTTGTTTCTAAAAAAAGTCGCTAAAAAGGACGTGAAAGCACATATCGCTTTTACTCTCAACAAGCAGCGGGTGCTGTAACGCAGTCAGTTCTTCTTTTACTCTTATGCTGTTTTGTGGATCACAAGGTTTAAAACTACTTATAAACACACACACACAAAGTAACTCCACCAGAGTGCCTTTTCGGGTCACTTTTGCCGGTCCAAGCCCGGGTAAAGGAGCAGGGTTGGAATTGTGACATTAAGAAAAAACAATAATTGCTAAAAGAAATTTAATTTGTAGTTCTAAATAAACTCTAAATGCATTTAGGACGTTTTTTACTCACTTTATGTCTCTTCCACGATGTTATTTCTCTCTCCAACAACATAGGTTACAATTAGATTAGCATGACCAATTATGCAAATTAGGCGATGACGTCATTTAGCGACTTCTAGCGACTTTTAGGACAACCAATAGCGATTTTCCTTACTGAGGAGTTGGCAACACTGCTTGTAGCTGTCCTGTATGTCTGCAATGTTGGCTTCTGGTAGTTTGAGCCCCTCGGCTCTGAACCGCGGTAAAGTGAGCCGTCATTTGTGAGCCGCGGTCAAGCCAGCCGTCTCCTATCCGCCGCATAAATTTCCTTGCGCTTTTACACCAGTCTTTACGGTAGCGCCTTTTCGCTTTATATCCTGATTGAAAGCCTAGACTCGAACAGTCACACGCACACGCGCGCACACAAATTACAATGGAACAGCCCAATACAGCCATCGTGACAGTCTGGTTGCATATTCAAAAATTCATTAAAAATCATTCTTAAAAGTCGATGCCAAGCTTTCAACACAATCCTCTTCTCGGACACCTACTTTACCTCTGGGCCAGGTTTTACCCAGATTTACTTTAAATAGATCATTTCGTGTCACCTACCATTACAATTCATTCCAATTGCCCTTGTTTGTTACAGTTTTTTCTGAATGCTTAAACCCTAACTGTGATTCCTGTAGCACAATCTCTAAAACTATTCAGACTTATAGCAAAACCACTCACTGAGTTTGCAAAACTAAAAGCACAAAAACTGCTTTGCACTCAGTTTGCAATTTTGTAACACACACTTTGCAAAACTGTAGGCACAATTCACTGCACAACACTCAATTACCAAATTTCCAACACACTCCTAGCAAAAGTATACACATGTATGGCTATCATTAACACTAATTTGCCAACTGTCTGGCACACTTTCACATGTGAAAACTTTTTTAGATAATTAGTTCACTTTGCAATCAGCCTAAGCACTATAATACAGGTAAGCTGTGTGTGCGGAGTACAATGGAGGGAGCAGAAAGAGTGAGAAGTAGAGGAGGCCGAGGAAGAGGACGTGGAGGTGAAGAAGTAGGATGAAGAGGACGACAAGGACAAGGAGGAGCAAGAGGAAGACGAGGAGGGGGGAGAGGAAGATGAGGAGGGGGGAGAGGAAGGGTAGGAAGAGTAAGAAATAGAATTGCTGATGACATCAGAGCTACAATAGTGGACCATGTCATCAACCGTGGAATGACCCTGAGGGTAGCTGGCCAACGGGTCCAGCCTAACTCGAGCCGCTACACTGTAGCAAGCACCATAAGGACATCTTGAAATGAGAATCGTTTAGCACAGTCACTTCGCACAAAGATTTGTAGCACTGCCATATGCCAATGAGAAACACACCAATACCATTGATGTAAAAATACTGAAATTGTTACTTTACAGAATTGCTAGATGACCAGATGCTGGGGCAGAGGAAGCATGTTCACTGCAGACCAAGTAACCCATATAGTCATTATGGCGATTGCAAATAATCCTATACTTGGAAATAAACACTTGTGTTTGTTTTGATGTGTTTGAATAAACAGCAGTACTTGAAGTTTGGATCCCTCTATGCTTATGGATCTATGGCAGAAGTATGAGCTCACACTGACATAGCCTACCTTGTGCACAGAGAAAGCAAAAGCCAGATGTGTTTTGTATTCATACCATCAGTGTGCAGTTGGCGCATTGTGTGCTTAGTAGATGATGGCTTGTGTGTACTGTTTGATACGGAAACACCATTTTTACAAAGGTGTGTAGAGTTAATCTAGCTGTGTTTGCTTTTGCAAGAGAACTACAATGTTTTGATGATTGGGTGACAGGTTTTCTTATTTGTGTGAAGAGTTTTGCAAAATTAGCCAATAGTTACAAAAAATGTGCTTAAGCAATCAGAAAAAACTGTAATGTGAGGTATACATTCGTCATGTTTCCTGTTTTAAGAGTCTGTTTTCCTTTCTCATGTTCAAGTCTTGGGTGTACCCCTTAATATTTTATCTCATACTGCTGGTCGCCATCATGTTCAGGTCTGTAGTAGTGTTGACATAGTCACAGTAATATTAATAACAGTCGTATTTTAGTCTCGCCCATTTCAGGATTAATTACAGTTATTGTAACCTATTGCTTTTGCCTTGTTGTATGTTCAAGTTTCTTCCATCAGCCACAATAAAGGGCTCTCTTTTAGTTCATCACAGTTTTGTTGTCCTCTATGTCCTGCTCTTTAGTCTGCTTTTAAATTACATCATCTCACCCGCTGTATAGTAAGTAAAACATATTCCATTCTAAACCTTGCGGTAATCTTTAGGAACATATTTTTAAAAACTGAAACAAATTGAAAAATATTTTTTCAGAAGACTATTTGTAGTGGATTCATCTTATCAATGAAGTAGAGTTTCTGAGCAAATATAGATGTCTATGTTGTTGTTGGACCTCAACTACTCAGGATGATTTTTAATCAATTTTTGAAAATTGACATAACTGTAGTGTATTGAATATAAATTTCCTGTAATTTTTGAGGAATTTTACAGTGAATCTGGCTGAAACTTGGCACACAGGTACAGTAGGTGTCCTAGAGGAGGGATGTGTTGAAAGTTGGACCTCAACTATTCAGGATGATTTTTAATGAATTTCTGAAATTTCCATAATTGTATTGACTGTATTGGGCTGTTCCATTGTAATTTGTGTGCGCGCGTGGGATATAAAGCGAAAAGGCGCTACCGTAAAGACTGGTGTAAAAGCGCAAGGAAATTTATGCGGCGGATAGGAGGCGGCTGGCTTGACCGCGGCTCACAAATGACGGCTCAGACTACCTTCCTTCTCTTTGTTATCATCCGACTACACACTGCTGTAAATCCTGGCGATGTGGATCAGTGAATCGAGGTCTCGTTCACTATTGGCATACAGCTTGATGTCATCCATGTACAGGAGGTGGCTGACAACTATAAATATATAAATATATATATGTATATGTATGTATATATATTCCAAGAACCGAACTGTGAATTGTGTGTGTTGTTGCACCCCTAATATATATAAATAAAAAGGGGAGCTGGACTATATATATAAAATATATTTATATATCCGATCAATAATAAGACTCTTTATTCTACAGTATATCCTATATTTATTCTCTATCGTACCGTCTTCTCTTCTTTCCTACCACATATTTAGCTTGTTAGCATTAGCTGTTAATGCTAACAGTTACTTTTCCTCTCGCAGCAGTTTTTGACCCTTTACCTCCTGCCAACACTTTATCTACTGTTTTTTAATCTCCTATCAATAATTTGTTCCCGAACCCTCCCTGCGTTGAGTCATTTCTTATCATCGTCCATTATCGTGAGCTCTTATGAATCAGGGATCCACTCCCCGTGTAAATGTCATGGACAGTCATGAAGGGTGGAGCCTATCGCAGCTGTCTGAGGGGGAGAGGTGGTGTACACTGGACAGGTCACCAGTTTATTTTAGGTAATTAATGGGGATGATATGCATAAAGGATTATAAGGAATAGAAGTGAAAGATTGATTAGGAAGTCATGATAATAAAAACATGGGGGGTAAAAGTGGTGAGGGGATGATGCAGGTTTACAGACTCTTCATCAGCAGGAGGGAGGAGGACGCGCTCTGACGTCAGAGAGACTCGAGCTGGAAAACAGACCTGATCTGATCCAGATTAAACCTGCGAAGAGTTCAAAGTTTCTTTCTCTCCTGTGAGCCGTCTGCTGACTGCAGTCACACCTGGTCTCAGGTGGTGATAACTCAGCCCGTTCAAGAGCACAAACTTTCTTCACTTTCACACAGACAGGTCTGACTAGTGTTTTCATTAGACTCAACCAGAGCTCATCCAAGGTCTGTCCCAGAGACAGACTTCAGAGAGCACAGGAGTCGTTCTTCCACAAACACGGGAATCATCCGGGACATGATTTTATGCAACCAACGATGCGTAAGAAAAACAAAGCCTGTAAATGTAAAACTTTAATCAGTAATCGATCATTTAGTCATCAAACCTGAAAGTGTTGGAGGAGCCAGTTCAGGAGCAGCTTCAGCCTCACCCACAGACAACCTGCTGTGGACGCTCATTTCTGCCACCTTCATCTTAATGTTGATGAGTCACAATCACAAGTTCATCAGTTTATTTTATTTGAATATTTAATTTGAATTCAAATATAACCCAGCAAATTACAACAAATTTTATTTTACTACATATTTAATGTTATAATTATAACATAATTTTCTTTGTGACTGAATGAATATTAAAGATTAATTTTGCAGAGTATTTATAAATATGGGCTGGGTTTAAATTGTCTTCATTTCTAATCATGATTTAAAACCCTTTTAAAGTGCAACTTGATCCAGCTCATCACCAAAGAATCTTGATTTCTCACGAGTATAAAAATATTGTACTTCTTATGCTCCTGTGTGCATTTAGTTCTACATTCAACACATCAAACTGCTGGGAATTTTACTTTTTTTTTTTAAAGTTACTTTCCTTTGTTCCTCTCGTTTGAGCATAAACGGGCTTCCGTATTTAACAAGCAACAGGAAGTGACGGACAGACGAGGAGGCGGGGCTTTCGTCTAGAAGCTTTATTGATAATTGTTTACATCTCACAATGCATTCCACAAACACGGCTCCCGGCTGGAAGCTTTTTATCGTCACAATTGAAGTATGAAGTTTATCATTCACAATTATACTTGCATAACAAACAAATGCGTGAAGGTTTCCCAAAAGTCACATCAAGTTGCAACTTTATTAAGATGACGGCTCCACAGACAGAATGCTTACTTTAATCCCATGGATGGTTCTTTTTAATCTTTTTAAATATTTTCTGATGTTGATGAATGTAAACGTTCCTTCCAGAGTTTGTCACTAGACGGCTGCGATGACGTGGAAATAACGACTTTTATGTAATGAATGTGTTTAAATCGTCCGGCAAAGATTTCTAGATGTTTCTAACTAGAGTTACTCAGAAGCGATGAAGATTTTAAAAGGTAGTACGACCCTCCTCCCTCCCCCCGCTGCCTCATCAGGAGTCAAAGACGTCGTTCGCGAATCCGTCGTTCGTCACATCGAGGCGAAACCGGCGTACCGAGGAACGAGCTCCAAGCTTCAGGGACACGACAGGAAATCACAAAAATACACCGAAAATCAGCGAGAATATTCAGACCAAAAGAAACAAAAACAGAGGCGCCGCCGGCCGCTCGCGCTCGTCGACCGCAGCCGACGCAAAAACGAACCCTTCAGCTGGAAAACCTAAAGTCAAAAACAGAAAACGGATCCCCCGAACCCGGCCGAGGAGCAGCCGACCTCCCACAGCGCGCCGGGTGGAGGGAGCGAGGGTTCGCTCAAGATCCAAATGCGTTTCTTCAAGCGCAGAAACAAACATTTCAAAACTCGACTTTAAAAAGAAAAATCAAACGGGGGGAGGGGGACGTGAAAAATCATCGCGCCGACCTCGGAGTCGTCACACGGCTGCAACTTTCCCAGAAAACAAAAACATAAAAGGAATTCTGAACTGGAAAAAAATGTTTTATTATTTTGACAAATGCAGTTGGAAGGGCTGCGTCCACGCCAAACCCCTCCCCCTCCTCCAGCCTTCCTTCATATCCACCCCGTCTCCCCTCACCCACCCACACACCCCCATCCTTCAATCAAATCATCTGGCTCAGGACTTCCTGAATCCAACTCCCACTTCCTGTTTCCGTCACTCTGTCTTGCGTTTCATCCCGGGCACCTTCGCCTGGATCCTGTGAACGAATCAGAGAACAGACGAGCCGTCAGCACGAGAACGAGACAGAAACGCAAACATCAAAGTGGCCGTTAAAGATCAGGCGTCTGGGCGTGAAACAATCAGGTTAAAACGTTTTAATGTTTTGTGTATAATTATGTGGGAATCTCTTTAGCGCAGCACAGACTGATCCCATGGAGGAGTCACACAGCTGATTCAGACTGCAGCTGAGGGGAGTTCACTCTTTACTTCACAGCACGGAGGAAGTCAGCAAAGGGTTTGGAGGGAGCGAATCGATGTGTCCGAGTACTCCGATTACATTGTTCTCCCGTCAGTCTCAGAGACTGAGCTGGGAAACTAACGTGAGCCTCACTAAGAGCAGCCCTGCTGCCTGAAATATTCCTGGATGTATTTGTTGGATTTGATCTGACACAGTTAAGAAAAACGTTTAAGTCGCGCCTTCAGCAGAAACCATGTGACCATCAGTCTTATTAATACGACAACATCAGCAGAAATAAAACTGGAGATAGTGGACGAGTGCATCCACAACTCCAATAATCATGAACAGTGAGCTGACAGCAGCTCCGAGGGCTCACGTTTAATTGGTTAGATTTAAAACTGCACTTGTCTCAGTCTGCTCTGCAGCTTCTCCTAGATATGAAACTACCGACGTCTTCAAGAATACAACACGGCCGCCGCGAGGCCCCCGCCGCGAGCCCGACCACAGCAGACACTTAATTTAAAAACAGTGGCTTTGTTGGCTTTGACAACAGGAAGTTGCTGTTTTGCTGCTCACTTACTTTCCAACGACGTCTTTGATCTGGTTGTTGACGAGAGCCAGGTAATGGTCGATCTGAGCCTGAAACACACACACACATTAAAACTAGAACGAGCACCTCCATCATCGACGTTCTTTCTGTATTTAACAGTAAAATAACAAAAACAAGTAGAGAACATCTTTACTGGCTGTGGTTTATTTCCCAGCAGTCCATCAAGCACCCTCAAACCTGCAGACAGAATGGTGCATTGTGGGTAAAATGAGCCCTCACCTGGTGCTTTTCATAGATGATCGGGCAGCTGAAGACTGCGATCACACCTGCAGGAGGAGAAGAGGAGGCGGCTGAGTGTGCTTCGTGTTACTCGAGTATTTTTATGTAAATGAACCTCAAACTGCACTTTAAAGCAGTTCATCTTAACGCGACTTCCTGTTTAACAAACGTTACATTTATCTGTGATTTGACTCCAAAGGATTTCGTTTTGGTCATTTGATGAAGACAGACAAAATCGACCAGTGCAAGTTCCTAAAATCTCCACCAGATGGAGTCAAAGGGAGACAACACACAGACCTCCACCCTAAGACTGGTGACATCATCGCCCCCGCTGTGACTCACCCAGAATAAGAAGAGTGAGGCCGTTGAACAAGGCGCCGACGTAGGTCAGGATCCACATCAACACGGCAAACTAAGAGAAGAAGAAGAGACGAGTCAGCGGAGGCTCGAGAACTTCATGAGTAAAACTAAAGGTTCATCCAGCTCAACTGTGACTTTGTTTCTGATTTCATATTCACAGGAATCAGGGAACAGTGGTTTAACACACTGAAGGGTCAAAGGTTAGGAGGTGGAGTCTGTGTTTGTGAAGCTGTGATGTAAGCGGATGCAGTTAAAGCGTGCCATCTCAGGCTGCAGGCTCACTGAAACACGTGTGACATTTAGTGACCCGCTGCTGCGGTGGGAAAAACTCGGGACAACAACAGGAAGTTGGAGCAGAGGCAGAAGAATAGCGGGGGTATCCCAGAATGCACCCTGTCTGTGAGACATTCCTGAGGCTTGAAGCGGCTCCTGGGGGGATTAAAACTATCAGTTTTTTTACCCTCTAAGGGAATCTCGGCGGCGCGTCTGCCCGCTGAGCTGCAGATCTGTATTTGGACAGCAGGCCGGGGGGTGGGAGGGGCTCAGCGAGGCGACGACAGCCCCCGACAGCTGCAGCACCGCCTGAACGCTGACCTGCACTCGCAGTAAGTCAGTGCAGGTGCCGCTCATTAACACAGCCTCAAAAAGCAGCGCCCACGTCATGCGGGGGGAGCTGTGGGCGGAGCTACGGGACACTTGCAGAGAAACACGAGCCTTCAAACTCACCTTGATGGAGTCGACCAGGTCCTCGACCAGGAACACGCGTCTCAGGTCACCGATGGTCTTGTTGAGCTTGGCCAGAACCATGTCGCTGTACTTGTGGACCATGTCTTCAGACAGCGCCACCTCCTGGTCCAGATACTGCCTGCAGGGCACAGCAGAGGTCAACACTGTAAAGATATGCTGCAGTTCCTCTAGCGTCCAGCAGAGGCAGCGGTGAGTCTGTGTTTTGGCACTATAGATCCTTTCCCCTTCATACAGACATTTATGACTCACCCTTTTAAACTTAATGCTTCACGTATGCATTATTAGGGGCGTGGCTTGTCGACATTTGAACCACTTTAGTGCCACTTAAGACATTTACAATATATTTTCCCACATTTTTCTTTTATATCGATGATTAGTTTGAATTTTTATAGAAAAATATAACATCCAAGTTCAACTTCAAAACCAGTAAAACCAGTCTCTGTATCAAAAAAACGTCACGTTCTCTGGTCGTATGAATGGTGGACGCTCGAACTCGCTGCTCAAGAACAAACTGATGAAGTCAGTCAGGCTGTTTTCACGTCGTTACGATAAATAACTCGGCGTTCCCGTCCCTCACCGCTCTGCACCTGCCAAGTCATTCAACTCCAATCTATGAATGCCGAAGCTTCATCTCCTCCTCGCTCACAGCTGAAAGCTCCTCCCGTTTCTCCTCCTGCTGGTCAAATCCCCTCAGGAGGATTTTCCTGGCATTTTAAAACAAACCTTTATTTCCTGTTTTGTTTGATCAAAGATCTGCTTCGTTTTATCTCGTCGAGACAGATTTTATGGAAACTCAGTGCCGATGAAACTGCTCGAGCTTTTCCAGCAGCTCAGAACAGATTTGTTTTTATTAATGACCTTTGACCCTAAAACCGAAGAGGCCAGAGCATCTACTGCAGCTCTGGGTCGACACTGTGTGTCCTTCACTACAGGGAGGTGCTGCAGGTCTCCAACCAGCTTAATTTGCCCTCAGCAGCTCCCGTGGACACACGACTCACCGTCTGACACTTTGACATTTTTCAAGAAAACATGGAAAAATAATCAAACTCTGCTAATGTAGAGGCGACTTTATGGACTTCAACCTCTGACAACTCTGCAGACGGGCGGTACTCACTTGAATGGGTGTCCCTCATCTGACTTCTGGATGGCCTGCAGGATGCCTTTGTATATCCTGAAGCAGATTGTGACTGAGAGCAGGGCCAGGCAGATGTAGGAGCACACGCTCACGATGCTGCACACCGTCAGGGAGAGGAGCAGCAGCAGGGCGGCGCCGAACACCACGCCCGTGGTCTTCACATCACGCCAGTAGAGGAGATCCACCACTGCAGCGGGAAGAGCAGCAAAAACCGTCATAGGAGAAGAAACAGTTTGTGTGGTTAGATATTGTAACTAACGATCTGCACGGTGATGCTGTCCTGCTCTCCCCTCAGACCTCCTGCTCCAAAGGTGAATGTCCACACTCATCATGACCACAGATTTCATTATTATGACTCTACAAACATTAAAGTTTTACTGGTGATTCGATATCAAACTGATCAAACATGACCTGACACCAAACCCAACTGTTTCCTTCCTCCTGCAGCTCTAACAAGCTTCCAGCTTTTCTTCCCTGTTTGTTGGTGATTTGCATCATTTTCCTTGTTTTTGTCCAAGCGGCACAAACAGATCAGAGATCAGCGACCACGAGACCGTCAGCAGACGCGAGCGGGAGGAAACACACTGACTTTAAAGCGCCTGCAGGGCGAAGCCGAAACCAGATTTTCTGCCCTCTCACATGGACGCTGCATGACATCATCTTAGAGTGGAGCATCCAGGGGTCAGAGGTCACGCTCAGTCGGCCTCATACAGAGTTTAAACCCTGCAGCAGCTGACTCAGACTCTTGTCCGTCTCTCTGGGACTTTGATTCACTTTTACCTCCAGCAGCAATGACTGAAGACACACATCATCGTCATCATGCTCAGCGCTGAGGTTGGGGCCAGGCGTCCGGTGACAGTCAGCTCTGTTACAGCTGCCTGACACATGAAAATATACACGATGATCATTTTCACCCGTCTGTGGTAAAAATGATGCAGAACACAGCGAGAACCTCAGAGCGCTGCGCTCAGTCTGGGTACAACATCACCGTTTATACTGACAGCCTGACGCTGAGCTGCATTAAGGCAGGTCTCACCTGCGCTCCCCCTGGAGCTCCGCCCCCACGCTCCCCGTGCACCTAAATGGCGCTCTGAGTTTTCCTGCAGCGTGCAGGCAGAGCCACGCCGAGCTGGCAGAGCACCAACTTCATGTGTTTCGTGTGTTAAACGTCACTCAGCTGTGAATTTAAACACACTCGAGTCGTGGCAGAAGCATGAACGTGTGCACTGTGACGTAAAATTCCCGTTTTTCTGAATGGAGTCTGGTGGAGTGTAATGGCTACGCTTACTAAGCACATGGCTTGTGTCCGCTTGGGGGCGTGGTCTCCTGACACCTGCTGCAGGTATCGCACTGCAGAGTGAAAGAAAATGCTCTGTCCCTGCTGAGCTTCACGTTAGACTCTTACATGGCTTTATTATCACTGCTGAAAACAATCAGCAGCAGCATCAAACTAAAATAAAAAATCTGCAGGTTCCTGACTGACAGGAAGTCCTCCCTTCTCTGACGGGCGCTGAGAAGGCGAGCGGGGAGGTTAGCTCCTCCTGAGCGACAGCTGAGCTCATGACCTGCTCTGAGCACGCTTATATTTCATCAGGGAATTCCAGGCAGGTCAGCGGACAATATTAGAAGTGAAAGAGCGCCGGGTTTCCTGCAGGCTCGCAGACGTTTCACTGCAGCAGGTCAGGGAGAAGAGTTCAAGTGCACCACAAAGCACCGAAGAATAAACGGCGCCATTCAGAGTCACCAGATAACATGCTCTGTGATAAGGAAGCAGCTTTAAAATGCAAACGGATCCTTCACAGTGAGACGACGGGCCGAAATATTCCAGAAAATGAATCCGTATCATCAAATGTTCAAACATTATCCCTGAAATTTTATATTTCATCAGAGGAAAGCAAGCAAACCGGAAAAACTGAAAAGATCCCAGACGTCTGCCTGTTGCTCCGCTCAGGTGAGCCTCAGCTTTACCTGCTGCCAACAGACAAAACCCAATAACTCCTCCAGAAGAGTGAAATGTCCGTCTGCTTTCTGAAGCTTAAGGATAATCAGTTTGCTGTCAGACGTGTGAACGAGAAGCAGAAGCAGTTAAAAGTTTGAGAAGCTGAACCAGCAGATGATTAAATGCAACGCTCAGAAATAAAGATTTAAGGTTAAGAAAACGTCACGAGGATGAAAATCATCTAATCCGACTTTAATAGTTTCTCAAAAGACCAAAATATGCAACAGATACAGCGTAAATAATGACGATGAATATGTGACAACTTGATTTAGGAACAGTAAAAATGTTTAAACACATTTCAGCTACGAGCTCGAGTCCAGCCAATAATCAATAATTAACACTTTATGAAAGGACGGCACATGGCTGCTATCCCAGCTCCATCACCATGGTAACAGATGCTGAATCCTGGACCGGAGGTGGTCATGCTCAGAGCTCTCCCGTCCTCTACATCTGCTCTGAGCGAGCTTTAGATTCTCAGCTGAAGGAAAACGTTTTAAACGTGAACTCGGTTTAAAACAGTCGCGACTGCACTGAAGGAGCGCCGCACGCAGCGGGAGGCTCTGATCGCAACGATGAAACGACATCAATGTGTTTCCAAACTGTGTGACGCACAGCTGAGTACAGCCAACCACACACTGCAGATCCAGTCTGCGCAGAGCCAAACGATGCTTCAAACACTGAAGCAGAAAGGCTTAACAGCTGACGGCCGCTGTGGTCACGCCGCTCACCGCGGCCGTCAGGTTCTCTCCATCCAGCCGGGATGAACTTGTTTAGCTGCACCGCTCAGGTTCCCCGGGCCACACGTTCCAGGGCTGTTAGCCTAACAGCAGATTGTTTCAGTGCACATTTCATTTCTTTTTGTGCGATGACATAAATGTTTTACGGTCTCCATGCTCCTGACAGAAACACGAGTGAGTCCAACCTCTGCATTCACCCTGCAAACTGTCTGTCTGCTCCTGGGTTTTATTTACAGCTAATCCAGTCTTTAAATAAATTAAACCTGAACTTAAAGTCCAGTTAAAATAATTTGGGTGATTTTTCCTTTATGTAACATTAACACTGCCTGTCCAAGGACACCAGTATAGAAACTACTGTAAATACACCAGACTGTAGAAAGTGTGCTAATGCATGCAGGACAAACTCAGAGTAATCAGACTGTGTGTCGTTCAATTCATTTTAAACAGAAACGCAGAGCAGAAACGTTTCATCAAAAATAAAATGATTTCGTTTGCATTCGTGTTGTTGTGGACACCGCGCACAGTGAGCTTCACACCAGGACTCCCTGTTAGTGTTTTATACTGGCTCTGATGGTGCGTTCACTGACGCCCATCATAACGGCTCCCAAACCCCTTCAGAGACCCACCGTTATTTACACAGAGCCACGAGAAAGACGGCTCATCCCGTTTACAGGCTACATGTGGGCTGACAGATGCTACGTTAGCCGACAGCTAGTTATCTCTCTGCTCAACGTGCTAACTCGGTGCTAACGCCGTTAGCAGCCGGTAGACCGCCTACCGTGCGGTCGTAAAGACTCGGACCGAGCACATAACATGAGAAGAGACAGACGGGAGGAGGTGGAGGAGGGTCTGGGATCCAAATGTGTCCGCCTGGCTACATATGGTAGCAGGCGTGCTAGGAGCGATGGAGGCTGGCTAAAAATAGACCCGCATCACAGCGAGCTAAACCGGGCCGCTGCTTTAACCCCCCCCTCCCTCTCTGACACGGATACCGTCCCCCCTAAATGTTTTAGTTTTTCTCCCCGGGATGCTCTCCGTCTGTCCCCACCGGCTGCTCGCCTCCTCGCGGGGACGAGCCGTCAAACCGTCCGGCATGACCTCCCGCAGGCGGCCCGGTGCGCCTTCAGTCCTCCCCGACTCAACGACAGCCTTTCCCGCCTCGAAAGGAGCCCCGCTCTCGGTGCTCATGCAAAGGCAAACCGGTCATAAACGCGACGCTAGCGGCGGATGGAGACAGGAGAGACGGTAAACAAAAGATCAGAGCCACACTAACCACATTTGGCGTCCATCTTGAAGCTCCGCTGAGAGAGGTGAGGCAGAGGAGGGGGGCCGGGCATGCGCAGTTAGGCTCTGTCTCACTCACGGACCTCTGCTGGGACAGGTTGAGCCCGCACGGGTCCGCTTTAAACCCGGGACACTCCCCTGCCCGCTGAAGGCAGCGAGGGTCTGGACCAGGAGGTCAAGTTCCTCATGTTGAATATGAACGTTGCACATTTGTGAGGAAAAGACTCAAACTTTCACATTTAAAGACGAACAAAATCACGCAAACCAAAACGAGCCAAAAACGGGCAAATTTACCAGGAAATACGGTCACGGAGAGGGGAGGGGCCAGATTCATGACCAAAACGTCAAAAATATACAAAGAAAAAAGCAAATTTATGAGGAAAGAGAAACGAGGAAGGCCTGTCTCCGTCCAGCAGTGAGGAAGACTCCACACTTCATGCAGTCATTAAAACAACCCTGCCTGAAGCTGACTGCAGGTCAGTACAATGAAACCTCCACGACTCAAACTAAGGAAGCAGAGGTCGGTGTGAAAGGAGCAACAGGCTTCCTAACAAGGATGGTCGCCACAGGAGGAGGCAGCGTGTCACAAGGCTGTGGAAGGACCAACGCAGCTGCAGAGGACAGAAGAAGACTGAACGGTGAGGAATCCAACAGATGGTACATCAGCTCATGTTCAGTAGCAATCCCTGCACCGGTGCATGCTGGGAGAGCTGCAGTTCGTTTGTTCATACGTTACTGATGGACGGCGTGCTGAAGGAGAGCGGCTGCTTTAACGGCGTCTTTATCATTGAGAAACCGACAGAGCGAAGCTCCAGAGTCAGACGATCAAACATCCCGAAGGCTGAAAGCTCAAATCATGGTGAAGGCGACTGAGCGACACGGTGCGGATGGCGAACTGCTCTAGAAACCACGAAAGGAAGTTTGAGCATCTGAAACATGCTGATGCGTCTGACAGGGACAGCACGCTCGTCCTCAGGGTTGATCTGCTGCAGACGCTCACAAACCAGTGAGACTGGAAAAGCCACCAGCAGACCCGGCTCGCCGTCGAGCCTCAGGTAAGACGATCAGACCAACGACAGAGTTCACCTGCTGCAACCAGTCTGATGTTCACCTGCCAGCAAATCGCACTTCTGTCATCCATCACAACGCAGGCTTTGTTTTCTTCATCGCCGTAATCTGATCGATGTAAGGTCGTCACACCGCGGTGGATACCTGCGAGGGTTCAAACAGCCGCCAGCCCGGCATCAGAACAAAACAGAGGCTCTGCGTTTACGCCACTATAAACTCTGCGAATAAATTATTCTGTATAATTACAGGTTGAGCTGGCGGTTTATAAACTCACGATGTATTAACAGACCTCTCTGCACTGAATCATATCTGTTATTAACCTCTGTCTCTCTTCCACAGCATGTCTTTATCCTGTCTTCCTTCTCTCACCCCAACCGGTCGCAGCAGATGGCCCCGCCCCTCCCAGAGCCAGGTTCTGCTGGAGGTTTCTTCCTGTTAAAAGGGATTTTTTCCTTCCCACTGTCGCCAAAGTGCTGCTCATAGGGGGTCATATGATTGTTGGGTTTTCTCTATTATTGTAGGATCTACTGTGCGATATAAAGCACCTCGAGGCTGCTGCTGTGATAATAATAATAATAATAATAATAATGGATACTTTATTGATCCCCATGATTTGGTGCTGCATGAATAAACCTGATCGACTGACCCAGCAGCTGAACGTCGCTTTGAGTGTGAAAACACGTCAGTCCCTGCTTCAAAGCTGTGATGATGTACAAGAGGTCAATGTGTATACTGCAATTTTAAAACGGCCTAATGTGACAGCTTACAGGACTTCATGTGATCGTGTAAAAGAAATAAAAGCAGCCTGTCGTCAGGCTGTGAGCTGGACAGCTGCCTTCTCGTCAGCTTGGATGGCGCTCGCTCAGAAAGCCGAAGAATTAAACTGAAAAATGTTTTTCTGCAGGAAAAAATGACCAAAATACTCAAAAACACTTCCTGTTAGGAACCTTTTCATCAACAGTCGAGCTCAGCATCACTCGAGTGTAGCTCGGTCTGATTTATAAAAACGTGCGATCAGACTCAGAGCGTCTGAACCGAGGACGGAGGTGAGTCACTGAGCTGTGTCCTCAGGCTAGCTTGCAACACAAAACTGAGTTAATTCACTGCAGCCCCCCCACCCACACACACACA
The DNA here is from genome assembly GCF_057382275.1 of Copadichromis virginalis. Taxonomy (NCBI): domain Eukaryota; kingdom Metazoa; phylum Chordata; class Actinopteri; order Cichliformes; family Cichlidae; genus Copadichromis; species Copadichromis virginalis. The sequence goes on along the minus strand of NC_140630.1, from coordinate 2,558,763 downwards.
CACACACACAGAGCAAATACTGCTTAGTCACAGTGCGACAGCCTCACGGCTACACGTTCTGTCACTTCATGGCCATCGCTCATTAATCTCTCACACACACACACACACACACACACACACACACACACACACACACACACACACGGGAAGTGAAAGCAGTGCTGTGACCTCAGATGATGCAACAGCAGAAGGACACATGATGGTCAGCAGCGAGCGGCGTGAAAGAACATTTGAGCTTTTGAAACATTAAAGTGAGTCAAATATGATTTTAGTTCAACTGCGTCACTGACATCTTCACTACTCGAACATTTACTCTGAAAGGTCTACAAGAACTTCCTGAAAGAGCATCTCGTGCACGGCTGCATCATTTAAATCGAGTACGTCCTCCTTCATGATGCTACAGTGGAGTCATTCTACTTCCCGTTTTATTCCTACAGCTGCTTTGCATGATTCACAGTTCCAAACAACCCTTCTTTATATCTGATTCTGGACCTTGGTACCTGCCTTTTTAGCTCCTCCTTATGTCAACATTGTTACAATTGGCTGCCACCACAAAAAACAGATGGGTGGGGCTTCTGTGCCTGAGATGACCATATTTGGGACATCCCTGCTCTGTGACATCATTCAGATCCAACAGTGTAAAAGAACTATGTTAAACTGAGTGTTTAGAGCAGGATTACTGTAAATACACAGCTTATTATTAAAAACTTCAACCTAGAAAGATGGACGACAGGAAATAAAGGACGCAGTCCACGCCCACTTCAAAGATGCTAACGTGCTAACTTTTCTAGACCAAGGTTCACGTAATGCAGCAGGAAAAACGACATCAAACCGTGCGGTGGTCATATACTTGAATATAATTATAAATAAATAAATGCGTGCCACAAACCAAACCTTAGTTTTCTCCCATCACTAATGAAGTTCGTACGTCACAGCAGTCAACATCAAAGCCTTTCTGTGGTTATCAAACAGAAACCTGAGGCCCAAATTCTTCATTAGTCTGTTAATTGATTAGCTAATAAACACTATTGACTGCAGCTGATTTTTTGTCTTACAGTAAACTGAAACCGTGGCAGTGAGCAGCTCCTGTGAGCAATTACACTGCAGAAAAACCCTCAGACTTTAGTCAGGCTGATGAAATCAACGACTGAACGGATCACCTCCAGCAAAGAGGCGTGTGATTGGTTCAGCTTCATCACTCTGAAATCTATGGACAGTGTTTCTGTATATTTTTACAGACGTGCAGCTTTTCTGTGACCAACTCTAAAAAACATCAAACTGAAAAAGTAAGAGTTGGAAAGTCCTCAGAGAGGCTGTTCAGCCTCTTGTTTTCTCCTTTATTTTGTTGAGATAAAGAAAATGAAGCTTTGGTTTGTCAGGATGAAGACCCAGAGAAAAGAAAGCAATGATGCTTTTTCTGGAGTATTTGTTCTGTAAAGTCTGAAAATCGTGAGAAATGAAAGAACAGCTGGTATAGGAGGTCTGAGCACGTCTCAGGTTCAAAGATACTGTTTGAAAAATGAGAAACGACCTTCAGAACGTAGCAGAGCTCAAAGCTTCAGACCGCCAGGAAAATCCACACCACGGAACCAGTTCACCGTTTTTGGGAAAAAGCTGAAAAGCAGCAAATCCTCAGATTAGAGAAGCTCAAAGCATGAGCTGGATTTTTTTAAACATTTAATCCACACAGAAAAAACCCAAAACAAGACGGCCAGAGGGTCAAAGCAGGGTCGAGGACTCTGACAAGCCCACCAATAACAAGCACAGGAACACGATGTTAAAAACTCAGACGGCGAGTGACTGACTGACATCCAACCATCAGTCACCTGCACGCGGGTCACATCAGACACACCTGTGCTTCAGTCCGGAGCCAGGGAAAGGTCAAACAGTCACCACGGTAAAAGCTGCAGCAGGAACAACAACAACAACAACAATAATGGTTTATCTGTTTGTTTATCTGTAGCTTGTGAAAGTGATTGCTCACAGCCCTCAGCTGATGTCTGCAGACCTCATTCGGCAGAAGTGTACACACGGATCTCATAAGACACGAGACTTCGCTCCCAGCTGAGCACACATGATATTAAACAGAGCCAGGATAACGACTAAAATCCCCCAAAACTGAATGTTTCCAATCACACGAGAAAGACAAGCAGCAGAAAACTGGAAAATTTAGTGGAAAATGATTAAAATGTGAATAAATGTCCAAGATAAAGAAATGTGTTGTTTGTTAAACTGATAATTGTTGAGTTTCCTCACAGAAAGCTGGACATGCTCAGACGTGAGGACAAGGAAACCAGCAGATCGAGGTCCCGCAGCTCTAACACGACCCTCATGTAACGCATGCTGCTGCTGCTCCAGCTCATCTGCATGTGCCCACTGTATTAGCCAATCATTAACCTGCCAGCTAACGTCACCCCTCTCTCCGATCTCCCCTCCTCCTCCTTCCTGCTGTCCACCTTTGGTCACAGTGGCTGACTGGCCGACTGTCCAAAGGTCCCGGAGCTGCAGGGACGACACCCGAACACAAGCCAGAAAATTCTGCAGCTCCCACACGAGACAGGCCCCACAAACCTGCTCTGAGGTCAAGCTGTTCACCTCTTAGGAAGCTAAACGAGGCTAAAGCGAGTCAGAGACTCCTGAGCCGCACACATCTGCAGAGTTTCAGGTTAATTCAGCACAACGTGGGCGTCTAACGCAGGCGAAGGAAAGTCAGAGCGGTAAAACACGAGCGGTGTGTGCAGGCGGAGCTGCGGGAGGAGGACGAGGCAGAAAGGTGGAGGTTTACCCTGCTCCTTCCAGTGCTTGGCGGCAGCGTCACACTCCTTTCTGTCCACAGAGTTGTTATCCATGCCGTCCGATCAGCAAACAGTCATTCCACTCAGAGAGGGACCCGACAGGCAGCAGCACAGAGAGAGTGTGAGGAAAGGTGTGTGTGTCGGGCTGCAGGAGGAGGAGGAGGGAGGGGAGAACCTGAGCAAGGCTTCCTCTGAGGGGGGGTGACTGCAGCGGGCGAATAAGTCCCTCCCGCTGGCTGTCAGCTGACTGTCTGCTGCCAGCGCTCTGACGCAGCAACTATAACCGGCTCAGCCTAACCCCCACCTTCCCTCCTCCCTCCAGCCTCCACCCTCCCTGTCTGCCTGCTCTGGCTTCCTCCTCCTCCTCCTCCTCCTCACACAAAGCCAAAATCATGTTCCTTTTTCTTTGGATGTCCCCCTAGTTTTCCTTTGTCATCCCGTCACAGCGAAATCTGCTGACGAAGCAGGCGATGACACCACGATGCAGGAACCTCGAGCCACAGACTGTATATAAAAGACGGCCACGCCACCTACTGGTTTGTCCGCATTCAGAAACAATTCAGCCATGCTGGGCTGTTTCATGTGACCATATTAATGCAGCGCATGGGCACATCACAAGGACACAGATACCAGCTAATGAGTGCAAAGTGACACAATCCTTGTTGGACGGGCTGTCAGTGCAGTTAATGCACAGCACGCCTTATTGTTCTTCAGCTGCAGATTTTGGTGCAATCAGTGTCTTCAATTGTTTCTAATGTCCAGCAGGGGGCGACTCCTTACGTCTGATTGACACTGAGCCAGCTGCTCACCTGGACTCTGAGCTCAGTAAACTATTTCCTGGTCTCAGTCACGGCTTTAAAGTCTTACTGAATAAAACATGAAGTTCGTTTTGTCAATTTTGGCTCCATTAGAGTCAAAACGGACCAGAGGAAAAGCATGACGCTCATTGGCTAACTGTGACTGGGAGGTCAGATCCTGGTTGTAATATCTGGTTTCAGAAAACTTGAGACTTCAAAACCAGGACTTTCCATCCATCTTTTATATACAGGACCACTTTGAAATTAGTCTAAAAAAATGTCACAAAACAGCCAAAGAGTCGTTACATGTTGTGTTTTTGTCTGACCCAAATCCACACAGTCAGTTTACCATGAGTTTAAAGTCAATAATAAGCTGTTATTGATCGGTTAATCACGGCTTCTGTTCCACTCAGTATCTAATCACTATCTAATGTCACTGCGAACTAACCGCGCCCCCTGTTATCAAACCGTTGCAAAGACATGTTTGTATTTCTTTCAGTTCTCCAACATGAAACTGATCATCAGATCTGCCTTCAAACCACTGTGACTGACACCAACAAGGTGATTATGGCTGAGAAAATGAATAAAGGCAGAAAAGCTTTAAAGAACAGAACGAAGCACCGAGGACCTGCAGGAGGCTTTGAGCTGCACTAGTGTCATCAGAGTGGTAATTATTAACTTGAGCCACTAGAGGGCACCAACGTCCTTTATCCCTCTTTTATTCTCTCTTTCAGCCACATCAGCAAACACATCAGACTGAAACAGTTTCAGGGCTCAGTTTTAACCAGGCCCAAAGTCTGGACGTTTAATCCAAAAAACCTCCTGGACATTACTGCTGCATGTGTGGCATACAGCCACATAAAGGCCTCATCACAGTTCCACACAAACCACAAACAAACTTCCTCAGCTCGGACCGAGCGTTGCTTTTCTGTTCCATCACGTTAAGATTAGCATCATTTCGCTAATGCATGACTGTGTGCAACAGCAACACCGGCTGGTTTAACTACATTTGTATTTGTATTTGACTTAACTGCAGCCTCCCACCACTGGGTGGAGGATGTGCAGCGTCACACACTTTCCTGCTGCATCAGTTTAAAACAGCGAACTCAGGGAGCGTTACCGAAACGTCATCACTTATCTGTGCTTTGACAATGTGCACGAGATGGTCTGATAGCAAACACACCATCACCTCTCCTCTATGGGACACATTTTACATATTTGTGCTCAGAGCTCGTGATTGCTTCTTCCTGCAGGCTTGAGCTACGAGAAAGTCGTCTAAATGTGAACTTCAGTCTCCAGCTGGATGCCCACAGTTTGAGCTGCAGTGATTTCACTGTGCAAACAGATGATTACATAAAGAGGAAGTGCACGTTTGCACACAGTGACCCTCCACCTTCATCTGACTCTGAATGACTTTGCCCTCTGCTGTTGTAATCCAGTGGGGACGTGACGCATTCCCCACAGTAGAAACCTGCAGAAGCTCTCCCTCAGCGGGGAGCTGGACACGCTCCAGCAGCTTTTTCCCCTCTGGCTTCCAAAATAAAAGCACTGAGCAGCTTTGATTTGATAATGTGGACACAGTGGCACAGTTATCCAGCATGTCATCGGGTCAGGCCAGGAGGACGTCCCGGGCTGGATCTGTGTTATGAATCAGGAGACTGTCACAGCTTTCTCCAGTCACATCATTCAAACTGTTCCACAACTCACTGTTTACATTAAACTCATCATCATAAACACAGTCACAGGGATGCCAGTTAGCTGAGGTGAAGACTGGCAAACAGCTGCCCGTCAGAGGCCACACCCCTAATAATGCAAGGCTTTATCCAGGTGGGTTATTGAAACGTTCTCTGCCAAAACAAAAGTTTGTGTCAGGCTGTAAAGTTTTTACATGGGAGTCTATGATGACGGGCTCACTGCTGCCTCTGCTGGACACTACAGGAACTGCGGTTTCCAGCACTGACTGACATTATTTCTCATCTTGAAAGCTTGAGTTTTTATACGTAAGTTCAAAGATTTTCTGCTTTTGTTACAAATGACAGCAAACTGAGCCTCAGACAAAACGAGACATCTGATGCAATCAGTGTGCTCACACATGTAAGGAAATCAGTGAGCTGATGTTTTCATCGGTGAGGAAGAGGAGCTCAGACAGCAGCGCTGCACCTCGGGTTGCATAATGAAGAACATTTGCTGAGTGTTTTCTGGGTCGGAGAACCCTTTGTGGGGCTGCCAGTGTCGCAATGCAGGGAGGAGGAGGAGGCTTTAATTAACAGGAGATCCCAACACACACACACACACGCGCACACACACACGCGCGCACACACACGCGCGCACACACACGCGCGCACACACACGCGCGCACACACACGCGCACACACACGCACACACACACGCACACACACCTAAAGCCTCGGCAGCTCATCCTAGAACCACAGTCCGCTTACACAGCCTGCTGTGAGCTGATCGATATCAGTGGCCATTTAAAGGAAGATGAGGCTCTGCCACGCTCACAGAGACGCCTCCTACAAGCCCCGAAGGACACAACTCTGCGTCTGTCTGATAAACTCTGATCAACCCGCCGCTCAGCTCACAGAAACTTTGTCACGCTGCAGTTTTCCTCCAATCATCCCCTCAGGGCAAAATGAAAACGAACCAAAAACAGACGAAACAGGAACTGGAACTGTGCAGAAATCCGCTCTGCGTTTTACAGGAGGCAGCAGAAGCTGCTTCAAGGCCCCAAAATGCCTCTTTTGGGCAATTGGTAAAGAACATTTCAACAAAAGTGTAAGACAGAAGCAGGAATAATATGCAACATATTAATAACTGAGGCGGTTTCCTGCAATGCACCAGCCAGGGAGCGTTATCACACTGACCACCGAAGCCACGGAGGCTGAACAAATAATAAAATAAAGTAAATAGACCTGCAGATGAATCACTGAGCTGCAGTCCAAACAAATCTAACCATAACTATCCCAAAGGTGACAGACAGCAGGTGGGGGCCTCCCTCAGTGACATCATACAGATCCAAGGCGATGTTTAGAGCAGCTTTGGGCTCACAGGGATAAGTGAACGTACACTCGGCTCATTAAAAAGCTCTGGTCATGTTAATGTGAACATCCAGTCCTGAGCAGTTTATAGGCGGAAAGTACAACGTCCTCCTGACTCATTACAGTTCAGGTTATTCAGCACACAGGTTATCAGTAAATGACACTAAAGCATTCAGCCTCAGAGCATGAAATCTGACAGTCCTGTGTGACAGTAAAACATGTAGTAAAACTCAGGAACAGGGTGTGGTCGGTTCTCTGTGTGCATGTGAGCGGATGCTGGGGTCTGAGGTAGTGCTGGGTTTCAGTCCAACATCTCAGGTTATGTCCAGAGGGAGGAAGATAAAACCAGGGAGTAAGATGATCGAATTCAAAACAAAAATGCTCAGCAGGCAACCAGAAACGCCTGGTGGACTAGTGTTTGTATATTCTACTCTATAAGCTTTGTTTAAAAAGTTTAGGTTTAAAAAGGACAAATCAAAATTTAACAAAAACTAATCAAAACCAGCTTTACTTACCGTGTTTTTAAACATAAAAAAATAAAGTGATCAAATGCACAGAAATGGTGTTACTCGAATGAGACAAATGCACAAAATCCAACAAAAGGTCGAACGATGAGGAACACAACTACAAAATGCAAATGTTAAGATTCAAAGAAATGCAAAAAGACGATGCAACCAAAGGAAACACTGACTGGTTGGTTGGATGGAAGAAAGTAATGGAGGGGAACTAAGAATGGAGATGGAAGTTATGTGGATGAACATGGAAGTGCCAGTAAAAGTGTAGTGGGGGATGGTATCCATGCTGGAACTGGGTTATTTTACCTGCTCTTATGTTCAGGTTTGGCATCTTAAACGGTTTGCCGCCCTCCGCGCTCTTCTTCGCCGCTGGCTCCTCTGGTTTGCAAACAGGGGAATGGGTGGTAGGAGCTTGGGGGGGTGGGGGCTGCTGGATGTCGAGCTTCTCCAGCTCAGCCTTGCTTTTCTGGGGGGAGGCCTGTGTGAGGAGGCGGTAGGAGCTCTGACTTGGAGCTTCTTCTTCAACCTCCGGGGGCGGGGCTACTTTTGCGATTGGATCCTTTTGTCCAAAGCTGAGATCATCATCCATGGGGATCTCCGGGGGCTTGGAGGCTGCAAACTTGGAAGTATCCAGAGCTTCGAGAAACTCGTCAATAACACCCCTAGGTGGTCTTTCGATGAATTCAAATTCCTCAGAGGAGACTTCATGCTCGGAGACCTCCTCGGCCATCTCCGGCTCCTCCAGCTCCATCTTCAGGTCCTTCTTGTCAGTTTCCACCTGGAAGCTGGCAGGGTTCTTTGCCATTGCTTCCAAGACCGGCGAAAGGGAGTCTGCTGTTGGAGACTCTGAATCCGAATCCTCAGCAGGGGTCTTCTTATTCTGGAAGTCGAGTGGCTCAAACTTTCCGGTCATTTTGGGAGAATCGTGGCTTGAAAACCAATCTTTCTGTTGAATCTTGACAGGTTCCTCTTCTTTTGCTTTAGTTGGGGTAGTTTCCTCGGCCTCTTTGACGAGATCAAATGCGCCAAAGGTTTTGTCATCTTCTGCTTTTTCTTTATCTGTAGCTCTCCCCTCCATCTCCTCAGTCATCTCTTTCAGCAGGGAAACTTTAGCCTCAAAAGCAAAGGGGTTATTAGCAGACAGATTGATCGGAGGATTGGGCGACTCCATCATCCTTCGTTCGAGGATGGGGCTCTGCTCCTCCGGACTTCCCTCAGAGGAGCCGGAGTCTAGTTTGTCGGGGTTGAGCGGGGAAGACTTCAGGATGTCTGGAAGCGAAGGCGGCAGAGCAGAATCCTCCTCTTCCTCTTCATCATCATCATCATCATCATCTCTGAGACCAGATGAGAACTGATTCATCGATTGCACGAGTGAGTCGGCAGTCATCTTGCCGGGCTCAAATGTTTTTCCCTCATCCAAGAAAGATGGTAGATTTTCCTGGGATTCTCCAATCTGCCCATACTGGACCAGATCGGGAGTTGGACTATCGGACATTTTAGATGCTCTGCTGTCTGACTTGGAGTCTCCAAAATGTGAGTAGCCGCTGTCCGCAAGTGGGGAAAAGCCATCAAATGGGTTATTGTTCTTCTTCACCTCGTACATCAAGTCATCTTCTTCGTCAGACTGGTTGCCGTGCAGGTCTGGCTCAAAACTTGGGGGGTTAATGGAGGCCGTGTCCTTGGGGAAGGAATCCATTGAGGGCTTGGTGTTGTCTTGAGAAGCTAGGTATGGTGAATCCCAGTGCTCTGTTGGGTTAGAGGAGGCAACGTGAGACTCAGGGACCATCATCTGGGGATTCACGGGGGAGGGGCCAGTGGAAGACCTGTCTGAGCTAATCAGCTTCTCGTCAGGCGAAAAGGAAATGCCACTGTCTTCGCATGGATTATGAGGCCCTGGGTCTTTCCCTAAACTCAGGTAAGGACCAGCTAATGGATCTAGAGGGTCTTCCTTATTCTTACTACTGCCTGGTCCAGAGTCACCCCCCCAAGGCATGTCCTTGGAAAGAGTAGCAGGGGGTTCAGTGGAGAAGGAGCCCAGGGGTGCAGCAGATCCTGAAGCAGGGGGCTGGTTGGGACTCTCGGTCAAAGAGAGCTCTTCCAGAGAGTCGGGGGAGTGGAGAGGGGAGATGGGAGAGATGGGAGCAGGGGAATCACCCTTCTGCCCAAGTGCTTGAGTAGAGAGGGAGGAGGGAGAATGCAATACAGCACATATCAAAGACATACTCCATTCCTTACAGTGCCCACCACACCTGGGTAGAACAGCTACCAACAACATTCAGAAAAGGTTCAGAGATTTAGACCAGACAACGGCTATGAAAGGTGGCGGTGGCTGGTAGACCAGTTCAGTATAACCCCAAAAACAATCAGCTAAAAGGATAATACTAAATACTAATACGTTGTGTGTGATTTTAAGTCTTTTATATTACAGTATTGGCTTGAAAGAATATATTTTTGGAGTTTATGTTTGAAAAGAAATGGGGCTTGTCTAATGTTTGGGGACCAGATCCAGTATAACATGGTCATGTTGAGACATTGTTGGGATTGTATATAAATGTAATGCCTACAACAGATAGATTAGAAAAGACAAACGTTGCTTTGGTGCTGGAACACCTGACTTTGGATCCAACCTAATCGTAAACCAACACATTTGTTGTTGTTTTTTAGATTTAATGATTATTTCAAACATTTTAACTTTCATGAGCAGAGATTTTCAGCCCAGCTGTCACTGCATCCCCTCTTGAAATAGTCTCAGGGTTGACTGGCTGATATGGTCTTATGCAAGCAATCAGCAGTGTTCTTTTCACTGGGAGATATTGCCTTTCAGAGGACTGACGGGGAGGAACAGGTGACTAATGAAAAACACCATCACGTTTTCTCAAAGGTGGACTCCAGGCCTAAGGATGAGTGCTGGCTTCGATGATGCTTTCACTTGTTCGACTTCTACTCACCTTCAAACTAACTGACATCACATTAAACAAATATTTGATATGACTGTATGTGATGTGCATAAAGATGATGGGCAAAGTCAAGTGATAATAATAATTAACAAAATGCTTTGTCCTGAGCCAGTCAGCAGTCACTGTTGGGCTCAGGCAAGTCCACCGGTGTAAAAACATGGGGGGATTTTTCACGGGTAACCTCTTCCTGCTTCTGCTAACAGTACTGGTTCACTCCTAAACACATACCGATTTCTTGTTATGAGAGTTACTGACCAACCATAATGTGATGGGATTTAAGTATACTGACAAAATCATCTCCCTGCACAAAAAGCCGACAATATCATAGATTGTAAGCTTATCTTTGAAGTACGCCTGCTAAAATGGGATTGACTGCATGACTGTTGTCTTATTTCCTAAGTGGCATAAAACACATTCTTTAAGTGCTGGAAATATGAATTTAAATTAGGGCTGCTCGATTATGGCAAAAATGATAATCACGATTATTTTCACTGAAATTGAGATCTCGATTATTTGACGATATTTATTTAACAATAACAATGTGTTGAATGATGACTTTAAAGATTGTCAAAAAATAATCTAAAATAGTGTACAAATACTGATAACAGTGCAAATGTTTGCAATATAAAAAATAAATGAAAAATGTAAACATCTATGTTTAGTGAACTTTGCAGTGTTGCTCTGTGGTGCAGCTACGACACCGTAGCAAAGTTTACACACTGTGTCTACTTGATCCACGTCTGACTGAACCCATAATGTTTCCACACCACTGAAGGTTTTTACCTCTCTTTTCAACCAACGGCCGTCACTCTCCTCTCCAAATAACTTCTGCTTAGCTTTCCGAGCTTCCCTCGGGTCCTCTTAATCAGCGGTCCCCAACCCCCGGGCCTGGTACCGGTACAGGTCCGTGAGTCGTTTGGTACCGGGCCGTGAGAGTTGAGGCTCAGGTGTGAAATGTTTAGTTTTCAGTAGAGCTGGGCGATAGAACGATAACGATATGTATCGCGATATAACTTTTACTCGATAGAGAAATTAAGCTATCGCGATAGACCTCGCCGCTCCTGTCCTCTTAAAAAAAAAAAAAAAAAAAAAAAAAAAAAAAAAAAAAAGGTCAGCCAATCCAAATTAAGTAGCGCAGAGCCGAACCAATCACAGCCGCAGTGTCACGTCACGTGACTTGTTACATACAGCACAAGTGCCAAGCCGCACGTGTGTTTGTTTGGGAAGCAGCCAGCGGGTAATGGAGGAAATGAGTGTGCCGACTAGAAAAATCAACCGAGCGTGACCGAAGAGAAAACAGATGATGGTTCCAATGCCGGAGAGATTGTCGAACGGAAGAGCCATAGAAGTCCCGTAGTGTGAAGGTATTTCGGCTATTTCAAGTCTGACTAAAAACAGAGTAGCGTGCACTGTAAATTGTGCTGAAAGCAAGTCTGGAAATACAATAAACTGGTGCATGCGTCACACTGTGCGCCACGTTATTGTTTCGGTGAAATGAACTTCTACAATACTGTTAATTCTACTCTCTGCAGTGTTTAAATGCTTACATATACACACAGTTACTGTCCCTCCACACATACGACTCGGTTCTGCTTCTATGCCCCAGCTTTGTTTACTTTTTCCCACCGAGGCTTCTAGACTTCTGATTGGCCAATATTTCTGCACGGTTAGGAATCTAGCGCCACCTGCTGCTTTGGCATGTTCATAACAGCGTTTTCCTTCATTTCTGCCTTTATGTGTGGACGGGATTATTTTTAAAACGAAAACGGAAAATCTCCGTTTTCAAAAATACCCGTGTACGTGTGGACGTAGCCTCAGTCTCTGACTGGAAGCGCTAATTCGTCATTCGGCTTTTGTCAGACTAAAGTAACTGTTAAAACTGTTTGAAAAGCTCAGCTATACAACAAGGAGAGATTGAGAATTTCCTTTTAGTTCTCAGTTTATTTGATATTGACAAAAGTTAGTCAGTTTTGTCTGTTCTTCTGTAAAACAAACTAAGATTTATTTTTAGAATTAATATTTTGTTTCTAAGTGGAATTGACAATTTAGTCTGTTTCATTTGTTCTGTTTTGAAACTTAAACGCTTTAGCGGCTGCCTTTTGTGTAGTTTGCAATATTTGCCTTTATTTATCTGAAAAAGTCTCATGTTCCTTAAGTACATCTACCCTGTTGAACTTATTATGGGAAATAAATATTTAAATAAAAACAAGCTGCTGATTATTTCACATTTTACTTGTGAGCAACGGCACATTTAAATCTTACAAATAGTTATTTGGCTTATATCGTGATAGATATCGTTATCGCCTGACATGAAAAAAACATATCGTGATATGAAAAAATCTCATATCGCCCAGCTCTAGTTTTCAGGGTTTTTATCGGTTTTCAGCGTTATTTTGTTATCGTTTTTATCGTTAACTCGGTTTTCCTGGGTCTTTTCACGTGTGTTATGAATAAATCTTCTTTTTTTCTGTACCGGTACTGGTTTTATTTTGTTGTATTTATCCGCGACACCTTAAAGGCCGGTCCATGAAAATATTGGAGACCGCTGCTCTTAATTGTTGTGACGCGTGTTCGAAATGCAGAGAGGTGCGCTCGATTTGCCACACGGAGCAGCGCGAGAGTAAAGCACGAGGGAGGGGCTAATAATCGGCTCAGTCATTTTTAATGATCGTTGAAAGCCCAGATCGTAATTGTGATTAAAATTCGATTAATTGAGCAGCCCTAATTTAAACCCACCTAAAGTAGGGAAAGAAACAACTTTTATAGCTGTAATGTTAGAGTTGGGTCTGTTTCTTTGGGAATAAACTGGACTTACACGACTACCATCCACAGTCAGGTTTGCCCACATTTGTCTGGTCTGTAAACCACCTTGGTTTGACGTTTGGTGGTGCAATAAATGTTTCCCCAGGTCTGGCGCCAATAAACCATGCCCAGAGTGTCAAACAAACTGCTAGGTGACCACAGATAATGATTCCTCTCAATTAAGTTTTCAAAATATAATTTAACAAATGCACAAACCTGAGGAGAATCATTATTCGTCTACAAACTACTCGTACAAGTTCAGGTCAGTCTACTCTACAACAGTCACATGTGAATCACAATGCAACACAAACACAGGCAAAGTCAGATTTAACAAACCCACGGCAAGCATCCCGTGTAAATGCTCACATGACGTAAAAAAACCTACAGCTTCTTCCATGCGATGAGTTATTTTAAAACAAAGAGTGAAGAATAAAGAACTGAAGAGGAAAATAAATGACCGAGACGGGGAAAGAGACGAGCAGAGAGGACTTGCCTGTAGGGAAGTGCATCAGAGGATGAGGCTGAGCTTTAGAAGAAGAAGAAGGTACATCTGTGGAAGAAACGAGAGAAAGCAGCAGAAAGTGAGTTTATGCAAGCTCAGAGGGAAAAGACCGAGAACAGAGAGAGATATCATCGCCAATACAAACTGAAGAGGAGATTTCTAAAGCCAAAAGTGGGTCTCTACGCCTCAAGTGACGGGATAAAATCTTAATCACAGCTCCCGAGCGTTAAAGAGAGAAACGTGGACGCCCACAGGGGGCTTCTTCACCTAATGCTTTTATTCAAAAAGGAGCAGCTGTGCATAGAAGTTCACACAGCTTACAGCGTTTAACAGCCTCTGTGCAATCGGACATGCCATCAATACCACGCCTTCACCCCCTCATCAGACCTGCAGGCTGTGGTTCACACTCAGTCCCTGCTGCAGGAGGCCAGGAGCCGTTTTAGCTTACTGGGCACCACGTTAGCAGTTTACACCCTCTCCAGGTACAAGAAGCCTTCATCACAGCTTCACCATCAATGTTTCTGCTGCTCCCAAAAACCAAACAAACAGTTAAAATGATTCAAATTCTTTTAGCGCCAATAAAACGATCAGCTGTTCAGCTCTCAGGTGTTGATGATGTTAATTCAGAGCATTTATGAGGTGAAGGAGCGTTGATGGCTTCAGAATTAGACTTTGTTCTACAATAATTCGATCATCTCACTTTCTATAAATTGCAATCTTTGCTCGTGCTGTAATGATTTCACCAAACAGCAACGTGACAGAAGTTTTATGAATATAAAAGAGCATAAAATTCACCGCACTGACAACATGAATCAAACATGTTTGTTACTGTTTGTGTGGACGTGAGCACCGTGTGCTACCTGAACAAGCTCTCCGAGTTACGTAAACACGCGTTAAAGGCCGGACGTGTCTTTAACTGATAGCAGATGACAAAGAAAAGGTCAGAGAAATGGTGACAGGCAGTAAAGCATCGGACGATTTGCTATGAAGAGACGTGAGGAGGTTTTCCCAGCTTTCACAGGAGACGCAACACGAGGGCGACCCAGAGGTTTCAGCAACACGCCGACTAACCATCCAAAAATACTCTAAAAATGTCAAATATGACAGATGTTTTCCAAACTCGTCTGGTTACACAACATCAGCACACAGACAGGAAACTTGACTGTTGTGCAAGTCAGAAAGCTCGAGCCAACAGCAATCGGCCGATTAAACCAAATGAAGCCGAATGACATTAAGGACGTGCTGAAAACGTCTGCTTCTTCCTGCTAATGAGCTTAATGCTGTTTCCCCCAAACAGATGACTGCCTACATGTGATGGGACAAAAACAGGGAAAGTGCTCCAACAAAATCCTCCACAGCAGCACGAACACACAGACTGCTCCTGCAGTCGTGCAGCGGTTAATGCACCATATTTTATCCAAGTCCAGTTCTCACTGAGATTAAGAACAGCCAGCTGAAGAGAAGCAGACATCGACGTTAATGCAACTGTTGCACACGATCAAGTAAATATACAGACATACAGCTCGAGCTGCTGCGCTGAGCCGACTGGTCTTTAAAACTTTAAAGGACAAACTGAGAAAGATGTTTTGGCTGATTTTGGCTTTTCTACATCTGTGTATAGAAATTAGAGGCGACGTGAGAAGCAGACTAATCTTTGACTGACAGTTACACTGCTGCACTCAGAAAAACGAGCAACACAAGTGAAAGAAAACGAGAGAAATGCCTGGAATAAGTGAAGAAATCAGAGATTTTGAGCTAAAAAGGGCCAAAAACCATTAAAAGGCAAACTCTCAGAACGCAAGCACATAAAACTGAGTCGTCTACATAGAAGTGGACATAAGAAAAACAGGACTGTTAACACCCAAAATACAAACACAGACAACACCCCTGTGTCCAGATTGGGACGTATGTGCTAATATATTTACAGACTGGTTGGTGTCGCCCGATGAGCAGAGGGCAGCTCAAACACAGGCAGCAGATACTGCAGCTCTGGATAGCAACCGGCTGAGGACAGCAGGAGCTGCTAAATAATTAACATCCAAACCTACATGGATCTCTTACCTACCCTACAGAGACTGTTTACAAAGGACGGACGTCTGCAGGTGAGCCAATGATTAAGCATCTTTGAGCTGCATTCCTCTGAGCAGCACGCAGCTCCGACTCACTGAGGGTGGAACTTGTGCTCAGCTGATCTCGGAGCTCAGCAAACACTTTGTGGTCGCGTTGAATCAAACATGAAGTTCATTTTATAAATGATGGTCCCACCAGAGTGACCGTGGCTCTGTGTCCACCACGAGTTTGTGTTTTTAGGATGGAGCGAGAACGACTGACTGAACACGAGACAAGCTGAGAGCACTCAGAGGAAACACTCATCATCATCTTCCTCTCGTAACTGTAGGAAGCCACGATCATAATGAAATTAAAATCGGATTGATTAGCCGGCTCCACACAGGCCTCCATCTTTAACTCAACGTCTTCATTAGCCAACAAAGAAATGATTCATAAAGAGATTAAAAAGAATGTTTTCATTCAGACTTTCATAAAATTAGATTATTAAAAGACAGAAGTCTGAACTGTGTACAGGCTGGAATGACGTTGCTCTTCATCAGTGAAGTTTCATGAAGGTCCAGAAACCATCTTTATCTCTAACGTCCTCTGAGCTCAAGGCCAAAATCAAAAACACCGACAGGAAACTTTCGTCATTTTGTGATTATTACAGATGAAAATCAAGAATCAGGACTCTGTGAATAATCTGATTAAATCATAAGCTGATTATCAGATTTATTAATGAATTGATTTTGATTACAAAGCTCAGTTTTATTTGTTACCTCTGCTGTCGAGGTTTGCCTTCCAGCGATGGAGAAGACCTGCGATGGAACCGAACAGGACATTTAACATGAAGTCACAGTCGACTAAATCTGAACTCTAACCTGTGGATTTTAATATGAAGGTAACAAAGCACAACATGGAGTCACGTTAGGTTTCGATGGCTCTCAGCAGACTCCCAGACTCAGCTGACGCTCCTCCACTGCTCATATGTCTACTTATCTCTGCATTTACACATTTTACATCCACCTAACAGCCCCGAAGCCCTAAAGTGTAACAGCAACATTAATAATATGCAGGTGTGAGCATTACCAATCATAACCAGCAGCAGCGACGCCTCGGCCTGCTGCAGGAATCGAACCTTTAACCCCGACACTTTACGACTGAGGAATGTGCTCCAAGCATCTCTCCTCGCCGCTCGAGCTAAACACAAAACTCCGCCTTCTTAAACGTGCGCTCGTCCAACCGCAGCAGCGCGTTTAAAGAGGAGGAAACCCCGAGACACCACTGCAGTCCGTCCACACACTGAACCCACGCAACCTCTGTGACACAAACCAGGACCTGTGTGGACTCATGTGACACTGCTATGTTTAATCTGACCCAGTCCCCAGAGACGGGGCTCAGGCTGAGAGGGAAACTGGCCTCCAGCTAAACCAGATCAAACCCGCCCGTAACATCCGCTGACCTTCCTCTGAGCCCCGGCGTCTGCCTGGCTGGGACGTCTAAGGCCAAATAAACCCAAATTTAAACAGGACGGATGGAAGCGTGCAGATTTTCATGGATCTGTTCTTCCACTTCCTCGATTCACTCGCCGTCATCCATCTGACATCAGAGTTAGAAACCAGTCCAGAGTAAGTCTCGTCTGATGGACCAGGTTAGATATTCTCCATTCTACCACTCATCTCGTTCTTCAGCAGTTTTGTCTCTGAAACGTGGGCTTCTTATTTCAGATTTATTTTCCACCCGTCTTGCAACTTCCTGTCACAAAGAGAGAGGTGCTGCTGGCTGGTGCCAGGTTAGCCAAGAATTCTAACTAGCACTTCTGGTACCTGCTGGGAAAGGAAAAAGGTCAGATTTATTCTTTTCACAGAATCCCCTGAAAGATGATCCCCTTCCAAACAGTTGGAGGTCTTTTCTACAAAGTCTGTTCTGCCTTTTCAAGGAAGTCCACACGTTTCCCAACCTGCTGCTACCACTGCTGAAGTCAGCCACTGTCAGAAGACTGCATTATTCTGACATGTGCTCTGTTAGACGTCTGCCTATGACAGAGCTCCATCTCTGATGTGAGAGGTCTGCAGTCCAGCCAACTTTAAAACACTTTTGCGTCTGCAGCAGCCGAACACGTGAAAGCTGAAGTCCGGATCAGAGCTTCTTTAGCCTGAAAACAAACAGATGACACGGTTTTCTGCCTCGTCTGATGAATCCGTTCATCGCGGGCAGGTATCACCTTTCACCGCACAGCTCTACAAGCTCTGAGCTTATCGCAGCGATAAGAGGCGGGATTAAATCAGATTAACACGAGCTCGTCGCCACGAGAACTCAGAGCTGCTGCTGACCGAGTAAAATACAAACAGAGCGGGCGTGGCTGCTGTGCCGGGTGGAGTCGCACTTAACCACACGTATGCGTCACCATCACTCTGACCACACCAGCAGCTCCTCACAAACAGACACTGACGGATGTAGGTGACCCCAAAACAATGAGATGTAGGCCGACGGCGAGCCCCAAACGATTACACGGCCTGTCCGTCACCGCGCCGCAGAAGGACGAAAACTCGCCGCAAACACCTTTTTCAAGGTGACGACCTGAATCTGTGCGAGAGCGAGGAGGAGGGAGGCAGCAGCGCCTTCATCTCTTCTGACAAACAACATGACAAACATCGAGCTCCAACATTTCTGCCCGTTTTTATCTCAAAGCAAAAACAAACATATTTTTAAAAAGGTAACTCGTCATGACGCATGCTCCCGTGGTCAGCTCGCGCTGCACGTACATCTCTACGTGTGATCAGAAATGTGCTGTTTTAAAAGCTCTAGCAGCAGAAC
Organism: Copadichromis virginalis; assembly: GCF_057382275.1. NCBI lineage: Eukaryota > Metazoa > Chordata > Actinopteri > Cichliformes > Cichlidae > Copadichromis > Copadichromis virginalis. The sequence continues at coordinate 2,540,485 of NC_140630.1, read as the reverse complement.
GTTGGTATTGTAGAAAATAAAGGATCGTTTGTTGGCTCTGAGGTACAAAAACACTAAAAATGAGCCGACTCGCCTCATCGACGCAGACGGGCAGCAAACATCAGAAGGAAGCAGCTGAACTTCCCAAAGAGACGGCGTGTTTTCTTCACTACATGAAAACACGCCCTGCTTCTGTCCTCAGACATTTAAACTATGACCTGACTGCTGCACGGCCTTTAGTCCCTCCTTTCTTAGTTTGGGCGTTTCTTTTCTTTTTTTTAAAGTTTGTTATTTACCGAATATTCTCAGATAAGTTGGAAGAGCAGAGTTTAGGAGAGGCGACCGGCTCGGGCAGGAAGAGCGACGCTGTTGTATTTGACCACTTAGATTTGGACCCCTGGGTCTTTGTCCAGAGCACTGATTGGATCGGGCCCAGCTCTAAAGAGGTGGCGACCACCCGAGGGATACAAGGGAGGCGGGACGGGACTGTTCCACTCCTGCACACTGTCCTGTGTGGCAGATCTGTTAGAAACCCTCGAGTTCCTTAAAATCTGCTTTGAAGAAGCACTTCAGCTGATACTGATCTCACTGGATCTAAAGAGGGATTTTATCCAGCTGCCTTTTGTGTGTGTGTTCAGTAATAAACACACAGAAACCTCCAACAAAGGTGGATTATTCCAGCACGCGCTGAAGTCATAATACATCTGCCAGAATAAAGTGGAGGCAGCTTCCTGTGATCAGACACAGTTGTTTTTACTGAAGCGTTTCAAATATTAAAAAGTGGTTTTTAAAACAGTCGTGGCTGCTGGAGGCAGAGAAATCTGGAGGCCTTCATGGGCACATTAATAACACCTCATCATGTAATGCCTGCTCTGAGCGCAGTAATTAAAAGAGGCGAGGCTGTTCATTACTTTATAATCGTGCAATAAACACAGGAGCATCAAACAAGAGGGCACTGTGGACCAGAAACAAAGAGAAAGGCAAGAACGGGCTAAAATGCAACAAAGGACGCATTTAAAAGCTTAATTTAATCTCAAATTGCCCAAAATTAAAGAAGAATTCACATCTCCTCTCCCTCCTACTCTCAGGTCACCTCCTGAGCGTGGCCTGGTTTCTGTGTGCCGAGGAAATCGTGTTTAACGGTGACATATTTTCGCCTCAGGTCTCTCAGGAGGTTAATGTGTGTGTGATGGAGCTGGCAGTGATGGAATCGATTCAGACATGGATGAATTTCTTTCTCGCTCCGTCTCTTTTGTTCTGGCTGCTTGCTGTAACAGGCGGTTTTTCCACCTCCGTCTGTGGCCTCGCCAAGCAGCCCCACCCTGCCTGCTGCTGCTCCAGCTCAGGCCTGTTTACCTGCCGAAAGCCACATTTACTCCACCAGATAAACAAAAACAACAGCGGCAGCAGCTGAAATGGAGCACTTCCTGAAAGTCTACGCAGTCCAGACATGACACAAAACGCCACGGGAGCAGGACCGAGCCCCAGCAGCCAGCGGCAGAGCCGATCTGGAGGCCTCTGGAGCTGATTCTTTTTTTCTGGGATCTGGGGTGTTGGTTTTTGGGTGGAGATTGTAGGGGTGGGTGGGGGTGTGGGTAGCCGAGGTAGGAAAATAAATCATGAAAGGCTGATTGGGGTTATTCTGGGAGCGGTGTGGAAGCCGACAGGGAGTGGACGCACAGCGGATTCCTTTGTTGTGACTAATCTCCCTGCTAACCGCGCATGCTTCCATTATCGGACGCGACCATGTCTATCCTGCCGCCGCTTAAATCAGAGCAAACAGATCCAAAGAACCAATCTCATACGGGTTTGTGTTAGCTGTGATTCTGACTCCGATATTACAGGTTTATAAAATAAAGCATTACAAGAGGAGAGCGCTGGAGTCCACCTCACGCAACACAATAGAGAAAACACACAATTTAATTTGTCTGCCTCATTTTCTTAACTCATGTCTGAAGGAAAATTCATGCCAAACATATCTGACAGCATTTCTTTGACGCTTCAGCTTTAATTTGTTGGGGGGGAGAAGGAATAAAGGGTGTGTCCGATAATGGAACCAGGATGCAACTACCGTTAGCATGCGCGGACACGCAGCGAGCGGAGAACAGATGCCCGGTTTAATAACAATAACGGCTCCGATAACGGTGGAACAAACCGCGTTTATTCCGGGAAATGTTTCCAAAAACACCCCAGTGCCGTTAGTTACAGGAAGCAGGCTGCCTCTGGTGGATAACTGGAGGATAAATGGTGCAATCCTGCCACCTCATCGGCTCACAGCCTGCTTCCTGCAGCCTGTTTGTCCGAACAGGTGGGCCGCATCACCACAACACAGCAAAAAAACCGGGCTAGCCTGCTAGCATAAAAAAACGCAAGCGTGCGCAAAAAAACACCGCAACTGTCTCGTTTTTAAAAGAAAACACGCTCCGTGACTCCAGGAGTCTACCTCCCATCCATTTAGCGCAAACAGCAGCCAGGCTCAGTGATGAAGCACCTTTCGCTCCCCTCTGGGGTAGCATCGCTAGGCGGCTAAGAGGCTAAGCACTTAGCGAACAACACCCTGGAGAAATCCACACAAATTTAGCACAATCTAACACAACATAACTGAGACCAGGCGTTAAACGTGTCCAAGGGAGAAAAGGCAGCACTCTACCCCGCCTATTTTTATCTGCAGGTCGTTTTCCCCATTCAGGTGCACAGAAAACCGGTAAAAATGAAAAAAATATCCAGGTGCATTTCACCGAGTTTTAGGTAAAAGGCTTTAAAAATAGACCTTAAAGGTGTCCCTCCACTCTCGAATAACCCTGTCCTGCCGTTTATCCATCAGTGATACTCACACGACGCGGGAGCCGCTGGTTGCGCTGTCACCGCAGATCGCTCTGCTGCCTCTGCGGGGGATGGCGCTGCTTCTCGGGGTTCGGCCACTGGGAGGGCGTCGCTCTCGGGGGCAGGTTCTGGCTCCGGTGCGATCTTTGTACTCGCCGGCTCGGCTTTGGGAGCGGCCACTTCAGGCTCCTCGTGGGCAGAAGCTGGGCTGGTGGAGTCTGGGACTGCCGGTTTGAGGGCTGGCTCCGGTAACGTTACCGTCTCCTTTAGATCAGGGAGGGAAGTTTGCGTGAAGTCGTCAGGAACACTATCTTCAGCTCGGTGCCGCTCCAAAGCGTCTTTAGCCCCGCCAACGAGGTCCACAATGTCGTCATCCAGGAGGTAGTGGTCCGGTTCGGCCTGGTAATGGTGCACCTCGTCGTTGAACATAGGAGTGGTGGAAGAAACTTGATGCTCCTCGCTGTCTGCCATTTTTCTTGATTTTTCCCTCCTCCAAACGGTCTCCTGAGGTTGGAAAAAAGTTTCAGCTCCGGTAAATGTCCGCTCAGTCAGTCACCTCCTGTTGCACACGTCCACCAGGAAGAGCCGTGAAACCGCACCGTGAAGTCTCCGCCTGTATTCTGCCTCTGACCCCGGACAAAGTTGGAGCAGCTCACCGCAGGACAGTCACCACAGAGTCGGACCCGAGTCCCCAGATGGCCGCTGAGTGGGGGAGAAGGGGAAACACCAACGACCAATTACCTACGGCTTAACCCCAGAGTGACACAAGCTGTGACCAATCAGAGAGCACCGAAGGTGGGCGGGGCGTGATGGGACGCCGCCACAAAAGTGCTAAAAAGCAGAAAGTTGATTGCTCCTGTCCTGACATGACTTTCACATGTTTATAACTATGATGGTGTGAACTCTGAGGGCGAGGAGCTCAAACTAGTCGCCTTACTGAGCTATTCAAGTCACGTGATCCTGTTTGAAATGATCCTGTAGAGCATAGGTGTCAAACTCTGGCCCGTGGGCCACATTTGGCCCGCAGTGTAATTACATTTGGCCCGCGAAGCCATACCAAATTACTACTAGAGCTGGCCTACTGGTATTATACAGCTAATATCTATATATATATCGTTTAGTATTAAGCCTTGCTTGTTCCATATTCAGTTTTTCAGCAAAACTTGTTTGAGTCAATAAGAAAAGATTGATTCTTATATCTGGAGAAAGATTTTTTTTCAATAAATATTAATGTTAGCCCGCAACATTGTTCCAGTTTTGAATTTTGGCCCACTGTGTATTTGAGTTTGACACCCCTGCTGTAGAGGCTGACCACCGGATAAACACTGGTCTCCTAAATGAAGGTTAGGTTAGGAAATCATATCTAAAGTGGACTTATTTCCAGCTCCATTTCTCTACTAGAGTAGCTTTGCATGATTTACAGATCAAAATCATCCTTTATCTGATACTGTGCACCCAGTTCATCCTCTGTCTGAAACAGCAGATTTAGCCCCTCCCATTTTAAGAAAGCTTTTTTCTAATTGGGTGCCCACAATGACACATCCAGATTCAAGAGTAGAAAAAAGTGTGATAAACTGAGTGTCCAGAGGAGTCTGCAACCTCAGCGTTTGACTCACAGACATTACTGTGCATAAAGTGACCTCATGATTACAAACGTTGGTCTAATAATGCCTGTGCTCATAGACCAACCTACTAAAATACAGCATAAACAAGAGAAATCACTTAAATGCTACATTAGTGACCATAGTGATAAGTACAAGTTAAGGATAGAGGAATAACGAAGCTTCTATAGCCACTATAGCTAAATATGCCAAAATCATAGCTGATCCTCAGTGGATGAGAGAGTGGAGTGGTAAGCTATCAGCTAACTAATCTTAGGTCATTTACATTAACAGCCCATTCACTTTTACAGCTTAACTTTTAAGTGCACTAAAAGTAAACATTATATAATATAAAGTTAAGAAAAAATATTTAAAGTCTGATCATGCTGATGTATGTTAATGTACAACTGTGCACCAGGTTTTATATGCTTTTATGGTAAATGATATTGTGGGTTTTATTATATATTGGAAAGTGGTGAGATGACATAGCAATGATGCAAACTGGACTGAGGGTGCTAAAAATACTAGCATGCAAAGTACAGAGTGAATAAATGTCTTACAGTGTGTAAAACAATGTATCCTTCTGAAATCCAGCAAAGCAGAAGTACAGAGTCAAATAAAGAGGAAATGCGTTGGTAAATTTCCAGTGCAGCACAGAGCACATGGTGCCTTATTTAAAATGGAGGCTACATATCAGAGATGACTAATCAGAGGATTTCACAATCCTGTCAGAGGCAAAAATGCTGCTTTCAGGTCAGCCAGGAAATGTCATTCAGATATCCACGTGTTTCTAACTGCAGATGACAGTTAAAGTGGACCTGTAGTGTTTTTTTATACTTATTTCCAGTCATATAGATCTCTTGTAATAACTGTGGATATTCGTAAAAAGCAAAGCAAGGCAACAGGAAATTCCTTCAGTCTGCTCTAAACACTCGTTTTACAGTTTTTTCTGCTCTTGGATCTTTATGATTTTAATCTGGACTGAAATCTGAACCCAGAGCTGACGTGTCTTAAATCTGACCAGCAGGGGGCGACTCCTCTGCTATAAAAACATGTCTGATTGTCTATGAGAAAATGGACCTCCGGGTCACCTGATCTCTGCTCTCAATAAACACTCTGGAGTATTTTTGGACCATTTTGCACCCATGAGTACACGCCCCCGACAAAAATTAATTAAATTAACCGCTGGAATTAACAAAGAGCAACACTTCAGAACTTCCCCGGACATCCGACCAAGATGTCACAGTTTCCTTCCATCTCTTCCTGGTGACTCTCAGGTGACATGTTTTTATGATACGATTCATTTTTAAATGAAGATCGTCTGCAGATATGCGTTTGTCCCTATTGCTATACTCCAGGATCAAGTCATGTTTCTGCACGTCTGATTATTCCAGCAACAGACCTGCTTTATATGATTTAGAGTCCAAAAACAATCCCTATTCATGTTGTACTGACAGCCTGCAGATGTTCAGTTTATCAAAAACAAGTTTAGCTCCTGTCCCTTAAAACCCGCCTCTCTTTTACTATTCAGCCATTTTCTGGAAGCCTGCCGAGGGGCAGCACCCGTTGGTTTCAAAGTTTGAAAGGCTTCTGGTGCCTCGCTGGTTATCAAAAGCTCCAGCTGCTAACTCAGAAACAACTGTTGAAAACGACCTTAGAAGAAATGTTTATATTCATGAGCATTTTTACATTAAGTAAGTAAGTAAACTTTATTTATTAAGCGCTTTTCGCAGACAGGCAATCACAAAGCGCTGTACACAAATATTAAAATATTAAAATAAACAATAAAATCAATAGACATTGTAAAGATCAAATGTAAATAATGTAAAAAATATAAAATATGTAGATCAACAAAAGGCTTGTTTGAACAGAAGAGTTTTTAACTGTTTTTTAAAAGAATCCACAGAGTCAAGCAAACGTAATTGTGGTAAACTGTTCCACAGCCTTGGTGCAACAGACTGAAAGGCTCTGTCCCCTTTTGTCTTCAATCGTGTACGGGGAACAACTAAGAGACTCTGAGTCTGTGAGCGGAGATGACGAGCAGCAGTGTATTTTAAAAGAAGCTTGGATAAGTAATCTGGAGCCTGGCCATTTAGTGCTCTGTATGTTAAAACAAGAATTTTAAAGCGAATTCTAAACTCTATTGGGAGCCAATGTAAAGAATATAAGATGGGAGTGATGTGAACACGCTTGGTAGAGCGAGTTAGTAGTCTGGCTGCTGCGTTTTGTATTGTCTGGAGGCGAGAGAGAGATGATTTATCCAAGCTAGTAAACAGGGAATTACAGTAATCTAAGCGTGATGACACAAATGCATGAATGAGTTTTTCCAGTGCAGCTGAGGAAACCATATGTCGCAGTTTAGAGATGTTTCTTAAACGATAGAAACAGGAACGAGACAAAGATTTTACATGAGAGTCAAGGCCCAGAGAAGAGTCAAATATTACTCCAAGATTTCAAATATTTGACTTGACAGATGGACAGAAAGAGGCAAGAACCTGATTTTAGAATGTAGCTCAGGAGGAGCTATGATCATGGTCTCGGTCTTGTTAGTATTTAGAACAAGGTAGTTGCTTGAAAGCCAATCAGAAACCTGGGTTAAGCACTGGACTAGGGTGGACAGCCTATCCAGCTGATGAGGCTTAAAGGACATATGGAGCTGAATGTCATCAGCATAAAAATGATAAGACAGGTTGCTAAAAGATTGAATGATACTAGCTAAAGGAAGCATATAAAAAGAAAATAGTAATGGACCTAAAACTGAGCCCTGTGGGACACCACAGGTCAGGGCAGCAGTGTTAGAGGAGAACCTATCAGTCCTAACAGAGAAGGTCCTGTCTGATAAGTAGGAAGAAAACCAGTCTAGGGCAGAGCCAGATACACCAGCCAAAACCTTGAGCCTGTTAAGTAGGATTTTGTGGTCCATGGTGTCAAAGGCTGCACTAAGATCAAGCAAAATGATCACAGAACAGTTCCCTGCGTCAGATGCCATTAACAGATCATTATAGACTCTTAAGAGAGCGGTCTCTGTAGAGTGCTGCTTTTGAAAGCCAGACTGAAAAGGGTCAAGAATCTGTAATTGACATAATAGAGACCTGAACTGATTTTCAACAATTTTTTCAATTTTGAAATAGGTCGGTAATTACTAGCAGAGCTAGGATCGAGATTCTGTTTTTTTTAACAGAGGAGTTACCTCAGCATGTTTAAAATAAGATGGAACACAGCCTTGCCTCAGTGAACTGTTGATGATGGATAGTAATGTGGGACCAATGCTGGTAATAGACCCAGACAGGACAGAGTGAGGTAATATATCTACAGAGCATGACGAGGATTAATAGAAGAATGAACAACAGTGAGGAATTATTCATTCAACAGTATTTGTAAGAAACATTGCATATTATATTATATACGAGAGCCAATGCATTTTCATTTAAGAATCAAAGTATACGTTCATTTAAGAGAAAATAAATAGCAGATTTTTGTTTTGCTTTCAAGAATGCTAAGTTTGAACATCTAAACGTCTCTGTGATGACACGGAGCTCCTGTTTGGCTTTTGTTAGCTTTTTAGGATGGAGGTCATCATTTTGGGAGCTATTCTCTGTATTTCCACTGATCCCAGAGCACGTTGAGCACTCTCCCAGGTGCTGCACACGTCCGTTTCAGTGTTGTTGGGTTTTTTTGGTGTGATAATAAGTTTTTTCACTGTGCTTTCATGTTACAGCGCTGATGTTTCAAAGGATTCAAACAAAGGCTCAGTCTAGGTACACATTTCTGTCTCCAGTGTTGTCATGTTAAAGAATCACACAGAAATATAAAAGCTTATATTTGCTCACAGGAAACTAAAATGAGTATAAAATAAAGCCAACACCCCAGGCTCCCGTTACCAGGGTAACCCTGCCTTCTCACTGATCTCAGAGAAGTTACCAAATGTCATCCAAAGTTTGGAAGTCTTGTTGTCAGTGTGGACAAAGCTGTAAGCAGATGTTCTTGACAGAATCCTCTTCTCACTGTCCACAGTTGTTTTCACAGATCATTTAAGGCATTCAGCTCCGTCGCTTCTTTAGATGTGATAATGGACCCAAACTGTTGTTTTGGACACTTGTAATGTTTTCACTATCTCTGATGGATCTCTTGTGTTTGCAGCCTGACCTGTTTCAACTGCAGCGGGATCTCATTTTGTCATTTCAGAGATATCACTTCCAAACTTCCTTATCATACTGACCATCCTCTGGCCTTTTTATCTGATCTGTGCATCTGATGAAGAAATAACCCACACAAAGAAATACAATAGCTTGTGAGCAGATGACTACTTTTCAGCACCTGCGATTTAAGACTTTATTCAACAAATAAAGTAAAGCGCTATACAAATACAGGCCATTTACCAAATAGTTCACTGAGCTGTTGTGGTGCGTTTTATTATTATGGTCTAGGATCATGCTGCTTTTATGTTTGGCTCCTCCCACCATGGTCTGTGGGTTTGAGCTTTCCTTTTCTCTACTCTCTCCAAGCTCTGTGTGTGTGTGTGTGTGTGTGTGTGTGTGTGTGTGTGTGTGTTTTCATGCACACATCCTTCCAGTCATCCTTTGGCTTTTAAAAGAACAATAATAGTGTGAACAACAAGATCCGACCCACAGAAACAGATCACAGCAATTCAGCGCCATTGGGCATCAATTAAAATGTTGACAATTAGATAAAACAACTGGTGACCAAAGCAACGACAGCTTGTAAAGTCATCCAGTCAGCTGCTCACGCCCATCTCTACTTCCTAGCCTCACCTACTCACAACAACCCAGCTACAACTTTCTTAAGCAGTAAATGGCATCATTTCAGTTCTGCTGCTTTGGCTCATGATTGCTTTTAAAAAAAATTTCTTTCACACACAAATTATAGTGACTGCATCAACAGCTTAACAGCAAAGTAACCTCGAGAGCTTGAGTACTGACCCACATCTATAAGACTGCAGGCACAACTTGACCTCTTCATACACTCATTCTTTAGCCGGGATATTTCCACCACTGAGAGAGAAATACCAGTTAGAACACTGTGATGAATACTGGAATACGATAATGCCGCCCAGCAGGGCTTTGCTCCTCCAGAGAAACATTCGTACGATGCCTCCTGCAGAGCAGGATGTGGTTTGTACAGTGATGGCACACTTGGACATGTTACCCATGTCAGACATGATGGTCACAAAAAGCAGAGCTCCAAGAGTGGAAGGCCCACAGCTGGATTCCTAACCCGCTGACCTGTATTTTGACCCTGTCAGCTATCAGGGCTGTTCCATTATATGATTACTTTGAGCATTATCTCAGTCTTTCCTGTTCATAGCTGCTCAATTCCACAATAAATAGAAATGAAAATGTGTTTTTGACATTAGCTGAGGTCACCATACTTGTGCTATTTTTACTGCCATTTAAAATTCTGTGATCACTTCTAGGCTTTGTTATACATGGATGAGGAGAGGTGGTGCTCTGTCCTCCTGCACCTCTCATGTTTCATCATCAGGAACTGTGGCCACATTTAATCCGAGCATCAGACACAGAGGAAGGAGAGGACAGCGCTGTGTGTGATTATTTAGAGTCAAGCGCCGACAAAGGTCCCAAGTTGACTTTAATGAGGATGTTGTGGTTCAGGGTCGGAGCAAAATATTAACATGCAAATTATTTAGGAATTTAATCTCTAAAAGAATAAAGCAAAATGTAAATATTTCCTCCTGAATGCAGTGAAGCAGAAACATAAAGAGGAAATGATCTATGAGCTAACTCACACATGGGCATCAGTGCAAAGAAACACTGCTTTAGGAGGAATGCAGAGATATCCAGGGTGGCCTGACAGGGTCACATATACAGTTACACAGCATGCTGATGACAGGCCAGACTCTATATATAACATGTGAATATATATGTCACAGCATTTATGGCTGCTTCACACGCACAGCAGGCCAGCATGTGATCACATGTGAGAGGAGCCGAGGAGGCTGCATATTTACAGAACTGTCCCTTCAGTAAGATCTGAATCATCTCCTTTATTTAAATGATTGATGACTAAACTTCAGTTTTAGTTCTGCTTAAGCCTTTGACTCAGAAACACGTCCTCAGTGTAAAGACAATAAACTGTTATTGTCTCTGGTTATAAAGAAGTGAAACAGCCGTGAAAAGAGAAAGTTGAGGTGACTGCTGAGAGCGTGAACGAACATGAAATCATAGTGATGTGAGTCATAAGGAGATAAATCTTCACGGGTTAACCAAAACCAACGTCTGTGAAACTCAGAGATCCACGAGTGGATTTTACCCACGCAGACGAACCGTCACAGTCTGAACACTGAAACTGAAACCTGACCCAAGCTCAGTGTCACAATCATTAAAGGAGGGGCGGCGTGCCGGGGATGGCACGGGTCATCCTGGCTCCACCCTCATGTAAATAATCACAAAGTTTAATTTTCAAATAAGAAAACAGCTTTAAGAGTTTAGTTTCACCTGACCTGGACAGGTGTAGCTCTACCTGGACCACAGTAAAGATCTCAGTGTCTCATGTTGTTAAGCGTCATACACTGACTGGACCTCATGCACTCCAGTAATGATGCTACGGTAAGATAAACAGGGTTTGTGCAGCAAGTTCTGCTCATTTTTACTGCTACAGCAGATTTGCATGATTTAAAGTCCAAAATAATCCTTCTTTATCTCACACTGAGCCTCAGTTCATCCCAGCTGAAACAAGCTGTCTTAGCCCCTCCCCCTTAATCAACTTTAAACCAGAGGTGGGTGGAGCTTCTGTCCCTGACCATCTTAGGGATATCCCTTCTTTATGACATCATTCAGATCCAAGAGTAGAAAAAGCTGTGATAAACTGAGTGTGTTTGGGCTCACAGTGATCACAGCTCACTCCGAGCTCATTACTGTGAACATGAAACAGGAAATGAGGAAAACAGAAAAGATCCACTTTAAAATTTTAGCTCTTCTGTGCAGCAGCCTGAGCTCTTACAGAGCCCTGTTAAAACAGCACACAACCAGGAGAAGGATCCTCAGACGCTACATCAGATACCACAGAAATACCACAGTAACTGCAGGAGGCGCAGAAGTGTAAGGACGGAGTATCAACAGAGTAAAAGAGCAAAACCTCCCCGAGCCAGTTGCAGCTAAAGTACCGTGTCTGCCATGATAACGCTTCGTCTCCTCTAGCCTCTATATGGTCCAAGTCATAGACTGTACATAAAAGATGGACACCGCCATCCTGCAATCACCCACTTGTTTCTTCGCTCTGTATTTAAAGCGGTTATTTTTTAACCTATTATAACCTGTTTTATACCTGCTGAAATACAATGACTCTCCACATCAGGTACTGAAACACAGCAGAAATGATTACCTGCTAATCAGGGGTGGATTATTTAAGGTTCAGTCATGTTCAGAAGCAAAGTTTCTTACGCAAAAGTCACACAACCTGCAGTGTGTGAGTCAGATCTGAAACTACTGAAATGTCAGGATTTGTTAATGTTCCGACGATTTTCTCGGTTAATACGTTTTGTTGTAATCATAACAATAAAAAGTCTTTGGTTTCCCAGAGCCCAACAACAAGACGACAGATGTTCCATCAAAATGAGCAGAGAAATGAATCCACCCCCAGCCTCAGCTCTGAGTGGGCGAGTGAAACCCCGTCACTGCCTCTGTGACCTCCACATCACAGCAGACGGTCTCCACTGTTTGCACTGGAAACAGCCGTCAGCTGACTGGGGGTTTACTGGGAGTCTGAGTCACCGCCAACAGGTGAATCACTGCGCATGTGACCAGTCTCTGCTGGAGCTCTGTTTAATGGTCAC